>NC_071351.1:3876250-4193437 GCF_027744825.2 Synchiropus splendidus
AGGGGCCACTTGAGCATTAGGTCCAGTCCGTGTTGATGCTCAGCACAACACATCCATTCAGTCCTGGGATATCAAATATTCAGATGTGTTTCAGCTAAAAGGTCCCTCCGAATGTCAGTGAGCACATTCAGAGTGAGGATTGAGAACTGAAGCAAGAGGAGGGAGCGGTGGCTTGAAAAGGGAAAAGACCTTGGTGGCAGCAGAGGGCGTCCAACTGATGAAGAATGAAAGTGAGCAAGACAGAACTGACTTTGACGGAGAGTTGAGCAAACATATAGACAGCAGGAGAGAAGCAGCCAGGCGTCATCAGAAGAGCTGGACGGAATATACGGTACAGTTGAGTGGCAGTAACTGGGATCCAGGCAGAGACATGAAAGATAGTCCTGTCCTGCAGGTGGCTGCCTCCAACCACATTATTCAGAGTGAAAAACAGAAGAGCAACAACGGAAACGGCTGAGGGGTCGGTGACTGCCGCACTCTCCAGTTCTTCTGACCTCCACAACTCCTACCACACCTACTTGTTCAAATGAGAATTTAAAAAAAATATTGAACGAGAGTGTAAGAATACTAAATGATTGATTTTATTTTCCAACTGGACCAATCCCGTCAGTGATATTTGTTGATTCTCTGGCAGCCATCTTGGACAGTGACTTCACAGCGGAGGTGGGGGAGGCAGCTGGGAGCAGCAGGATGCTGCTGTTACCTAACATTAAGGTGACTTTGTCCGTTGCAGGATGTCCCACACGCTGCTACTTGCCGGCTCTAGCTGCTCCGCCCCAGTCAAAATATCTCTGGCTGTGTTCCCACGTGGCTCCACTCTTTCTTTAGCTCTGGCTGCTCGCTGGCAGCAGCGTCCCTGCTCCGACAAGAGTCCAGCTCGCCAGCTGCTGCCACCTTGATGTCATCTCTTCCTTCAGCTCGTCTCTTCTTCGTCACCTTTTTCCTGCTGGCACGTCCGTCATCCCCTGTGAAGTTCAGCCTCCATTGTGTGTCCGCGTTAATCTTTCCATCCGTCCCGTTGCTATTGTCTGTTCTGTCCTGGCAGCCCGGCTTCGTCCTCCATGTTTTAATGCTCTTCATGTCACATGTCATCTGTCACATACGTGTTAGGCTTCAGTACCATTCCTAGCTGGAGAGTGCTGTGGCCCGCTGCCAGGTGAGATGGTGACAGTTTTAAACTGACAGACGTCAGAATCACTGAATCCATGGACAGTGCGGCTCCAGAGAGGCACTCCAAAACTACCCAAGTTTCCTCTATTATAGCCAAATAAGCAAAAACATTTTCTGGTATTTAGTGAGCAATGATTTCACAGGAATCTCCTTTCTCTGGAAGCAGGGCGAGTCGGACCAGAGAACGTCACAGTTGCAGTGACTTTATCTGGATGTGGATGGGCGGATGAATGAAGAGGATACTGTTTATCCAGCTGTCACACTGACCCGCTTCAGTCACAGCCTTGTTTGAGCTCAGTCTCGTAGATGGAGAACAGTTTGTGCGTTAGGATTTTTTCTCTCGTGTGTTATCACCTCTGTTCTGGTTCTTTATTACAGAGCTTTCTTTTCGTCTCCGAGGTCTCCTCCCACTCCCGTCACAGCCGGTCTTGCTGACTGCGCAGCAGAGTTTTAATATCGGCACGTGGACAGAAATATCTTGCTTCCTAGATGAGGACTGTCGCAGGGCTTTCCGTCGCAGTGGTCCTGCTGTCCGTCAGACGGGCTGAGTTTGGCAGCAGCGCACCACTTACATCTGTGGTTACTGATTTTACAGCCGTTTCTGAACGCTTTTAAATCTTTTCAGCCACTCAGAGCTGGAGGGAAGCCCAGAGTGTGAAAGATGGCCGACCTAATTTGTGTCACTAATGTCCACATGGACAGGTTTTTTTTTGTTGAATTTTGCCTCAGTCCTTGAAAGTGATATATTGAACTTTGGAGGATTTTTGTGATATAAATGTTGCATCCATTTAAGAAAGCCACAAATCTAACTCATCAGAAGAAGAAAAAAATCCAGCTGTAAAGCACGGGTCTCACCTCACCGGCTGGCACATTATGACCGAAGCATAAAGAACCAAGCAGGGAGACGAGGGTTCGCGTCACATCCTCAAACATCTTCAGGAGTGTATACGGTGGTGTCATCTGAGTCCATCATCCCAACGTGGAACCTTATATTTAACCCCACACATGCACTCGGCTACGTGTCCCTCCTTCAGGCATAGCTCCAAGAAGGATCCACATTGGATGATGGATAAGCTCCTCCTCCACAGACATGTGCTGTTTCTCAGACAGGTCGAAAATGAGACCTTACTGAACAGGTCTTTCAGACAACCTCCATGTAAAAACATAAAGCTTCAACGAGAGAATGTTTTCAAGTTAGCACTGACTGTGCAGTGATGCGAGACACAACTCTCCAGTTGCCCCCTGAAATGCTCCAACCATGTTCCTCGGTGAACAGAAACCCTGAAACTCAGCATGGGACCACTCGAGTTGCTGTGTGAAGTTTGACCTTGAGCAGTCCCGTGTTGTTATGCTCAAATTGGAAAAACTTTGTTCTTCACTGACCTTTGGCCTGCAGACAGTCTCCACAACAACACAGCCACAAGAACATGGTGACCTTTTACACAGGACACAATGTAACACAACATCACACTATTTTCTGGCAAGTCCTGGCGTTCATGGGACTGAGACAGGTGGAATATCCAGTGTGTCTAATAAATAACAAATCATGAGGCCAACATGATGAACTTTCCCACACAGCACCACAAAGCTTTTCACACTGGAAAGACCACATTTAGAGGGGGATAAAAAGCGACTCCCTATTTTTAAATATTGATGATCTAAATAATGATTTATCTTTAAATGTATAAATGGGCATTAGGGCAAAGCTTTCATTTAACATTCAATATGGGCTCCACTTGTCACACAAGCTTGTGTGTCACTCAAGAATGAGTCGTGTCAACAGATTTCACCATCAACCTTGGTGGAAGACGTACCTTCGAGTACAGTTCATCCAATGTCTTCGGTTTGGTACAGTAGACATGTTCCTTTCACCAACCCACAGAACAAAGTGACATGGTGTGCGTCAGGACTCCTGTCCAACTCCAGAGGAAGTCAGCACTAATGACAAGAGTAAAATGAGTAGGTAAAATACTCTCCCCAGCCCCGACTGGCAGCACAGTTAGGTACCTTTTGGCATTCATGTGGGTGCAACGAATGACCCGGCCCACAGTCCAGTCCACACTTCAGGTCGATTCTGCATGAGATAAATGAGATCACAGGTTAAATTGTCATACTTATTGTAAAGCAGGTGCGAGCAACAAAGTGGTTTCTCCTACATACTTTCGTTTACTTTAAAGGTGTCGACACAACACAATAGCGATCACATGATGCCAAATGGCTAAATGACAAAAATATTGATGCAGAAGTGTTATTCAAAAGTTTGCAAGTGTGTAACTGTAACTCAGGAGAATGCCCTTGGTCTTACGTAATATAAATTCATGGCGGAGCGCTTGAATATGCCAACAGCTGGAGGAGGTTAGGAGCAAGTGTCACAGCTCTGTCCTCGAACAAAGAGCACAGCTCTCCAGTTACCACTGAGGGGATCTCAAACTTCTAAATTGGTCCGGCCATTTTCCCTGTCACATGTTGAGTTATCAGGGCGAGGTCAGCCTCTGGTCAGCCAACGAGTCGAGAGAGTCCACACAAGGTCCAGTTTACAGTCTGTTCCCATCAGCAAGTTCCTGAAGAGCTGCACGAATGCATGATGGCGTGAGGGACCCAGCTTGGTGACATACAGGATGAAAGAGGAGCACAAGGGAGCTGCAATTTAAAATGTTTCCCGTTTGTCTTTCCACCTGCAATCAATTGCACTGCAGTGAGCCGGAGGTGTATCGCTCAAACAAAGCCGGCCCTAAGCCCCGGTGTGTGTCTGCGGACGTGTGTGCAAGACAGCAGAGGAGCTGAGGGCTGTTGCCTTAGTGGTAATGAATGTCAAGAGGCGTGCCTTCATAAATTAGCCATGCATGTATTTTACTTTATTAATGGTCTCCGAGGCAAATCACAACCTCTTTAATGCGTTTCACTTAGTCTTGCATATGGCGGCGCTTCTTAAAACATGGCTGTGTGCGGGACATTTCTCCCAGGTGTTCATGTATCACCCTCGTGGCTTCTTCTCGTCCATCTCTAGTTTCTCACACACCCAGCTGAAACAACTTTAGAAGTGGAACCAGCACTTACGGCGGCGTAATTCACCCGCAGGGATGGCTCCCAACCAAAAACCCAGGGGCCTCTGCGACGCCTTTAGCACGAGGTCTGTAGTTCTGACCCCACCAGCACGTGGCCCCGGCACCTCAGTGCTACTCCAGTTCCAGGCCCTAGAGAGGGAACACAAGAACCGTTTCTTTGGTCTGACTTCATCGTGACTAGTTGCATCACGTATGTCTCAAGGTTTGTTCATCTTCAATCTCTTTAATCTCATCTGTGTCCCAGCACCTGTTCAGAGAAGATTTTTCTTTGTTTTCAATCAAACAGTTGAAAATTTAATCACTATGGAATCTTAGAAAATAGCGCCACCTTCTGGGAAGTGAACAGTTGCTGATGAACTGTATGACCGTCTCCCATAAAGTATTATTACAATTGTGTTGATATGAAGTTGATTTTGCACCAGCTATTTCATTTGTAATGAAGCCACTGTGAGCAACGAAGTGGTTTCTCCAATATGCACTGTAAAAAAATCTAAAAAAAAAGTTTTGTTTACAAGTTAACTTGAAAAGCATCAACAGTCAGCGAAGCTCTGTATGATACAGGGCAGGGCTGTAATAGCCAAATGAAGCTTCTCGACTTGGGGAATGATTCAAACACGACTACTTGAGGACCGGATGAATAAAGACCACAAGAGCATCACAAACCAATTAAAATCCATGCTGACACACAAAGGAAGTGGCGGCTGAGATTGTGGTCTGTCTCTGGGTAGTGGACTGACTGATGATCTGGAACAATCCGAACCCAAAATGAGTCCATGGTTCTAGAGTGTCCTGCATGAGCCTCCTTCCGTCCCTCAGATTCTGAAGGTCACTTTTACTTGAGTGGTCCCCCTTTTTTGCTGAGTCCAACAAACAGTAGAGCAGAGCAGAGCGACCGGACTGGCCACTGACATCCATAAAGCAAACCCGGAATGACAGGTGTCACTGGGTCCCCTGTGTTTCCTGTCTTCACCCACAGTCCACCCCTTCTCTCCCACCCTCCTGTGTTTTTCTGAAGATTTATGGTTTATTGTTCCGTGTCATATTTCAAGGTTGCTTCTAATACATCCAAGTCCCATGGCTTGTCTGCCAGGGGACGGAAACGCTTCTATCACTACGCTCAAAGTGAGGTGCAGCACCCCCTTCCTCTATGACGGAGAAATGCGCGAAAAGCCCGGACGTGGATCAAATCAGTCAAATAAGAGCAAACTCTCTCAAATTCCTGCTTCCTCTGAGGTTAATGGTTGGACTGCTCTGTTGGAGAAGGGAGCAGGAGCGTTGACATAAAGAAGCACTGCAGCAGAGGCGCTTCTTTCCAGAGCTGAAGTCCATTCATCACCCCAATCCTGAGGGAGAAGGAGCCATCTAACTAGAAATTAACAGGACACAACGGTAAAATCTCAAACTCTCTCTCTCTCTGCAGCAAAAGGCTGGATGCTGGACTCGGAATAAAAACTGCTGCTCTGCTTCCCTTGATGTCTCCGTTTGTGATTTAATTCATCGATCAACCGTCCAAAGAGTTCACTGTGGTCGTGACTATTTCTTTGTTCAGTTAATGTCTACATTACAAATATTTAATTCTACACACATGGGCAACTCCTCTTGACGTTTATTGCACTTTAACTTTGCAATTTGGTGTTTTAATTTAATGTCAGAAAAGCACAGGGTTAGCTGGTTTTCATACACATGACAGTAACTATCTACACGCGACCCTGTTAAGAGGCAGGATGAGCAAAGACGCTGTCGTGGGAGCTTCACGGTGACCAAGGGAGGAAGACCAGAGGAACGGAGGAAGCACGTAAGCCATGACAACAAAAGCCTCAACCAAAAGGGAAAAACTGAATCACTCCACCATGAAACATGAGCGTAAAGTGAATGTATAAACGGTCAAACCAGTGAGGAGTGTGAGTACTGGCCACGCACTGGGTCACCTGACTTTACCTCTTTTTAACTTAAATATCCTCCACTTGCAGCAGCTTCCTGCTCCCTCCCTCCTCCTCTGTCTGAAATGTGCGTGTTACTTTCCTGCGTGTCTTTCCTGAGTCTTTCCAGGTCACTCGCTCACGACAGACAAATAAAACCATTCAATTCAGTCATAAGGGGACGTCGGCACCCGGACTGGAGCGTTTCAAAGGTGTTGTGCGGAGACATCGCAGCATGGTGAAGGACACACTGGAGCAGTCAAGGGTTCCACCGCCAGAGGTGAGTCTCCATCAGGTTCTCTGTCCGAGCAAATGTCTCACCAAACCGTGTCCTTCAAAGTGCTTTGCAGAAAAAAGCATATAAATATATGATGTGCACAACTGCATCCATCATCGCAGCGTGAGCACTTCTCATTGCTTTCTACATTTCCCATCAGCACCGTAGTCACAGAAGCAAGTCGTTGCTCAATATTTTTCTTGAACTATCAAGGAATTGTGGAACTTTGGTCAATAGCTGACATCATTTAGCTTTGTCCCTCAAACTTTGAGAATCATTAAATGAATTACGATCATTGATTGTTGTTACATGATGAACTGACGTTGTTCCTCTGCACTGAAGAACCATGTGATTTAACCTTCAGGTAAGATATGCAAGCTCAAGTAAGTCGAGTCTTTTTACATAAATATGGAAGCTGTAACTTCAAATGAAACAACTCCTGTTTGAAAAATGAAAGAGGAAACTTGTGAGCAGTAATCCTCAAGACGGGAGCTTCAGAGCTCCGAGCTGACCATCTAAAATTAATGCTCTCTCTCTCTCTCTCTCTCTGCCCTGCGACGCATCTCGTCCACACAGTCTAAGAAAAGTTGGAGGTTAAACACAAAGGGAAATGTCAGGAGAGGAGCAGTTTTGTGAAGTGGCTGACCTTGACATGGCGCTAACCCTGCAGTGATAATTGATTTTCATCTTGGCGAACTGCTGCTGGCGGGGTCGCCTTGTCTGGACTGTTTGTTTCCATACAAGTGTGCACTCATGGAGACTCAAGTCGAGAACTGAACTGCTACTTTGCCCGGAAGAACAGCCTGAAGAGTCGAAACACGGATGTCTAATCTGTCGGGCGCAGTATTCGTGCTTAGGGAAATCGATCGCAGACATCCTGAGGTCCTGTGGTTCTCAGAGGACTGCACAACATGTGCGTTCTGAAGGGGAAAAATGCATTTCTGACACTGTAGAAAGACATGCCCTCAAACCCGGGGACATGGAGACGACGGTGGTGTGAACTCTAGTGCCTAAGGAAGAGCTCTCCAGCGGGGCCAGGACTAGTCGGACAGAAAACTAGAGGGGAAACATATTTGCAGAGAGATAACAAGCCACAAGGGGAGCTGAAAGTCACCAAGAAATTGTTGCAGAGGAACTGACAGGTTTGCAGCAAGAACATAATGAAATGATCGGCTAAGATTGGCAGAATATTGGGAGAGTGATGAGGAGCAGAATTGTCTGTGACTGAGGCAGATGTTCTCAGTCACACTCAGTTTAATGACGGGAAGATATATGTAGAATGACGTTACAGAACGCCACCAGATGTCGCTCGGAGAGAAAACCAGAATGAAAGATGGCTGTGAAAAGAGATAAAGAAGTCAGTCAGTCACTCACAATCCAAATATGATGCTCCATTTCAGGCAGAATTGATGTGCTGGACGAGGGACGTGACTCGGCAGAGAAGGCGGCAGCTTTGTTGCAGGCATCGCACGGATGTTTGAAAAGCAGGGGGTTATTTCTGTGTAAAAAAGGAGCAGAAGGAGAAGCTCACTTCATGGTTGAACATCTGATCAAGTGACCAAAGCCACCCCACAGAGTCCCATGTTGAGGCTGACAGAAACACTTGACTGACATTTTGGTGCCAATGTTCCGCATGAAAAAGTTTCAGGGTCACCTCAAGACCAGAACCTGTTTTTTTCCGAGGGCTGACGGGTCATTTTGTGTGTGTGTGCGCGTGTGTGTCACCTCTACAATTGGGCGACTACACTCATGTCAAGTGTCCCATAGCTGATGAGTCCCCCCAGGTTTCATCTGGTAATATGAATCAGATGTTCCCATTTCCCCCTCGGTCGTTTTCATACTTAGCAGGGGGCAATTGCAGGTCATGGTCAACAGTCAACACACTTTTTTTCCAGAAAGTATTCACTCTAATCGTGTGAGGAACCATAAAGAACAGAACCCAAGTGAGTCACCGACCCACTGATCTCTCACATACACACTGCTCAACCATCGAGGTGTCGGCTGAAACAAGCAACACCAGACTGGTGGTAAGGTGTCCTGCACCCACGGTGGCTCAGGTCTGTTGAGACTCTGGTGATGCCTGGACCAAGAACTGCTCTGTGTATATGAAGGGATCCAGTCAGAATCTTCTCTTGGAACAAACCCACTTCTCCTTTACTCCGGCTTCTTTACAAGAACTTCAAAATATTGTTATAAATAGATTATATGGACAGTTCAAGGCGTCTCCTATTAGGAAATGACTGTTTATAGGACAATCGGATCACTTGGAGGCGCCGGAGCTTCAGGTTTATGAAGGACCAATCTAATCTAATCAGTGATTATGTGCGCTGCACGGCCTCATCTCTTCACCCAAACACCTGCATCAGCAATAAAGGGAGGAATTTATGATGAAGAGATGACAGATGTGTCACGGCGAAGAGTGGGTCAGCGTTTGAAAGAGAAGCAATATCGAGGAGAGAAGAGCAGCTGGGACGGATGGAGAGGGGAAGGAGGAGTGGAGGAGACACTTAAAGAGATTGAACAGTGTGAGATGAGTGTGCGTGTGTCTGCAACTGTGTGTTTGTGGATGGATGTGGCCCGGGTTCACATCCCGTCCGGCTCGGTCGTGCTTCAGCCATGCTGTGGAAATGACCCCGAAAGGGACTTCACAGGTGTTCAGTGGGGGCGACGCCTGTCCGCAGTCGGCACTGCTGTGGCGCTTGGCGCTGCGGAACCAGAGAAGGTGGGACAGAGTGTTCCACCGTAGCACAGTTATCCTCTTCATCGCACAGGCGAAAGAGGGTCACATTAACGTGTACTGAGGACAGGACCTCACTGTCTGCATGGATGGATAACCTGTGTGGATGTGACGGACACAGGGGAAATAACAGAAGCCCAAACACTGGAGTGTAGCAGCAGGAGATTTGTTATCGTTGTTAAGAGGCAGTCAGAGTCGATGTGAGCCACAGACAGGTTCCACACAACTATTCATGGAGCTGCTTCACCCACTCAACAAAAGCCCATGAACTGGACACCGTGTCATTCCAAATTCAAACTCTTCCCAGCCAGCAGCCAAGTATTTGAATATTTCCTGACGCCGTCTTTTTTTTAAAGGTTTTGGTTAGGTGTGATTTCAAAACGTTTAAAACATTTAAATAAATAAGTAAATATATCTGAATTTACATTTTGTAATTAAACCTTCTCTTTCCCAATCGAGATGCTTCCTGTTCCTGGGATTTTTGCCACTTCTTTTTAAATAAAGGATATATTTGTTGCGCAATACTCCAGCTTGCATAATTCTGTAATTATTAAGGAACTAGTCAATATAAAAATTTTATTTAATGCGCTCAGGCTTCTGCTGGTCTCTCCTCCGTTCCCACGCATGAGCCCTGACCACCATGTTCCTTCCTCTTCCTGTGTTCATATCACGCTGTGTTCTCAAGAAGCCTGTGTTGATGTGTTGTTCATTCCAGTGTTTGCCGTGTGTGATTCTGTCCAGGTTCTGTGATGCCCTCTGTTCTACTGTACTGCGTGTTCTACTCTACTCAACTTGTGTTTGTTGAACTCTTGCCGCCTGCCTGGTGGAGTTGTAGCAGAGTGAGAAAAAGCCAACTCCATCAAGAGGACTCATCAACTTAAAAACAGAGTGTCTAACTTCAGTTGCTTTAGTGTTTGGAAGATGACAGTCAGCTTCTTTCAAGGCAGAGAAGTGATTCCCTGATGAAACGTTTACCGCTGAAAACCGATGAGGGAGCAGTATTCAGAAAAACATCAGATGAATTTCAAATGCTATGAGTCGTCCGGAAAGCAGTCATTTATTGAGACAAGCAATGTCTAATCTGAATTGATGTTTCCACCCCTTCCTCCATTAGGTGGAGAAAGGGGTGGAAAAAAAGAAAATCGCTGCCTACCTCGGAGGACCTCTGTGGAAGAAGAGAGACGCATCGATGCCTGATCCAACTCGCCGGATCAATGTGTCAAAGGTGGCAGACGGGCCTTCCGATAGGAAGCGGAGCACGTTGGCGTTTGGAATGATAGATATAATGATTTTGCATAATGGTAGTTAAGATGGTCTTAGCAGTACCGTAGACAGAGAAAATACTGTCACATAAAACAGACATTTCAGCTGCACCCTTGTAGCCCAGGACGATGTTCAGACCAAAGGGTTACTCCACCACTTCAGTGTGTCACTTTGACCCCCAGCCGTTCACAATGGAGGCATTATGACCAAAGAAAGCAAAGCCGGAGTGCCGACGGAAGCAAAATGCAGAGCAGGGTATTTTTTTTTTATACCCTTGGATTGCCCTAATTATACAGAGCATTGATTTTACAATGCAGCCATGGATTGATTAGAAGAGCCACGCACCTTCCCCAAGGAAGGAGGGCTTGGCTCCCTGCTCCTCACCGTCCTCGCTCTCCCTCCATCTAATTGTACATTTCCTGTCCTTCCACCTCTCGCGCTCAGGCTTAGATCTTTTTTACTACACTGCTGTGATGTTCAATCACAGTCACTGAACATGTAAACAATACACAACTTCCAAGCCAAGTTAACTGGTCAGTGACCAGTAACATGGATGAAAGTCTGATCTGAGGAGCAGCACGCATTGTGTGTTACAAGTCGAGACAGAAGCTGCACTTGGATTTCGGTGTCATCACCACAGACACTTGGTATACCTTCGGCATCCTCACCCAATTTGCCTCCACTGAGCGATGTCAGCAGAGGGGGGTGGGGTGGGGGGAGCCATACATAATGAAAGGCAGAAACGGAAAGCGATGATGATGTTTATCTGATGATGAAGAGATGAATATAGCGGCGGATTGAAAGGATCAATTGCTGTGGGCAAAGGGGGAATAAATAGTAGTATGAGACTGGAGAGAGACGAGTGTGTTTAAAAATCAATTACACAGTAAATATGACACGAGTCAGCAACGACGCCCTCGGGGGAACCGGGGAAATATGTTCCTGCCGCCACGTCGCGGTAAATCTGCTCCCTCTACAAATGAATTACTAATTTTATGTAGAGGAATGTGAAGAAGGTGTGTGTACTGCTTATGTACACAAGCCATAACTCCCCGGGGAGAATATCATTAATTGAAGAGGTGGAGTCAAGGATTTTTCTTTTTTTTTTCCTGCTGAGGAAAAGAGAAACGCGTGAAAGGATGTAGTGACCTTAGGAAACGTCAGCAGAGGAGTGAAAAGAAAAACCATGCAGACTGAAAGTTGCTTTTTAAGATCAAATGGAAGTGGTTTGGTTTTGAATGGAGTGGAGCTCGAAATGAACTTCATCAGACGTGTGGAAGACTGGACCTCAATATGTACCACTGTGTTGTGCTCAACTGGCTTCAAGACAGGCCGACAAGGCTTTGGTTCAAACTCAGCTCTGTTTAATTTGCTTTTATTGCCGACATTCTCTGTACGTCCCTGCTCTTCTGCACTGCTGTGTCACTTGCCACCTAAGGGGGCGACATTAAGGGTGCGTCGACTCTTCCATGGGGGGAAACAAAATTGGCTGTTGTTTTTTTTCTAGCTTTTGTTTGAGAACAGCCCTTTAGGTATAATCCAAAAAACGAATGTCACTCAATGCCAATGAAATCCGACTTCAGGTGAACGATCTAGCCACCAAAACGGATTCAGTTACTTGTCTAATGACTTTCCCTCCTGATGTTTTTTTAGAAAAGTATAAAATAAGGAGTGATGTGTGAAAGAGTGTGTGTGTAGGTTTGATTATACTGCCTTATATATACTTGCAATTCGTGTGGGGACCTTATGTCTTTGTGAGGACCTTTTGTCAGTCCCCACGGCTCCAAACCTCAATTTGAGGATGACAACTTCAAAATAACTGGCTTGTTATAATTAGGTTTAAGTTTGGTTCAGAGTCCTGGTTAAGGTGAGCCATTTGTTTTGGAAGGTTAGCAGATTTTCACTGTTGAGTTCCTCATGAGGTCCGGCTCCATGAACCACACAGCAAAATACTGATCCACAACTTCAACCCATGAAACGCACCTTAAAGTCCCTACAAGTTCAGAATAAAACAGGTCATTGGTGACAGGGGTCCAACTCCAACTGTGACGCATCAACCGACCAACACAACTCATGTGAGAGAGCGGCCTGATCCAGACGTCTTTACAGACGATGGAGGCCACTTTGCTGGCACCTTCATCACAGACATTCTTCTGCACTTCAACAAAGTAAAGCACTTCCCATATTTTCCACATGCGCAGAACTGTACGCAATACACAACAGTAGTAGGAGCAACAGGGATAGTACTGTGTGAAACTCTCAGGGAATCACCACCAGCATTTTCCTCAAACCTGAAACCATGGAAAGGCTCTGATATTTTTCCATAGAGTTAAAACAAAATGCTTCTGATCTACGACAAGAGAATTTCTTTGGAAACAAGCCGTACCAGAAAAGTCAGCACACACCCACAGAAGAAAAGGCGCTGGTCTTTTTGACCAGCACTGCAGTTCTCCTCCAGCTGCGGTCTCCCTGCCGTGGTCATCTCCACCGGCCAGCAGTATCGGGTCCGGCCCTAATGAAGAGCATTGATCCTTGTTGGGTTATGAGCAGACTTTAGAGGGTGTGCTGAGATGTTAATAAGCCTGGCCTTATTCCGGAGGAGCTTTAATTAGCCTGTTGGAAATGTGCTTACGGGGCGCACTGTCACTCTGCTTTGGCACACACTGCTGAACACACACATACTAGCAGAGCGCTTGTACACAACAGGCAAGGACAGCAGCAGCAATTCACTGACGCGCACAAATATATACAGTAGCGCCGCTCATTTCATGGACCACTGAAAAGACCATCGCGCCGCATCCTTCATTTATTCAATTAATAGCTTCATTAGTAAAGCACAGAGCAACGTTAGCATTCGATGCTACACGCACTGAGTAGTTCTTTCTGCTGCCAATATTGACCATGTTTTTCCATTAACTTCACCGATAATGTGCGGTGGGTTTATTTAGAGCAATCACTCCGGCTAGCATAAACATATAAGCATTTTTAATCCCGGGAAATACAACGCTCAATAAACACATCCTGTTGTGTCCATGTATTGAACGTATACAAAAAAAATTCCTCATCTCTTTCCAAAAAATATTTTTTGAATATTAAAATATGACATTGATAAGTAATAATATATGATAAACCATCGCTCACTCTGAAATGCTTCCAAAAACATGGTCTCTATTTCGCATGAGACTCAGTTCTACCCCTCCTATTCAAAACACAAACCAAATTCTTCCAGAACTTCCTCAAACTTGACCCAACACTTTGGTTTGTGTTGCGACACGCCCAGGCTATTGCTAACACAAGCTCAACGTCACAACTGGATGCCTTATTCTTCTTCTGTGTACTTGACACCTGCCTTGACCACCTGTGCAATGTGCGCCCTCTAGTGACCAGTATTTGGAATATCACTTGATAACACCAACTGCAGTGTTATAAACTGAATCGATCCATGGAACCACGAAGTAACTGGAATGCCCAAGTACAACAAGCTTGTTCTGACAGTACATCCGGATGAATTTCCTCAGGTCTTCCAGACTTCAACACTGACTGTTTCGTAGATGACTTGTTGATATGTCCGCTGACCGTGGTGACCTGCTATTACATAATGCCGTGAGGTGTCTCAGCAAGTGGGAGTCTGTGGAGTCTGAACTGCAGGAGAAGATGCTCACTTTTTCTGCCTGAATGAAAGCACTAGAGGTTTCTGATCCAGGAATTCCGTGAGAACGTGACACGTTTGATCATCTGAACTTCTTAATCTGGGAGTACAAGACAGCAGTCAGTAGTTGAGCTGACTCAGAAACGTTTGAAAATAGAAAAACTACTCAGGTGCCTCCACTGAGAAGAGCAACGGCTCTCACTCGATTCCCAGATGGGCGGGTGGTTTTGGCATGTCCACTGCAGAGTAGATTAAAGAGTAGTGCGGAACACAGTTGTGTCTGCAACACACTGATCTTTTCTTTAGAATATTTTTCATTTGCACTTATATTCAGTATTTAGTAACATTTCTGTAATGCAACTTGATGATCTTTGGCATCGTATAATGTAAAAAGGCATTCAGCACTCCAACCAAGTCGATATATATAATGGCCATTACACCTGACCCTCGGCCCTTACATTCTTTGAACGGTGGCCCCCTTCATGATGCTCTACATAACAGCACCTCCACACTAGTTAAAGCCCTTTTATTTGAATTACCAAACAAATTCCACCATAAACCTGCTTGTTCACATCTTTAGACAAGAGGTGGGAAATGGATGGACGGATGTTATGCATGCAAGCTTCTTCATTTACAGACCATAACTGAGGGAAGGATAACTACCTCTGCGTCACAGCTGTGTGACCCAAAACACTGACGCTGGTGGTGATGATGCTGATGATAATAATATGGTTCAATTCCCAACACAAACAGAAATCAGCTAACATGCCTCTGCTTAGTTAAAAGAGTGGAAAAAAAACAACTCCTAAAATAAAGTTCTCCAGCTTCAGCAGATGAAGCGAATCAAGTTCACTTTAAGAAGCACTGACATGGAAACACATGTTTACAGTCTGCGTACGTCCCGTTCATCAGACAGGAAGAGAGGGACGGTGAAATGTAACTCTGAACTGCAGAAAAGCTTCCACCCGTGGCGCTCCGCCCCGCTCCTACCACCACAGCACGACAGTCGACTCACTGTCTGTGGATGTGCTGACCTCAGTGCTGTCCAGGAATAGATACCTGAGCCGGACCCCCTAAAGCCACATTCTAATAAAGAGCACTGGGGATGTCGAGGACACCACACACACCCGCGTCTCTCTCTTTATAACAAGCTCATATTTCCCTCATGAAGAAACTCCCTGTAGTCAAAAAAAGCTTTGGACAGCAAACCTGGGCGCCACAAGGACATGCTGCTCAAAATTCACTGAGCCATTTATTAATAGACAGTGAGTGTGTTCTGCTCGCGCCGCGGCCTGTTTCCCAAATTGCTTACAAACCTTTGAGGACTGTAGAAGTAAAGGGGCCGTGCGATTACACCCAACAATAAATTGAATTTCGCTCTTTGCGTGCTGTAAATCGCTGCGCTCAAGCTAAACACATTTGTTTCCCATTTCTCGATATGGAGCCTCAGCGGGGAGGAGGGCCACTTAGTAGCCGTGCGGATTTGATGAGAAGAGCCTTTTGCTTTATTTAGTGAAGTGCTGCCTAATATGATTATGGTCAGCAGGCTCTTGTAGTCTCTCACACTGAGCAGCACGCTGGGAGTTATTAGTCAAGTCCCAGATGACCGTCTCTTCCTGCTGAGACGGACGATGAGCACAGCGATTCATAAAAACCTTCGTGAGTCAGGCGTGTTCAGAAGGCTGCTCTGTGATCTGCACCCGTGTGCATATCGATCAGGAGGAGAGGCGTGTGAGCGCATCAAACTTAGCCTCAGCAGTATGTCGCCAGCCTGCTTGTGCACAGGCCCGGATTCTGCTCGACCTCTGTGGTGTTTTGTCCACTAGAGGGAGTCCTAAAAATAAATCATGCACTTATTCCAAAGCCCAGAATGAGTCAAACAGAGAGGAAGAATGGAGACACATTGATGGGACCAGGCATGAATGACATAATAAATAAAATGCTCAAATTGTAAAAGCTGAGTCTATCCCAGCTGCCTAGGGCAGGAGGCCTGGTCACGTCTATCACTTTCTCAGGGATACAAAGAGACAGGACAATAGGAGGAGAAACAGCGGCGAAATTCAACTTGCTCTTGCCTCCTCAATGCCGCAATAATGAGCCAAGATGTTTCTGTCTCACTCATGAATATTTCGCTTTGACACAAGGCCATAATTCATTCGGAAGTTGAGCCAGCATCCAGAATTTATACGCTTCACTTTCTGAAGCTATGGACTGACGCAGAATAGATTATTAATATTCGTCCTTTTTGATGTTCTTCCAATATTTGTGGGACAAATGGTATCGTCACACACACACACACAAATATATACTTGTCTCTCTATCCTTGTGAGGACCTCTCCCCTTTATTCCATTAGAGCAGATTACTAGATGAACATTACACCACCAGCAAAGAGTGTGTGAAGTTAACTTACTGTTTGATTAGACTGGTTCAAGAGAGGCTCTTTATTTTGAAAGTCCAAAGTTGCTGCGCTCAGCACTAACATCTGTACAGCTGCGGGCTGATGAGCACTTGATCTGCTGTGACTTGGAGCGGAACATCAAGTCCTGACTGCAGTCTGCTGCAGTCGCAGTGCAGTGACCTGGTCATCGGCGTGTCTACACCGCCCCCTTCTGACCAGACCCAGTACTGCATCGGATGACTGACGAAATCTTGATTTAACTCCAAAAAAAATCTTTGCATTGCCTTTTACTCATCACTGATGTGTTGTTGTTGTTTTTCCATTAATATATCAAGGCTATCAATCTTCTGTGCATACTTTAGCACGTTTTCCTTTCTAAGTAAATGTTGAAGTTAATGAACTGTTTTTGTTCTTTTATGCTTTTGGTCTTTCTTTCTGAGGGTCGAGGCAGAAAGGCAGAGGCAGTGACGTATGATGGATTGGCTGTGCCGAGCCTGAAAGGTGAGCCAGGTGAAGGGCTCACCTGAACATTCCACCAGCTCGCCACCTGGCAGCGAGACAGACAAATGTGTGGAGCCACATTTGCTTAAGATAAGAGGAGCTGGAATACAACGGCCGCGGCGTGACGCCAGCTGTTGCTCGCTTGTGCAACATCGCTGCATGTCTGCGACCTCACACTTGACTTCACTAACCCTTTGTTGCATATGACCGCAGGAAAAGGCCAAATACTCTGAGGTCAACAGAGAAATCAATGACGTAAATACATTCAGCAGAAATGCTGATCCCCACCAGTTGTTTTGCTTTTCTCCAACATTTTGTGATCTCTCTGTATCTGTACGACGAGATACCTTTATCTGCATTCGAACCATCATTGATCGTGATGAGTTCAGCGGGGCAGCAGGCGGCAGCAGAGTTCCAGAACATGCTCGCACAACATACACAATAGTTATGAACGACTATGTTTGCTTCGGAAGCTTCTTCTAACTTCATGTCACAAAGATATGTTTGCATTGAAACGTAAGTTGAAATGACAAGAAAACTGAAATGAGTGCCAATAAATAACATGACGTCCGGTGACCACAGTGTCAATGCAGCAGTATCTGCTGTCAATGTCAGCTTATGCTCAGGTTTTGGGAGGCTCTGTCTTTGGTCTGGAGCATCAGCCACTGCTGCCCTTTACAGCCCAGTGAGACGTTCCAGCCTCCGTCTTAGTTTCAGTGGATTTCCAAATAAGTTGTGTATGTTATATGTTTTTCACAGGCATTTATACACAATCAAAGAAAGAAACGGAGGTGGTGTGTTTTTGATAAGGACACGCTGAGACTCGAGTGTGGCATCAGTATGTCAACGTGGATTTGATCAATAACATAATTAGAGGTGATGAAGTAGAAATGTAGCAGGAGTGACATAGTAAACACTAGATGAGGCAAAGTTTCTGTTCCAGTTTCAGCCCATTGAGAATCTTAATACCAATATCCATTATTTTCTGATGAAATGACCCGAAATGAGTGAATTGGAATGGAAACATAAATGTGAACTATTTTGTTATTGTTTCCAAATCGTTGTGCTCGAAAGTGACTATGGGTATTCCACAGCGTCTCTATCCCGTCTACAAGTTCACTGGAGCTCAATAAAGTCACGATGACGTCACATAATTCCTCTGCGTCTCCAGCAGACTCTCCTTTGCTTCGCCGGCCGGGAATGTGAAGCAGGAGTCAGTGTAATCTGCTGCGCTGGTGTGAGACTGGCTCCTGTCTTCCTGCCTGCCACTCTCATATCAGTGTGTTTCATTTTAGCCTGTCAGCGTCTATCTGCTGCAGACGCTGGGGAACCACAGCGGAGCCAGGGGGACATTAGCAGCGCTGCACTGCTAAGGACACAGGAATGTGTTTGAATTTGGAAATACCTTCATGGCACTGACTCTTTTTTTGACATGAAGAAATGTCCTTATCTTATTTGGCCAACAACAGATTTCCACTGAGCAGCTCACTTCAGTATCATCATTTCAGTGTCTATCCAGGTCACGTTTTTTAATGATGACGATTTTTATTTTCATTTATTCTGATGAGATTTGGATTCTGATCTATCTACTTTGTCCGAAAACTTTCCATGTGTTAGATTATAGATTTATAAACTATAGCGTTTTTAATAAAGGTTTAAGCATTAAGTTACAGATGCAAATATGCAGGTTTCAACTGATGCTCCCTTCAGCATCACACAAAGCTAAGATGAGTTTTTGAGTTTAAACTCAAAGGAAACGAATGCCACCTATTGGACAAAAAATAAACTGCAAACCCATGAACCCATCGGGTATGAAAGAAAGATGAGACTGAAAGGGCTGTACATCATAGAAGCGTCATAGCGAAGCACGTGAAAACAGAGCAGGAACACGGGACTCTCACACGAACACCCTACACTGGAGTGGACATCAGGAAGCACGATCAATGGGCCTGAGCTCACTCCACCCGAGTGGCATCCCTTCATGGCCCTGACTGTGTGCCAAGTTGACACGGCGGGTTCTTTCACGCTGTGATTCACCCCCTGCTGTGCTGCTTCACACCTCTTCCTCCAGTCATGTTCTCAGTACTCACTCTGGCCAGCTGGGGGCGACATCCACAGAACTGTGAGTGACTCATTGTGCAACAAACGAAGACACAGGTGACAACTGGCTCCATTATTTGCTGAAAACCTGTGTCAAACGCCAATTTAATCCCTGACTCTCTGAGTCTTATTTAATCAGCTCCACTGAGTCAGGATGAGTGGTCTTGGCACCCATGGCTGCTGGGCTGATGGAGGTCAACTGTCAGCACTGACCTGTGAGTCAGAGGACAAGAGTTCAGGCTGAAGAGATAGATTTCTGAGTGAGGAAGTTCATCACTACAGGGCGACCACGATTACCTGCAACTGTGGAACACAGTCCTTCACTAAAAATCGTTGTTGAATAACAATTAAATTGGAAATAAGACATTCGGAGTCTGGTGTTCATTATTTGGTTTTAATTCATCTTGTCTTCTTCTTCCTATATTATTATTATTATTATTATTATTATTATTATTATTATTATTATTATTATTATTATTATTATTCGTAGTAGTAGTAGTATATCGTTAGCACATTCATTATTAGAAGAAGGTAATTCACATCCTCCACTTCAAAGTTAATTCTATTTGGCACCTGGATTCCTGATGAAATTACAGCTGAAGTGACATGAAAAGATCAAGCAGCTTCCCGTCTGATAGTTGCAGCTCATGAAAGTAAGGTATTACAATTACAACCAAAGTCCATGACGACTACACTAATTAGGGGCTACAAAAATTAAAAATAAATATATAAATAAAGTGAGCATGCGGTCCTTCATCATTTAGGTTTGGGCCACATCTCCGTTATTTAGATAAGAAATGGGTTTTGGTCAGCTGACTCATGAACAAATAGACTGATAATACAAGCTTTCGGTGGGGGTTTTTTTCGCAAGGAAACAAAGTAAAACGATTTTATATGTTTGAGGACAAACCGTGCACGGGCCTTCTACGTCAACCAATCGAAGAATTCAGATTACAAAGATGTCTGAGGTAAAATAAGGAAGATGGTGCCAAGTGTTTCGGTGGACTTCATGTGATTGTGGACGAGACGGACAGACTCCACTCGTCCTCCATCCGTCGATTCATTACGGGGCGCAGACGAGACAATGAAATTTGAAGTCTGGAGAGGTGGGATCCGCTTCGGAGGCCGCAACACGTTCAAAACAAAACCTCGTCAAAGGCGTTTCTTTAATCGCGAATTTATTTAAAGTAATGGTCAGCAGTTTGGCTGCTCAGATGCAAAAGAGTGAAGACGGTCGGTGGTAACAATTACTTTGGAATTATGCATCCGACAAGGTTCAGAATATGTTAAGCTCTAGTTTTCTCACAAGATCTTTTTTTTTTTTTTCATTTTGAAATATAGTTACAAAATATGGAAAAGTAGTTATGATCTTCTCTAAGAGTATAATAATAATAATAATAATAATACTATATATATATATATATATATATATATATATATATATATATTGTAGTCAGAGGTCGGATGTTTAAAATCTATCTGTTGTGATACGTTTAAAAAAAACCAATTGATAGTCATAAAACGATGTGTATTTAGACGCCATCAAGATACCAGTTTCCTTTCAATCCCTTTTTTCCCCTCTTTACATTGGTTAATTTGGTTTTATTTTTACTCCAGTGAGGGGAAGCTTCTAAGTTCAGGTTAGTCCAGCGATGTCGGGTTTGATATCTACCCGCACAAATAAAAAGTTAAAGTTCCTTCTTGTTGGTACTAATGTAACCTAATCTAAATACAAAAGATCCATCCGATTCGGAACCCGGCCCCCGGGAGCCTCGATGCAATTCGCTCATGCAGGTGCAGCTGCAACAGTTCACCGCTCAGGTTCCTCCCTCCTCTTCCTCACTCCCACCTCTCCCTCCCACCCCTGCCAACAGAACTGCGTCACGTGTTCTCTTGTACAAAGTTTCCAGTGGGACAGAGACTCGGATCATATCAGCAGCTTTATCAGCGACATTAACTATCTCCAGATTCACCAGCGGGGAGAAGACGCGAGCCTCAACCCGCCACAGGAGACTTAAACTCCGGCGCAGCTTCTTCCCATCACTCACTGAACCTTGTGGAGCTATTTTGACAACAATTCCAGACTTTTTCATTCCAGGTTTGTCCACTTTTCTCCTCGTATTTGGCTAAAAACCCCGCACTCATATTCACTTTTATCACCGACAGTCCTTATCTGGAGAGATTATAGCGACACTCGAGAATAACGTTTTTATCACTGTGATGTGACGAACACGAGAAAGAATATTTGAGGGACAGATATGGAAGTGATATCTGATGCGATAGACCACGTTAGAGATTATTAATGTCACTCACTGTGACCAGAGAAATAAATCACCTCTCGATTCAGATGACGGTCAATTTGTACCTTTAAAAAACAAGATATTGGACGTTTATTTTGTCGTTTATTTTTGCTATAATTATTTCTTTTTATTTGTGCTTGGGATGTTAATAATTTGGGGAGGAAAGGGCTGTTCAAAACTAGTGTTGTAGGCCTAAAACATTTGTGGCTTGCACGAAAAGGAAAATCCACTAATATGTCTACGACTGCATACGTGTGATTAAAGAGGTCAAACAAGAATACGAGATTTATATCATTTTTATTTTTGTCGATTTTGTGTTCCTTGTTTTATTCGTTTTGTCCGTCGACTTATTTTTAAACATATTTCTTGCGCGGGTTTGTTTATAAATAATTGGAGACTTAAGCTTATTTCAAAATAACTATTTTTCGTGAATAAAAGTCAGTTGTTGTTGGATCAATTTATTTTTATTTTAACGAATTAATTAAAAACATGTATTAATTAGAGAACATTGCGGATATTGAAAAATATTTTTAACATTTTTGTTGAAGCGTATTAGATCAATCATGAGTCAAATCTATTGTTATTTAAAAACCTATGCTCATCACGGTCACTTCAAAAGGTGACAGTGAGTGAATGAATAGATTTGATGATCTTATGGGGGGATCTTTTTGTGTTCTTCACATCAGCGACAATTAAATCAGCATTTCTTTGCATTATTCTAAACTGAATTGATTGTTTTTTCTCCGACAGACACTCCTTCATGGTCCTCCTCTAGATCAGCAGCATCAGGTCACCCCTGGACCCCTGTCGCGCAGGACTTCATTTCACTGTCGTCGTTGTAGAAGACCCAAACATGTACCAAAGCTTGACCTTGTCCTCCAACCAATCCCCCTACACCCACGACGCCGGGAACTACATCCACAGCTCGGCGAGTTCTCCGGTCTACGTGCCCACGACGCGGGTCCCGGGGATGCTACCCACGCTCCCCTACCTGCAGACCTGCGACTCGCCCCAGACCCACCACGGCCTGAGCGCCCCCCATGGCTGGACTCAGAGTGGCACCGACAGCACCACGTTCGGAGCCAGCAGCCCCCACCACGGCTTCTCCTACTCCCACAGTCCGCCCGGCGGTGCCGCCACCGGCCGCGACAACTACCAGAGTCCGCTGGTGCTCGGCAACGGCCCGCGGGCGGATCAGTTCGGCGGCGCGTTGGTTCGGCAGGTCGGGGGGTCATACACCAGCCCGTACGCCTACATGAGCCCGGAGATGGCCACGTCCTCCTGGACCCCCGGACCCTTCGAGAGTGGCGTCATCAGCCTGCAGGGCCGACAAGGGGGTCTGTGCGCGCGAAGGTCCAGTCTAGGTAAGATCCGTGAGTTTGCAAGAAACAATTCCCGTGAATCAAATCACAGTGAACAGAACGGGCTGTGGCTGTTAGTAAAAACTATTGCTATTATCAGTATTGTTTGTTGTTTGCTGTACTTGTTGCAACAGGTAATTGACACAACGCTGTGATAACCATAAATATATGACTCAAAATGTGGGATATGACTAAGAATGCAGGAGGAGGGGTTGAAATATAAATATTAAATTAATTCCATCTGACCTCTTTCTTTAATCATAACTTACTTTTACTTTATTTACTTTACTTTGTATTTCTCCGGTGAATTTTCCAACACTAAATTTGAATGTGAATAGCATTTAATAACAAACCTCTGAGCATCCAAATGCTCAGTGCAGGTCCAGGTCTGGACCTCTGACCTCCTGATTGAATCAAAGTCTCCCAAAAACAATCCTGTCATCTGCTGCAGGACAATACACATTCTTCACAAGAGAGCGCTCACCAACAACAATCAATTAGCATGCTAATGTAATCCCACTGAGCCTCAGCTCTCTTTTTGATGACGCAGCTCAATACACACCGAGATCGAGGGAGCAGTTATCACCTTCACACACTTTCGCACCAAGACTTTAGGACCCAACAGCAGCCTGCAGCCTAATTAAATAACATCATTCCATGTATCTCACATAAAAGAGACAGTCAGCAGCGTTTAGAGAGAAAACTTCTGTCTCATTTGAACATTGAGCAATTGAAAGCCAACGTCTGCGGCTTTCATAGCATTAAAGTGAAGGCATAACACACACACACACACACACACAATATTGCATTTCAAACAAGCAAAAGAACTTTCTGAAAGTGTGTTCCAACGTAAATTTTCTCATAAAGCAAATGACTTTGAATTATTTCTTCGATAGTAAGAAGTAATCTTCTTCTTTTCATTCATAAATCCTTCTAAACGTCTGGGCAACAATTAAATTCAAGTCCTGTCAGAAGTGACCTGAATATCTAGATGCTTTGATCATGGAGTTTGACTGAAATTGCTCTTGAAAATTCAAGTCTTTTATGTTGCCATCATTTGAAGTGATTCTCTAAAATGGCCAGTGTTGGATGTCAATTTGTAATTTGAATCATTGCTTACATTTTCCATAGTTTACAAATGGCTGCTGAGCGGTTTCTCATGAACAGACACATTGTCATGAAAAGCAGTGACCCGTGAATTATACTTGAACACACCAAAACAATTCAGATAGCCAGACAACAGATGCTTTAGCTGCCAATATTTCAGCCAAATAAAAACCTCAAGTTATTTCTCCACTTCGTCACTGGGGTCTGTGATTAAACTGAATTCTCCAGTTCTCTCTGTGTAAAGTCCGGCTGTTTTAGAGGGAGAGGGACGAGGTTAAAGGTCACATTAGATGTAATCACAGATGTGGACGGCAGAAGTCGTTAATCTTTAATAGATTTATTACACTAGCTCAAATTGATGCTGATGATCCAGGTCCACTTTGCTTTCATTTAGATTTTGCCCATAATTCTCCTCCAAAAACAGACCATCTGAAGCCCACCGCCCTATGACTTGCTCTCATATGCAGTTATTGAAGGTTGTGAAGGTTTATTATTAAAAGATCGAGTCACAAAAACCAAGGTTGATTGAAGGTATTTTTCGGTGATTGGTTTTGGTGGGGGTAATAAATGCCAGGCGCCCGTCCAGTGTCACGGTTGTGATGGATGGGGAGAAGCTGAGACGCCTGGATCTGTGACACTGATAAAAGAGACGGCCCATCCCGACTCACTGTGAAACAGTCTGTCTCCCTTTGGTAACAGTGGAGGAGGGAGAAGGGCTGAGTGAGATTCCTGTTTCAGTCACTTACCCATCTGGAGCCCACCGAAGCTTCAAATCTTGGTTACTTCTAATGTCGGACTGCAAAGCTGGTGCATGCATGGCGAACTGAAAAGAAATGAGCAAAGACACATTAGCAATAGGACCACAGCCGTAACAAAAGCAGACTTTGTGAGGAAAGTATAAATATTATTCCAAAACACTTGAAACAGATACATCTTAGAACTGCTGGGAACAAAGACCAATGTGAATTCAACTGTTTTGTTCAAAGCCAGAAAGGTCTTAAAGTGAAGTGAAGATACATGCTAATACATTATTATTGTACAAAACATCTAAAATATTGTTTATTTTTGAAGGATTCAGGAAATGTGTTAACGACAAGCTAACACAACAAACAAAGATAAAAGTGACGTGAGCAAAATGTTGAGTTGAACAAAGACAATGTGTGGTCAATGCTAGAAATTCAGAGACATTTGCTTCCAAGAAAAGGTTTCGGTCTTATCAGGTGAAAGTCCAGGTGTGGAGTGAAGAGTCCAGATCAGTTCCAGGAAACAAACACTGACCAAGCAATGATTGGTGTTTTTTCAGAACTCATGGACGACGGGCCGACTGAGGGCAGAGAATGCGTCAACTGCGGCTCCATCTCCACCCCGCTGTGGCGCAGGGACGGCACCGGACACTACCTGTGCAATGCCTGCGGCCTCTACCACAAGATGAACGGCATCAACAGGCCGCTGATCAAACCGCAGAAACGTCTGGTATGAAGCTTCCCATCACCCGGTCGCATGAACAAGACATGAAGCTCTCACAGATGACGGAGCTCCTCACATCATTTATAACATTCAATATTTCTATAAAAAGTTTTCTTGGTGACTCAGCAGTAAATTATATCAATAAATTCATTATCAATAATAATAATAATATATGAATAATATTGAATAATAATAAATCAATAAAAACAAGGAAACTAGTAGTTTTCACTTGTTGACTTAGCCAAATGACAGTTGGTTCAGTACACAGTAATGTGCACAATCCACGGCCTGCGTGATTTACCAGACAACCCCTTCCACAACTGTTTTTACTCTCGCTGCAGCGACCTTGCCCTTGGTCTTTTTTAGTCTGCAGCACATCATGACGCTCTGATCGCTCCCTACTGCCCTAAAAAGATGCTGACATCCTGCAATTCTTTACCTCAAGTTCATTCATGCTCAAGGCTATGAAGTCCTGGTTGTACAGAGGTGTTTCTACATCACGTCGTTTCTCCTCCTGTCTGCAGCAGAACACGTCTCGCCGAGCCGGCCTGTGCTGCACTAACTGCCACACCAGTACCACCACGCTGTGGAGGAGGAACGCAGAGGGGGAGCCGGTGTGCAACGCCTGCGGCCTCTACATGAAGCTGCACGGGGTACGTCGCTGAATACGCCTCAGACCTTCTGTCCATCAAGAGCTAGTTGCAGTAGTGATGTTCTTGTTGTGGCAGAGTCATGTTGAGACACCGCTGAGTGTACATCAGCTTCTCAGCAAGCCTCTGAACACAACAGCATCCAGGCTGGGTGCAGAGCTAACTGCAGCTCGGCTTTAGGTCTTGAAGGAAATGGTCAGAAATGAGAGTCAACAAATGTCTGCCTCTGTCCTCCCACAAGGTTCCAAGACCGCTGGCCATGAAGAAAGAAAGCATTCAGACGAGGAAGCGCAAACCCAAAATGCCTAAAAACAAGTCCGCCACAGGTGAGTCTCACTCATTAACATGTCCCTCCTCAACGGATGTGCTGGACTCTGACCTCCGCTGCTCCATCAGGAGGATCCACAACCCCGGGCACCAACTCGCCGACCCAGTTTTCCGTCTCTGAACACGCCTCCACCGTGAAGCGCGAACCCGTCATGGCTCCTTCAGCGTTCACAGGACAGACAGTGACACCAGCCGCACAGGTAAATCCGTAGGTCCATGTGGTAGCCATCTTGATGTATTTTGACTGGTAATACTAAGGGAGTTATTCTGCCTGCTCGTGGGTTCTGACCCATTTTTCTTGCAGCATCTGGAAGTGTCACCAACTTATCAGACCAGATAAATTGTCAGAAGCAGCCATAGTTGTCAGATGTTGACTGCAGTAATGTGGTCTTATTGCTAATGTGTCTGCACTGAGTTAGCAATGTGTAAACCAATCAGAAGGCAGATGGCGTGCTCGGGCTCAAGACTTCAAAAAAACTTGCATCCCAATCCAAGGGTTTGAGCGTAGGTGCAGAAAAATACAAAAACCAAACGGCATTTTAAAAGCTGAAACTGCCCTGTAACAAGAAGTACTTCATACTCCATAGAACTTTTAAGACTCCTTCTACTTCAATCATCTGCCAGAGCTCCTTGGTGGTCTCTCTGGAGGCCACATATAAATGGGCCAGTTGAAGCACCGTGTAGACAGCTAATGCACACTTCTTCGGCAGGTGTTGGACTCACACCAAAACACTGTTGTTTTTACAGGCGGGCTCCCAGTTAGACAGCATCGGCTCTGGACACGTGGACATTAAATATGAGGACTTTACATTCACGCCAACCTCTCTGGCAACACAAAACTCCTGGTGCGCTCTGTCCCAGGCATGAACGGGCCTTCTTGTTCTGTTGGGACCAACGCCAGCGACGAAGATGTGCACATCGAGCTGCGACCCCAGACTCGGGTCACGTGGACGGACGTTCCGCCTGACCGCTCTGGTTCGGCTCATCAGGGGAAGACAACGACTACCTACTGTAGGAAGAAATCAATGCAAAGACAATCAAATGTTGCTAATTGTGAGACTGAAGATTTCAAAGTTTACTGTCACCGTTTTCCATATCATAACCTGTTGACACTGTAAAGGCAGAGAAAATACCTTTTTATGGCTGTTGAACAAGACTCATTACCAACTTGTAAATGGTTAACTTTTATAGACACATTATTTATGTTGAGATAAGGGCAGTTAAAAGTCACGACGGACAGTAAAAAACAACCAGTTGTGGTTCACCTCGCTTCGCCTGCGTGTGTGTGGAGCGTTCTCCCAGTTCACACAAAGACACGAGCAATTGTGTTTTATGACAGACGCTGCGACGAGAACAAGCCCTCGTTGTTCACGACATATCGTCTCACTCTCTGGCTGTTTGTTGTAATAATAAAAGTGCAATGACTAGTAAATGTGTAAAAAATCAAGGAGAAACAAATATGGAATTATTTCAATCTATTTTTATTGTCCATATGTTGTCAATTATTAAGGGATGTATTATAAAAAAAAGCTTTAAACCCTTTCTGTTTGTGTTGCAATGTTTATGAAGGTCTTTAATCTTGTATTATGAATGTTGTTAAATTTCCAGTTTCTCATCTGTCAGAGGATCAATATTCAAAATGCAAGCCAATCACGTGACTCAAACATCACCACTGAGACACGCGGGAGACTCTGTTCTCAGCAGGCCTTTACTGGCAGATGTGTCTCTAATGTTTCCCTGAACTTACTGTAGCACCTTTAGACTCATGTTCAAGCCTCTTGTAAGGACGGACCGGCTTCAGTAAATGTGAATGTCAGTGCTGGTGACAGTAGTCCAGAATGATAGAATAAAATAGAAAAGTTATGTTCTTACATCATATCTGGTTTATAGAACTAAGGCTGAGATCTCATTTCTCATCGTCTCATGTTTGAGTTTCCTCAAGCATCATGAGGAGCAGGATTGTGTTTGCGCTAAATTAGTGTACGTGTCATTGAGCAGTGTGTGTGTGTGTGCTCATGGGTGAGCAGGGCGTGTCCTTGTGTCAGTTGCTCAAGAAGACATTGAGGACCGAAGGTCGGGTTCCAACTCCGCTTTATGACGACAGGGTCATCGCAGCCGCACCGCTGGAGGAAAATACAGGCCTGTCAGCAGCGAGGCGACGACTTTACTGCCACCATGGAGACACACAGGCACCGCCGCATCAACAACACGGGCCTCTTTTATGACTGTTGGCAGAGATGTTTGAGCCTTATCGGTTGCTGGGAGCAACAGCAATGGAGACACACAACCAATGGAAGGGGAATACAAAAGTGGTGTGTTGGAATCCAATTTTGAGGTTGACATATGAGTCACTTCACTTCCACAGTCACTTCCACTTAGCACCTGTTCACACCTGGGCCAACAATTCATTCCACAGAAATCCCAACAGGTTATGCGGTGAACTGACTTCACCACAGAGTTCAAATTGTGCCACAAACAGTGGCATTCCCAATCCAGAGTGGAGCTGTCCGGATGTCTGTCAATTTTAATCATGGCATCATTGAGAGTTGGAATTTGTGCTACACTCATGTCGAACGCACCCTCAGTATAATTCCGGGGAGAGGGCCTCAGCATCAGCAGCTCTACGGCAAACAGCAGCTAAAGTTGTGCCACACGATCCAGGTCCAGGAGTCCAGGAAACACAGTTGCCGTCCAGTAACAACAACATGCAGGAGTGAAAATGAGAAATGGCACTTCTATTTCTTTCTCCGTCTGCAGCTTCCTGCTCCATCCAGTTTCTGCCTCCTCACAAACAGGATGTTCTCTCCTTTCTCTTATGGATTGTAGACTTCAATGTGTGCGTGTCTGAGAGGAAGAGAATGTTGATGCCTTTTTCGGGGCATTTAAATCGCCTGCTATCCACCCATCAGCCCTTTTTGTCAACTGCGCTTGTGTCCTCAGCCAGAATCAGACGAACCCCTCGAGGGATGTGTTGTTTCCTTCCGCTCTTATCTGCCGACGTGTTCCCTCACAACCGCCAAAATAAAATACAACTAATTTTTCTGCAGCAAATCTATTTGTGTTTTTACAAGATGCCTCATTAAGATGCAAATCTAGTGTTTCATAAGAGCTCAAGTGAGCAGCGATAAGACAGTGAAGTAGACTGGAGGGACACAATTCTTAAAACCTTAGAGACGTGCTCTCATTTCAAGTGCTCTAATATGTTTGATATAAACTTTCCTATTCCCTCACTCAACAGACACTAGAGATATGTGGTCGCAAGGACGTCAGTCAAACAGCTGAACACTAGCTGCCAAATATACATTATATAAACTGGTTCAGATGTTTGTACCCAGTACGTCTGATAAAATCTCACACTGGGTATCTTCGTTTTTCTATATAAAACCAATGTACCATTACTTATTATTATTATATGCATAATGAGTTAGCGGAAACTTAGAAATGACTTTTTCGTCTGGTTGCATCTGTACACATGTTCGTGAGTGTGTGTGTTGAGAGTCATTCCGGCCTGTAGAGTTCTTGTGTTTCAACTTTGTCCTGCCAGTTGTGTGAACTTTGCACTGCTCAGGTCTTATCCTCTCCTCAATTAATTATTAATATCTGTCCACATGTCTGCTCACCTGCAGTGCAGTCGGCGGACTGCTGAGATGAGACTTCAGAAAACAAGGCCTCATCTCCAGGTGCCCGGTGGTCTTGAAGGTCCAACACTTCCGAGGGACCTGCAAGAGAAGCTTCAGTTGGTCAGACGGTGTGATCAGAAACGTTATTTTCAATGTGCGGTTAACTTCAGGGACATTCACGATAATTATGTCAGAAGAGTGGGAAGAAGGTTGTGGACTGCACGTAAGGTGAGGTCAGCCAATACTAAGAGGTTATTAAAGGGGCACCATGAAGCCACTTCAGCTCCATTCATGCCTTTATCTAAAGTCAACATGCTGCAAGACTCCGCTCTGAGCGAGCAGCGGAGCCACATACCCCAAACTATTTCATCATCAGTCTGTAGACTAGGCTGCAGAGCATTTGTGCTCAGGAAAAACACTCTATATTTTGACTGCACAATGACGTGAGTCACACAGTGCCGCCCGACAGCAGACCATTTGCAGATATATTCATCCACTTTTAGGCTGAAAACACTGAACGTAAGAGCAGGGGCTAAAATAAGAGAGTACCGTGATGAATCACTCGGAGACACCCGAGAACGATGACTTCCGTGTCCGTGAGTATGATTGTTTCCTTGAGAGGGAAAAAAGAAAACAGGAAGGGAAAGGAGGGGTGAAAATCTACCCTGGGAGCAACTGGCCTCCCAGTGTCGCCTAGGTCTCCACAATGATGCTCCAGAGAAATAAGCTTTACTGTTCATCAAATAAAACTAACAATAGTAGCATGAACTTGAACATTTTGATAATGCAATAATAGAGATCAAAATGTATACCATGATTCAAACATGATTTTTTAGATCTTTCGAGGCGTTGTCTGTGTCACTGTTGATACTAAACCTTCACACTCAGTTTTCTTTTTTGATAGTCACACAGTTTGCTTGATGTTACACAACAGTTCGCCAGCACAAGGCGCAGATTGTTTCCATCCGTGCTATTGCGTCCCCGGTGAGCACCATTCATCAATATCCGTCTGATAAGCAGTCGAATCAAGCAGTGTTTCTGAGGAGGCGTTGGTAACTGTATCAGGCAGCGATGTGAGGAGCTCCATCACATGACTGACCATTTACACACAGATGTGTGTGTCGTCCCACATCAGGTGACACACTGGCTGTTTAACTCCCTCCCAAAACATTAATGCACACATTTCTCCTCCTCTCCTGTAACTCAGACATGGCTTTCCAAGGTGAGTGTGTGTATCCGTCGGAGTGTGCCGTGTGTGGAGCGGACTCTCCATTAGTCACTTTCCAGCATTCGGGAGAGTCCCTAAAGCAGAGGTCAAGTCCAGGCATTCTTCACAGGTTCCCCCTCCTCCAACTCTTCTCCCTACACTTCCCATCACTCTCAGATGGAGGAGGGGCATCCAAAAGGGGAGGGTCACTAGATTGGGGAAGGGGAGTAGGTGAGGAATGGAATGAGCCAAGAGAAAAGCTAACGAGAGGAGGAGGAGATCTATGCACATAGAGGGGCAATAAAACAGGAGAGAGAGGGGAGGATGGAGGACTGCACTTGGTGAAAGCATCGGATACGTGGAGGCAGCGAGTTCGGGGGAAGGTGACTCCATAAAAAAAATTAAAATTCAGACAGGCATAGTCAGAAAGCAAGCTACAGTTTCTTTTGTACATCACTCAAAACGTATTTGAATAAGTCCTGGAAACCAGGTGGAATGCATTGATAGCAAAGAATATTGGTCAATAACAAGGTGGTCAGAATGAGTCGACTAAGATCAGTGTCTTTTGGTGTGTGTTTGTGTGTGTGTTTCCGAGGTGAAGGTGCAGAGTGATGTGCGCCAGGCCATCCCACACTGGTGTCAACACAGTTCTCACGGTACCACCTGAAGGTCGGTGTCAGGGTGGTGTCAGTGATGTCCAGCGCTCAGGCTCCAAAGGTCTGCTGGTATTTTTACACACACACAGACACTCCATTACATGACACTACCAACCACTGGTGATCCATATCCCAAATAACATTGTTGGATGGACACAAATTTCCACTGAATTAGAGGCATGAGATTTTTGACCCCTCAAGAACAACATTAATACGACTCAAGACTCTTCCACAAAGTATATATGACAAAAATGGCTTCTTACAGCGTTTTAACGTGACGACTGGAGTGTTTAAGTGGCTGTATGAAGATAAAGGAACATTCATCACATCCCTTCAGGTTCATTGGATCTGTTCCATTACAAATCAATCAAACATGCGTTCACTAGCACCCGTCTCCCTCCTTCCTCACTTTGGTGACAGCCCTGTTCTCATCTTTCTCTGCCATATTCTGCCATCGTAAAGTCTTCAATAGCATTCTTCTTTTTGCTGCAGAAAACACAGAGCAGAGGATTCCACCTCCACTTTGAAGACACATGAGCGGAGGGAAGTTATGTGCGCAGCTCATCGTGGTTCTGTTTGATCTTCTGATGTGGCTTTTTTCAGTGTTGTCATCCTTCGCTGCTGTCGTCGACCCCGCACCTCAGCACTAAATAAGAAGATTACAGCCATCGTAAAGCCGCATGTGGAGCCCCTCCACCATCTCTGCAGTCATGCTTCCAGTCCTCCATCACCATGAGCTTCTAAACAATATAATTCAGTCTTCAATTTTTTTCTTCGAGCTGATTCTAGTTCGGAGCAGGCTTCTTGTTCTCTCAGGTGTGCTGCCTACACTGAACTGAATTTGAAAGCAACTGATGGCTGATGCCAAGAGATATTTGTCAATGGTGCTGAAAACCCCGGGGGAGATGCTGGATTGTCCTTGATAGTTTCAGGGTCTAATGGAGGGGTTCCTCTCTTTTACCGCTTGCAGAATGCAGTAACCTTCTAGTTCTTCTTCTTTAGCTGCATTCCTTTAACCTTACTTTAAAGCCCTCCATGTGCCCCCCCCGGCCCCGGTTTTCGGTCTCCACCTTCATCTGTCTTTGTGGCTCATCTGTTTCTGTCTGAGCTTCTGAATGTGCACTCTGGATAACCCGTCATGCAGCCTCCCCTCTGTTTCCTGCTCCGAGATGCACCCTATTTATTTCATTGATTTCCACGAGGAAGGAATGCACCGACCAAAGACTGACTGGCTGCGCTGGATTTAGTTCAGTGGAGCCACCAGGTTCCAGCGAAAGGCTCTCCCTGTCCAGCGCTATTCATTCTTGACATCTCTGATGAGACAATCGTGCTGAATCAGCCCATCAGCTGAAGGCACTGATAAGGTCTTTACAGCAGCCAAACTGACTGAGGAAATATTCGCAGGGAGCTGGGTCAGAACAAGAAGCAGCGCAAACACCCAGTCAATTGTTGAGTCAGAGCGCCTCATGAGACAGAGAAGTGAGAGGTCAGGGTTGGGCATCCTGGTCAGGTGACTCAGAATACATGTCATTAAAAACGACTAATAACGCTCTGCGTACGATACAGGGTTGGTGTGTGGATGAAAGAAAACAGATATGAGGAATAAGCCAAGTCCCCTGCTGAGGTCACTGGGCCAGACACATTCTGAGACAGGAGAGATTAAGTTAAAAAAAAAAAGTGGAGTTAAACTGAAACTAGTTTTAGGCCTCTTTAAGTAGTGTTTCAGGTTCAGGAGGATTTGAACATCACCCTTTCAAACCTGTGGTCTTGGACCGGGACAGTGGATGGTTCTGGAACCAGAATCTTCTAAAGGACTCATCACAGGCTAGTTTGGCCTGTACAGCTGCAACTGAGAGAACATGACTTGTGAAAACATGAACTCCTGTCCAGCTTCTCCCCCAGATCTGGACCTGGTGGGTAAAATAGCAATCGAAAATGAAAACAAGAACACAGATCTGTCAATCACACATCAATGAGGCAGTTAATGGAATAATAAGTGGGCAAAACTTTAAACACAGATACATGAAACACGATGTTAGCAGTCGGTTCTCTGTTTGATAATTCTACTTTTTATTTTGGTCTTTGGAGCTAGACCACAAAAGTCTGGAATTGTTATCAGGCAGTTCTGAGCTCATGTCTTCAGTGGAAAGCAGAGCAGTGGAGAAAGTTGCCAGGATCAAAGCTGAGAGCCAGGGACATGAACATCAACAACCAGAGCCTTGAATCACATGGAAACATCTCCCTCTTACTTCATCACACAATGACCTGTGGCAAGAACGTTATCCAGTTGCTTTTGATCTCAATTAACTGATGTGATCCTAAAGAGTTGAAATGACTGTGTGCCTCTGTTTGTGTGGATATTTTGCGGACCATGACCTCGGGGGACAGTCTGTTGGCTTGGTGCCTGACTGGGGTGTGTGTGATGTATTTGGGTGCTGGTCCCCCGATGCGCAGTGGAGCCTGCTGCCTGTCAGGGTGAGTGCTCTTATCTTCCCCAAACATTTACTTAACCCTTTGTCTTACAGGACCCAGGACAATGAGACAGGCTTGAAGAATCATAGGACACGCACACTCTCACATGGATATGCACACAATAGCACATTGTTTGTGACATCACAGCCTTGTTGTCCTCTGTCCTCCAAACGTAAGGAGCTCTCTACAGGTTTATAAAAGTTGCATTAGCATCTAACAGATGTGTCCCTGGAACCAAGAACGATCCTCTTTGTTGACTTTTTTAGTGGTTTATTCTGGGTCAATCTGCAAAGTGGTGTTCGCTTCCAAAGATGGCAGTCTGAACAGAAGTCCGACTCGCACATCGATCCCCGCTCTCTCTCTCACTAGCTAGTGATGCTGCCGACATCCTCCTCTCCATCTTTACCATCCACTCTCTGTAAGCTGCTGTTTTAGCCTTTAGCAACCTCTGTCTCTACTCCACATCTGTATTTCCTACCCTTTTCTAAATTTATAATCAAGACAATGCAAAGTTGAAGACCAAATTCTGACGTTTAAAATTGAAAATGATGATCTGGTATGATACATATGCAGTTGCAAGACATATGAAAACAACCACGGCGCTCTAAACCGTCAGTTTCCTGATTTGGACTCTGTCCAAGCCTCTCAACAGCCATGACTGAAAGAGATATCGGTCACATTCCAGTTCTAATGATGCAAAAATTGGCCCAAGGGAAATGAAATGTGTCAAAAGCCAGTGCAGAAATAGACACTCACTGATCGTCCACGCACAAAGCCGTTGTCATTTCACATTACAAACATCATCAGCATCAGTCCACACAAGAAGCAGCAACGCACTGACTCACTTCTCAGGTCATTTTTCATCTCAGACAATGAGCTCAGAGTCAAACACACACACACTTTAAACACTCCGGTCGAAGCGCATGGCTGCAGCAGCCGAGATGCCACCCACTCACTGAGCACACTTTCTCATTAATAGCCAATGAGCAGGAGAGATTGAGACTTTATCAGGCAGCAATAACACACACCCCTCCTCGTTTTAACTTTGCTCACACTCTCTGTGTCTCCCCCTCCCTGCCGTGTGTTATCAGTGGTCCTGGTCAATGTCCTACTGTCATGTCTTGATGTGATTTATGTCACAGTCTGTGAAGTGGACTTATCTCCCTCCTCTCTCACTTCTCCCCCCCCTCATCCCCCACCATGCAGAGGTTTGGCTCCCCCTCTCTCAGCCAGCCCGGCTCCTCAAAAGAGGGTAGGAGGGGATCCTGGGTTTGGGGGGGCTGCATGGCACTGAAACTTTGTTAGCAGTGTCTCTATCTTCCTCAAGTCATGATGAAAGACAGCAACTATGACCAGTTATCATGAAAGAATTCACTCTGAGACGTGAATGCAAATGTATGAATTTAGAAACGCGGCTGCACAGAAAAATGTGCTACTAAAAGATAACCGCTTATTTTATGAAGTCTCATGACACAATGACTTTCTACAAAGGATCTAGTTCATTTGAATACAAGAGCTCCACATCTATATGTTTTATGAATATAATACAATTATTTTAAAGAATAATATATATTATTATTTTTTTTTTTATCAATGCAGAGCCTCAAAAGAACTTCAGAGCTTTGATGTGAGATATCACTCTTGAATATCACTTTGTTTTATGAACCTGCGCGACGAGTCTCTCCTTCTCAGCCATGACAGCGGTGCTGCAGTGAAACACCATCTCTGTTTTACAGAACTGGAAGATTAAATACTTAAACTTTCAACCAGATGTTATCTTCTGCTGACTCAGCTTGCTGACTCTACTCGCTTTTATCGGCGCAATCGTACAGTGACCTGCCCGTGCAACTGTCACAATCTCCAATAAGCAACCAACTGGTTTTTCTTTTCAAATCAATAACTTGTTTTAGAACGGTTTTTCAAAGAGGTGTTGAGTTTCTACAATGCGGCCAGGTACCTTTAAAGTATGAGCAACTTGATTCATTTCTTCTGGATGACAGGAGCACCACCAAAAATGAGCACCTAGTAAGTAATACAAAAGTAATTTCCCACCTCCCTCCACTCAAAATAAAATATACAATAAATAATAATGATTTATAATTCAAGAAATAATCATAAAAACACGGTGTATAAGGGAATGTTCATTTGAGAGTCAATAAGTCTGTTGCACTGGGAAGTAAGAGCTGAATTCTGTGGCACAAAGCCGATCATCATCACTGCAGACACTGGGTCACCCTCACAGATCACCCTATGAGCCATCAGATTTATTTTTAAAACCTGGAACATACATTTCATGGCCTTTTGCTTCATATTTGGTCTTGTGTTTGTGGCGTCCACTGGTCAAGCCTCCACATCCTGCCGCCTTTTGATGTGCTTTTAAAATCCTCCGCGCTCTTCTGCTTTCCCTCTCACTTGACAATTGTTTATTAGTTTTGAAATGCTCTTCCGAGACCTCGCGTGTCTCTCGCAGGCAAGCTCAAAGCACAAAAACCGGCTTTGAAATGAGCAGTTAATCGAAGGAGGAGGAGGAAAATATGACAGAGAATTTAGTTTAGGAGCTTTTATCTGGGTTATTATTGTGCAGTTTGCTGGCTGGATGGACAGCCTTGGCAGCGCCGGTGTGGGAGTGTTGGAGGAAGATAGAAGCAGGAATGGACACCAGAGGAGGAGAGGAAAGACATGGCTGGAGTCAAAAAGAGAAGTCCTCAGACCACCCAGGTGTCCCTCTGTTCTCAAGCTACTGTTAGATCTTAAAGCGATCAATGACAGACATTTGTGTTGATAGCGATCACATCTGTATTTCTCTACAAGACACATAAGAAATGTCCTCCTCAGTGTCAGGCCCATGTGAAAGCTCTGTGTGACAAGTTCAATCAGCGTCTCTTTATATTATACACAGTAAAAGAGTGTAATGTGAATTAAGCCGTAACAAACTACTGAAATGTTGGAATAGAATCAGACCCTCCAACTCGAAATGCTGAATGCAAAGAGTTTTGTGACTGAAACCCCCCTGTAAGTGACTTCAGTTGAGAGTCTCCAACAAACAATGAGAACCACTTTCTGCTCGATAGAAAGCATTGTCTTACCAATAGAAATGCTAGAGCTGGAAAACTGGGGCCTGGGATGATGTTCCTTTCTCTCCCTCCCATCTCTGCCGTCTCTCTCTCTCCCTCCCATCCCTCTCTCTTGCCATCCTCAGCAGGTCCCTCCAGTGGTCATTTTTCAGCCCTGCCTCAGCCGCTGCTGTCCCTTATCGGTCCTCAAAGAGGCTAAGAAAACAGCATGACGTGGGATCCTCTGAGGACTCCGCGGTGTAATTGCCTAATTGCTTTTTCTTCTCCCGGCGGGGAGTTCTGCTTCGTGTCAGGCCGACAGGAGCCCGTAAACATGAGCCAGCTATTCCGAGCATCTTCCTCAATGTCATAGTTTAGTGGACTTTGATTGGCTGTATGCTCAGACAGAACCGATTGGTCACTGGCTCCTCCCAAAACAAATGGCCGTGCTGACAGCCAATTGGGGCCAAAGCCGGGTGAGAAGGGCGAGTGCAAGAGCACCAAGTCATTTCAAGGTTAGGTCTCTATGTTTCTAGTGTTGGTTCCCACAAGTGCTTCTAAATTGCACTGATATGATATAAGAGTCTGTTAATGCTGACCGAATGACACAATGCTGACTTGCTATTTAATAATAAATCTTCCACTGATGAACCCCAAAAGCCTGCAGAGGAATGGGGTGATATTCCTGAAGGTTTGGATGACTTCACCGACTTCCTCGAACCATGAAGATTTTTAAATGTTACATGATTCCTCAACACATTGTAACGTAGCTCATGAGCAGCAGTCGAAATTGATTTCAGGAAACAATGATGAGTCCTCTGTAACTCACTCACACAACCCAGTAGAAACTAAGCAAGACGGAGGTGCAAACCACAAGAAAACATTCACGAGATTTCAACTTAACTAACAAAGACATCTTCAAGTTGAATTAGCATTTTATGTTCCATCAGAAAGACTGAAAGTTGTGGGGTGTTAAGTGAAGGCCGTGGCCTCCAAACAGAGCATAAATCTCACCCCCCCTCGCTCTCTTTGCTCTGGCACACTCACTCCATCCAAGGCCGAGCCAGCTGTCTGCAAGAGAGGCACTCGCTCCGGTAAGGGAAGAAAAATCGGAGCGGATAATGACCACCACCGCCGCCTCTAAGCCATCCGTTACCCAACTATCCTGCTCTGTCTTCAGTCCATCTGGAAACACCCGAGAGCTGGAGCCCCGCTGCCTCCCCAAGACAATCCGTCCATCTCCATTTCATCCAATGAAGACAGATGTGGACGTTGTGTATGTTCACTGACCATCAATTAAACACTCAGTTGTGATGGTGGTCAGGTGTGCAGGGCTAAAACGGCTCCAAGCACCGAGAGAGAAAGTCAAACAGAAATAGACTGAGGGAAAAAAACAGGGCCATTATGCTTTTATCAGCAAAGTCGCACACTAATCCTGGGGAGGAAGTCGACAGGCGTCCTGTCATGGAGGCGAATGAAGGCAGGAAACACGTCGGTACAGACAGGAAGTCGGTGGCAACACAGCAAAAAAACAAGAGCAACACCTGTCTGACGCAAAGCTGCTGATAAACAAACTTGTGTATCGGAGGAGACAAACTGTAGAAGGGACACAATCAATAACCAGGCCAGACTGGGACACAATCGCCAAGAAAAGCAAAGGGAATATTAGAAATGTTAAATGCACATCCTGTACAGCTGCTTCGTTTGGAAACTATAGCATCACAAGAGAAATGATTCATTCATTCAGGAATATACTTCCATGTTGATTCAGAGTCATATTTTAGAGGTGACGCTAAATCACTCGGCTACTTGGATGAAAGTATACTGAAATGAATTACTTTTTCATTGAGATCATTCAGTAATCAATTATTTCATGTCATTATTATTCATCATGATTTCATATCCTTGACACGTTAAATTCTATTATCTTACTTGATCCGAAACACTTTAATTATCATTATATTATCTTTTTTTTGGTATTAATAAAGAAAATAATAATAATATATACAGTGTGTATATTATATATATATATATATATATATATATATATATATTTTTTTTTTTATTTATTTATTTATTTATTTTTTTTCACTTCTCTAAACTAAGCACATTTTGCCTTGGAGTATTGATGAATTGATAACAGATCACGTTGATCATATCCTTCTAATCGAAAGAAACAATTTCTAGAGCTAAACAAGGTTCTGCATCTGCCTCAGTAACACCCCACGATTTCTTGCTTGATTCATTCACCTTCTCCTGCGTCTTCCCTTCACAGGGTTGTGTGGGGCTACGGAGCTAACCAGGGAAGATTTACGAGGCCAGCCATCGAAGGCCGCTCACACGCCTCCTTCTTTCTGAAGTGTAAACCATCAGAATCCTTCAATTGTGTTAAGCACCGCCACATTCTCCTCCCCTCCGTGCCTGACATGGAGCGAGCTGCAAAAACATTTATGCAGCAGTAATTTTTACAGGCGCTCTGCAGTGTCTTGTAAATCTGACCGCAGCTTTGATGTCTTATCTGTTAGGCGTTAGTGGGGCTGCAGGGGGGTCTAGGTGTATGTGCTCGATTATCCCTTTGTCAACAGCAGATACACTGTTTTGTTTTTTTTTTAATGTGACCAATGTGGTACCGAGCAAGTATTAGTACTTAATCTAGTTTCACACACCAGTGGCCAAAACGGGGACTCTGGGTCTGACCCAGGTCCCCACAGTTGGACCTCACCTAGGAGGCATCCTCAAAAGACGCCACCTCAGATGATTTGAGGAGAAGTCGTAGTGCACTGAGTCTCTCCTGGATGACTGAGATGCTCGCCCTTACTGGAGGAGATGCTCCAGCCACCCCATGGAGAAAACAGTTTGCAGCTCCCTTCAAGAATCATGTTGCCTTTTGGCTCAGCTCATTCGTCAGAACAACAGACCGACACAGGCAGATCCGTCAGTCCATCTCCCAGACAAACATTTTCATGCATCAGCTGGTCCAGTCAAGTGCAGGGGAACGCCACTCGGGCTCCTCGGCACATTAGTAACATGCTGTTTATGTAACAGAGAGAGGGGCCAGGCTGATTTACAAGTGTGTGGCTGCAGCAGTGATGGCTAGCGTGGGTCAAGGTAATGATCATAAATAAGAGGAGGAGAAGGAGAAGTGGGTGAAGATCATAACAAGTGTAAGGACGTAGTGAGAATTCCGACGGCCCGCGGTGTGATTTACAACAGCCCTAGCTGACCCATAACAGTTGTCAAATAGGTCTTAAAGTGTGTTCCTTTCTCGACATGTTTATGGAATCATGTGGAGTTGAGGTCCGTCTACCTGCAGTCATGATACACACAAGCTGTATCTGGGATTTACAACAGCAGTGGGCAAACTGGCTCTCAAGTGTGTTTTGAAGACCACTACACAAGCAGCCAACAATCACACAGACCTCTTATTTCATTCAGATCCAGATGATCCAGAAAGATTACATCACCAGTTTAATCAGAGCTAATGCTTAAATACATTTTGAATTGTATCTTTACACATCAGTATTTGAGACAGTACATACAGTATTAAAATGTAACAAAAATGCATTCAGCTTATGGTGAAATGTGATGAGTCTGACTTGCAAATAGAAAAACACAAAACAGATGTTGCACGCTGGTTTATATGGAGTAACGACATATTTTCTCACTTGGCATGAATTTTGTTGACGCAAAAGGTGACACAGCTCTGGACTTCTCTGAAAGCTCTTCTCAAGATATGCCAAATCTGAAGCAGGACTCATGAATGCAGACTGTATCATTTTAAACTAAAAGCCTTCTGCGGATGCAAGAGTCAATTGCACCATCTTCTGGAAAATAGTGGCACTACAAGCGAAGGTCAGCAACGTTCAACTTGACTTTCGTCACCTGAACTGGACACGTTTGGTTTTGAGGCTCGAGGTATGTGTCACTTTGCTGAATAAACAATTTATCTATTCCTTGCAGGAAGACCGTCGAACCCAACAAAGGACCACGGCTGACAACATGGTGCAAGTTTGTGCATCAAATACTGACGTCAGAGGATCACATTTCCACTAGCAGGGCCCAGAGTGAACTGGGCATGTGCAGCAATGAGCCATCGGTTCATCTTGAAACCATCACAAGACTACAGACAGACACTCTTGTCAGTTCTTCTGTGGAGTTTGGAGGAGAATGAGAGAGCATCAGATTCAACTTGAAACATTTCCATTATCGCATTGTTTTCGTTATAGTATGTGAGATCACAACAACCATGAGAGACTTCGACAACAGTTTGTGGTGCAACACGAGAAAAAACATTTGATGTTGTGATGATGTTTAATCATCAACGTATTTGCGCGAGTCATCTTGCAGCTGGATGGAGGCTTCAGTAATTGTTAATGACCCACTGGATCCAGTCGTGGTAGTTTCTCACTCTGGTGTAGACGCCGGGGTAGTAGCGGCTGGCACAGCCGATGCCCCAGGACACGATGCCCTCCAAGAAGCCGTTACACATCAGAGGGCCGCCAGAGTCGCCCTGCAGAGAAACAATCGTTCTTTCAGAGTGCACTACCACCTGAGGAGATATTCATAACAAGTTGGCTGTCCTTGCTTCACCTGACAAGAATCTTTTCCGCCCAGTGGTGAGCCAGCGCACAGCATGTTTGGGGTGATCCTGCCCCAGTAGTAATACTTGCAGAAGGGCTGCACCCTGACGTCCACAGCATGCAGCACATTGGAGAGGTAGAAACTAAAAACCCGCGTGACACCCCAGCCGCTCACTGTGCACAGGTCATTCCACAGGCTCGGCCTGCTGTGGTCTGGCAGAGCGGCCGGCTGGATTTTGTGGTTCAGCATCACAGGCTTACTCAGCTGCAACATAAGATGGACTTTAACGAATGAAGAAGAACCACTTTGACATTCTCATTATCAGGATCTCTCCTGGATACCTTTATGAGCATGATGTCATTGTCGAATGTCTTGTACTGGTAGTTGAAGTGAACAAAGATTTTCGATACGTTGAAGATCTGTTCGTAACCCTCTTTCTTTTTCAGATTGTGTTCACCCAAAACCACTCTCATCAACTTGGACCTGAGGGCGAAAGCAAGAGTCCAGGTAACCAAGTCTGACACAGCAATGAGCTCAATCTGACCAGTCAATCAAGCACCATTTTCACTGCAGCACTTACGGTATCCAGCAGTGGGCAGCAGACAGCACCCACTCGGGATGCACCAGCGTTCCTCCGCAGTAGTGTCTCCCGAGAAACTGAACAGAGGCCTGATGCTTGACAGAATTTGGCACTACTTCCTGGCCTCCGATGATTCTTGTGCATAATGTTCCTGAAACAAGACAAAAAAACGCAGTATGACCACAATTCAATTTAACATGCTGTATCTTTAATTTCATTAATTTATTTTGGGAAAATAAAAACTGTGCATTCAAACTCACGGGTGACACAAACAATTGTCAATACAAGCAGTGAGCCTTTCACTTGGGATCCCATTTTAAACTCTTCCCTGTGGAGAAAACAGCAGGCTTTGATGAGGAATGAAACAATCAGTAGTAAACTATAATGACATTTTCATGAACCCACTCATACGATCCCCTTTAAGGTCGTCTCATTACCTACAAACTCAGATACAGAACCAGTCGTCAACAAGCGTCGTGCAAGGAACATTTTTTTGTCATTTGTACTTACAGGCACTGGGTGGCGCTGTTGCCATGAGAGTCAGACATATAACTCAAGTGTTTTGGATCCATTGGATTGTTTGACTATCATTTCGCCATTAAGTTATGCCATTTTTTGTGCTCAAGAGCAAATAAAAATGTATTTCCTGACAAAGGCAGTTCAGCCTGAGCTGCTGCCAATGAAAAGCCAGACAGGTTTCACTGGACCTGACAGCAGATTTCACAGTGCCATTTAGGATTTAACATTGATAAAGAACGGGCCGGCAAACAAGTCTCTCATTGATTCACAAGCTTTGTGATGGTTTGTGAATTTTAGCTGTACAGTAAATGAGGTGTGTTCTGATCAGCTGACAAGTCAAGTAGAAATCTCTCAAGTAGAAATGGTGATGTCAGACAAAAACACAGGCACAGATCAATGGTAAACAAAAGGTTGGTTGGTGACTTACCTCCAAGTTCGATCACAGCAAACTAGTGGTTTTCTACGACTGGCCGGACCTCTGCTCCCCTGCTGTCTTTTATAGTGAAACTCTATCCAGGTCCAAATCTTTTGTTGAAGTTGTCCTTCTGTTTTGTTCCATGACCATCTCGTACATCGACAAAGACCCTGACCTACTACCTGACAAAGCTCAGCTGCTCTCTTGTTCTTGTCATGCTTTCAAGCCCCTCTTTTCTCATGTACTTTGGGACAGAGTTGATAAAAAAGCAGACTTGCACAGGCTGGGACACAACAAAAAGGTCGGTCCCTGAGGACACCAGGCAGACGGCCCCTCCAGGAGACATGGCCCGTCCATCACAGGTACTTGGTCTTCAAGTTTTGAAATAAAGTTTATAAATTGAGTTTATTGGATTGATTCAACTCCAGAGTGTGTTTCCATGGAGACGGATGGCAGCTTGATTCCAGAGTAGGTTATGCCAGGAAAATGCTACAGTCAGCGCTGTCAGGATGAAAAGGTACAAAGGGTTGCAGAATCCCACAAAGCAGAGCCCTGACCTGCTCAAGCGGCACCTCCATTTTTAATGACACCTGGCCTCAGAAAACTTCAGAGTGACCGCGCCCAAAAAGACCAGCGGCTATTGAAACTCTTAAGAGTAACTCCATCCTTCACCTTAGGTTTGACCCAAATTGAAGTTGTAATTCTGAGCATATTGGGGTCAAATGAGTTGTTGGTCATTTAAAAACATAAGTGCGCCAAGCTAGCACCTTTCAGGTGAAAAAAACAACACCCCAGTGTCAGGTTCAGGCGGTTCAAATGGGAGGTGAGGACTCCGGTGGGAATTGGGATGCTATATTCTTAAAGAAAGCAGATGTAGGTCAAAAGACACGTCCACACACTGCCGTCTCAGAGTCACTGATGGGTGACTGACCTGCATAGATACACACTTTGTCAGTCTTATTCTCCTTTCCTACATAGAGACCATAAATTTGCCACTTCAGAACCACGTCCATGGACTGACCAACCCGATCCTATTTCCTCCCACCTCACACTCAAGTCAGTGATGTCCTGCCTGGCCATAACAAGGACAGAAAAGAAAAGATGAAATGACTTGTGGACATGCGAGGGAAGGCAGGATTCTCCGGTGACGACACTTTGAAATAAACCCGTCCTTCACCATCTCTTGACTGATTATATAAACACCGCACAGGTGTGGACGGGCAAGAGCAGCACTTCCTGGAAGCTTCAATTATACATCTGTCCCCAGCATTGTGGTGGCCATGGAAACGGAACTAGAAACTATAAGAAACCTGAGAGTGGCGGAGTGATGTCAACACATTAGACACACAGCTGTGGTCTCCTGCCTCAGTGGCTTTTCCTCATCCACTCATGATGGAGCTGACGTACCTGCTGCTTTTTTTAATGCTGGAAGTGTGGACTGTAAATTGTAAGTAAACATTTTTCGTTGACCTTGTAAGAACAAAATTCTCAGTCTAAGACATGGAATGTTTTGGCAATTTATTCTGCTAATAAAACATGGTAGTCAAACGAGTGTCTGTGACCAGCGCGAGCGACAAACATGCGTATTCTTTTCTATATCATTTAAATGTATAATGCGGTTTGTGCCTTGTTAAGTCAAGTACTTAGTAATAATAACAATCACTAGACTTCAAGTTATTACTAATAAATGAATAAGCATTAAAAATGTAAAAATGTTTTGAAAGCACATGGTCAATAATGAGCCAAACCACTAACACAGATGTAACTTTTAGTTGAGTAACTAATGTTTTGGACTCAGTGGTAGCTTCACTCAACGCGCAGCACCTTTTTACTAAGCTCTTGAATCTGAAGGCAGTTTTAACCAGAATAGTGACCGCTGGGATCCTCCACAGCACATGGATAGATTCTAGAGATGAGGGGCTTATGATGAGAAAAGGTGAGTGAAAGTGTGCATGTCCACAAGATACATTTGAAACCTCCACAAAAGGTACAGTGAGAATCAGACAGAAGAATGACGGCCAACGCCCCCTATTGAGCCACACAATTATGTCACGAAGATCATGCAAAAGGAGACGCTGAGTAACGTCTCAGGCTTCTCTGGGTTTTGATCCTGGACAGTAGATGCTCGTACAACACAATACATCTTCAATGTGTTCGAAATCCCAGGTTATAAACCCATACATTTGTGCCATTAGGTCTGTGATAGAGACACATCCTTTGAGCTGCTATTCTACATTGACCTTGTAACAACGTCAAAGTCCTCTTCCTTCACTGCACCGTTTTCTCACCCTTCCACCATGGTACCAAAAGACCCACCAGCCAACTTCATTTGTTAATTCACGGACGAAGAGGTGTCTTTTTGAACAATGCACTACTAAGCAAAACCTTCAACCCGTCGGCAGCCATCCATCAGGAAGGACTATGTTGAGTTTAACTTCCAACTGTGCTGAACAGAAACACATCAGTCTGTTTTGTTCCCCATCTCAATTACACTTCCACAACTAAAACACTTCAGAGACAAAAGTACCATCATCAAAAGATTGACCGTTGGAGGAAAATTATTTCCATCACCTTTCTTTTCCTTCTAGACATTTCTGAAGTAAGTACGTTTTCCTTTGTTCAGCGGCAGTTTGTCATTCTATAAGGCCTTATATAATCTTCCCAGATGCACCTTCATTCCTTGTGATAGTCTCCTTAACAAACAGATGGCACTATCAAGTTTCTTCTCCTCGCACGACACAACCCCTAGTGCTAATTTTAGCTGGGGACTGGTGTCTTGGACTGAAGGGTGTTTGTTCCATACCTTGGCACAAAATGGCTCATGCTATTGTGACCAGAACACCAGTGTCCATCATTGATGCTAAAACATCACAGGACATCTCAGCCGGGTCGTCCAGCTTCTGCGTGTGTCCATGTTTATCATGAGAAACAGGATTATGATCTGCACTTTACTGAAAAGATGAATGACATGGAGTAGCCCATCTCACTCAATTTTACAGCAACATTAAAGGATAGCTTGTTTGAATCTTCTGACATGTAGCAACCAGAGGGGTGGATACAATATCACAGTCCATAGTTGTTGAGTTATTGTGCTGAACATGAGCTCCTTTGTTCACATACAGAGGGAGAATTGAAACCTCCCTGGGACCAGAGACTCCAAGTCAACAACAGTGGCCTTTAAAATCATGGTCAACAACAACTTTCAAACAAAGAAACCCCACGATTCCCCTGCACCTGTCAGTGACTGCACATCTGTTGAAAGCAAATATAAGACAAAGTTGCTTCAGTTCTGAATCAGAGCCAGATATGTTTGTTTGACTCATTCCTCTGTCCCGGAGATGCTAAAAAGTTCACAGCCTGACTCTCCCGTTCTGATGGTCTCAGGTCAAGATTCTGGACAGAATCGGATCGTGGGAGGATACGAGCCGGTTCCCCACACAATAAAGTACCTTGCGTCGGTGCAGACGCTCTTGCGTCAGCACATCTGTGGCTGCAGTATTATAAACAGTCACTGGGTGATCACAGCTGCACACTGTAATATTGGGTAAGGCATTTTTGAGTCTATACTTTTTGGAGCAATCAGGGGAAATAAGAATTGCGAAGTGCACAGGCAGGAAAAGTGATTAGGATAGTATTACTTGATTTAATGATGATGCACCCCACAGGCTCGATAACATGCTGATCGTGGCAGGAGAACACTCGCTCACCATCTACGAAGGCACAGAGCAGGGAATCCTGCCGCAACTCCTGGTGCCACATCCGCAATACAACAGCGTCACCAACAACAATGACATCATGCTCATTAAGGTGAACCCAGCGATGATGGCACATGAGGGACTGAAGTCCACTCAATGTTCGCTCCATCTCTGCAGCTCCGAGGGCCTGTATATCTGAACAGCTTTGTTTCCATCGCCCTGCTGCCGCGACACGGAGCTACTCTGAGAGAGGGGCGGATGTGCCGGGTGTCCGGGTGGGGGTACACCAGCCCAGACGGCCAAATCCCCTCCACGTTGCGCACAGTCAAGATCCCCATCGTCTCCCGAGAGAAATGCAACAGCACAGACTCCTTCAACGGCATCATCACCAAAAACATGATCTGTGCAGGATTCAGTAGTGGAGGGAAGGACGCTTGTCAGGTGAGGACTGCACACCCCAGATCTACGGTGTAAAACCCCACCAATATGAGCTTCATAAATCACATAGAGACCAAGAGAAGTATCAGGAGGCTCCTGCTGAACAGGCCATGTCACTGAAAGGTGATTTAAAAAGGGTTTTCAGAAGAAAGTGTTTCACTTATTTAATGAGACTATTAAGTTACTCATGTTTTTGTTTGTATTTTTGGGAATTTCTATTATTAAATTAAACTCTTGATAGGGAAAGCAATGAGCGAGTATCAAATGTGTGTCTGCAGCGACGGTCTTACCTTGCTTTTGTTCCTCCCCTGCTTTGCTAGGGGGACTCTGGGGGCCCGCTGGTCTGTGACGGTCGGGTCTATGGCTTGGTGTCCTGGGGCAAAGGTTGCGCCCTGGGTCAGTTTCCTGGGATTTACACAGCCGTAGCCAACTACCGCCAGTGGATCGATGACACTGTGTTCCGCCACAAGTGTAAGGAGGACTGAGCGTCACTTCCAGTCTCTTTGGTGCCATAATTCTGTAGGAAACCACATCAACAAAACACTGAGTATTAAGCCACAAAGCTTTTACTTAACTGTGAAAACAGCTTGTCTGTGTCTTAAAACAGATCAGATTGTCCCTGACTTCAGTAATTTGTAGCAATAATTGTTCTGTTGTGCAGCAACACAACAGAACACAACAGGATAAATAATGTAAGCAGAGTGTTGCATCAATAAAACATGCAGCTCTTGGGTTAGAATGTTAATTACTCAGCAACAATAATCTTTACTTTTTGTTGCTTGTTGGTGTGTGTGTGGGGGTGTTGGAGCGTGAATTCAAGGACGTGCAAGCTGCAATGTCGAAGAATGTATCACTTGCCATTTCCAAGTAGTGGTGAACTCCAAGCATGAGGCACTTTCAGGCGCGAGAGACGAGACTGAAGCAGAGACCTGTCATAAAACAACAAGTGTTTTTCTGTTTTATACACCTTAATAAAACGATGATGACTCATCTGTGCATTTGCGTTCTGCTCTGCAACTCTGCAAAGGTTACTTTCATTAGAACTGCGAGGAACAAGTTGGGAGCAGCTAGCAAATGAAATTGCACAATTGCACGATGGAAAAAGCGTAAATCATTTCTGAAACTAAAATCTGAAATTCTTTTTTTCAACTTTTGGTTCTAATCTTTTTGTTATGAATTATGCAGGGGCAACCTGACAAAAGGAGTTGCAGCAAATGAACAGAGTAGTCTGAGAGCATGTGACATCTGCGTCACTGTCTCTGAGCAGGTGAGACAGGACACCCATAGTCTTCCCTCTCTGTTCAAATGTCAGGCTCTTGCTCAGCAGTGATTGGACAGGATGAAATCAGAACCTCACACCTGAGAGCGCATCAAGGTATCACAACAGCATGAATAGTTGATGGCCTACTTTGGTGGGATCTTTGGTTTCCCGCTTGGTCCAGTTTGCTGTGTGACGTGGGCGTGCCTGCGTCCCAGGTGATTGATGGATTTGGCAGCTTCTGATTTTGAAAGCGCTCTTACATAAAAAGCACAGGCCTTTTGTTCTGCACTGAGTCCTTGATCCTCAGGGAGCCCAGAAGAACATTGTCTGACACCGTTGATCCAGCGCCGCTCATATGTCCACAGAAATCTCTCCTCCAGGTTTTGTACTGAAACATATTGATCCCTGGTTAGAGATTGTTCCCAGCTGACACAGCTTTGTGCCATCGGGCAGACAAGACAGCGTTGACATGAAAAAAACAGGACACTGGAATCCATCATGTTTCATGGCTTGCTCTGAGCAGTGCCCTGTCCAGCATCGCCCTGTCAGCAGGGATTCACTTTCATCAGGCTGAGTGGAGAGCAAGGCTCCCACACGTGTTAAGAAGGCAAGCTTAAGAGGTTGGTTCTGTTTCTGCATTCATTTCCAATTTCCATTTCTCAATTGGGGCAGCATTTTACCTGGGAGGGTTAACACTGAGCGCAGACTCCCGTTTCAACAGCGCCTTCAGCCAATGTTTCATCTCCACCGGGTCCTGGGTCTGCCCTTCAGTCTCCTCACAGCTGGAAGGCCTTCAAAGAGAAGCTTGATCATTGATCCGTCCAGACTCACTGCTCGATCCTTCTCACACGCAAAAGATCAGGAATACTGTTTGCCTGTGGAGCGTCCAAAGATCTACTTATTGGATTTGTACTATTAAGAAAGGAGATATGCACTTAAAGCTGGACTTAGTCATGTGATCTTAAGAACACTGAAATGCATTCTTCCGAGCCGACAATCAATCAGATTCCCTTCACCCTGTGTTGATAAAATATAGGATGCAGTAACAATGTTCACACAGCCTCTGCTAAATGACCAGGTGTTTCAGCAGCGTTGATAAGGTTCGTACCTGAGAAACGGAACATTAAAGTGCAGTTTGTCAGACATAAAACTAGGAACACTGCCACTCTGCATCATACAAATGAGATGAAGATGCTCTGAAAATATTGCAAGAACATTTGTGAAGTAAAGCACCCCCATCTGCTTTCTATCTGAACTTCTTTACAGTCTTTCTGGGAAGCCCATCACCTAGAGAGGAAGTGTGATCCATGCACAATAAAAAAAAAAGTGTTTTCGACGGCTGAATGGATGCATCAATTTTAAACCTTCCACCCAAATAGCTGCTGGAAAAAAGACAACATATTTTTGAATATTGAGTCTTCACACATGAGCGTCTTCAGAAGAAAACACTGAATTACAATGCACATGACTGGTTGGAACCACCAGGGGGTAATTGATCATCAACGCATGAGGAAGAGGAAAACAGCAGATGAGAAGAGGCCTTCTGGCTCTTCCTCTGCTTCCTCTGGGAAGTAAAAGCTTGATTCTGTGCTGAAAAGACAAGTCAATGGGAGGACAAGACTTGAGCAAACTGGCGGAACAGTCAGAGACATAGCAGAGGCGAACGTGACAAGCTCACCACAGATTTTTTATTTATTTATTTAGAGTTTGACCCTGTGGAGGTTTGTGCACTCTATTTCCTTTTCATGATCTTTTCTTCATTCATCCACTTCATTCTTTCAGCCACAAGGCTTCTTTCATGTGAATCTGGAACAGATTTTTGCGGTGTTCAAGCACAATCTTATTGGATACCGGGCAGAGAGAAGTGAGTGCATCTACATCAGCCACATTCTGAGACTTGTTTTTATAACCCTTCCATGAAACAAGAAGTATTGTAACCTTGGTAACAAAACAAGACACAACGGATTGGTCAGAACTGAAGCAGTCAGCGACGAGCAGCAGAGAGGCACGGAAACATGACGTGATGTCCACAATCTGCCCTCATTTTAATCAGGGTATCAAAACATTACTGAAGCAGACGCAAGAGGAGCATCAGAATGAAAGATTCTGTGACACACTGATCAAAGATTACGTCACCAACTGGACATCTGAGCAACTTATGAATTCAAGTTTCCATAAAACATTCAGATATTCTAAAAAAACAAGGCTACTTTTCTGTTCACAGACCGATCACTCACCTGAAAGGCAGCCTTGTGCTTGCTGTCAGCCAGTGGACAGGATGAAGACTGAAAATAGAAAGGTCATCGAATTACATTAAACACCCGTCAAAGCTGTTTTAACATACTTAAAAACGTCATTTTCACAAATCAAAAACACACTTATATTTTAAGGGCAAAGTCAAAATTCCATCGCAAAAGATGCAACAATCAACTATTTAAATGTACAGACGCAAATGAAGCATCAATTCAGAACTAATGGAGTTTAGGAAATGGAGCAGGGGGATTTATTTAATGGCATTTTCCAATCAGACCATTAAATATCTATTAACTCTTGAGGTCGGAACACAATTAGCTCGTCACTTAGTGAATCTCTGTACACCCTGAGTGTCTGTCTCTTTGGTGCCCTTCACAATGGAGAGAAATGAAACCATCGGGTGAAATATAAAATATGCGGCCGGCTAAAGAAGACAGATGACAGTGCTTAATAATGAGCGCATCGTTTTAGTCCGAGGTTCTACAAGTACTTGGTAGTAAAAGCCATTAGCTGTGAAACGACCATTTGTTTCTGCTGCCTGTCCTAAAGTGTACAAGGCTTAATGAAGACAAATAACTCCGCCATGACAGTTTGGCCCGTATGAGCTCAACTAATGGAGTCTGGAGTTAGCATCTGATTGATACCCAACCGCAGGAACAGCTTCATCCATAGATGTGGATCACTCAGTCAAAGATTTATGCTCCTCACTCACAATGATTTGCCACATTCCTCGCTGTGTGTGGTCTGCTCTACTGAATCGGCGAGTCTAGTTCAGAACCGCTCGAAATGGTTCGACCGTCCACGCCAACCACCACATGACATATAAGACCACATGCATCTCTAAGCAACTTCTATTGAGACTTAAAAACAGCCTGAATGAAAGAACAATAAGATAATTATTTGAATAAAATAATCTGGATCAGTTCAAACTTTGTACACTAGATGGAGCTTTTCAGTGACACCGCAGCACAGTCCAGCTTTACCAAGTTTATGAAGAATTAAAAACCAGTGGGGACACAAATCACTGACATAAGTTATGTTTTTTCTCAACAAGATGGGAAGGTAGCCATAACAGGAATCTCTCGTGAAGGCATCCCAGTTACATGCGATTGTCCCACATATTTTGAATATTAAATGCAGCGTAAGCGATCTTCAAATCCTCAGTAGAGCGCGTCTCTGGTCGGGTTTCAGAAGCTCTGCAACTTCCACCGATCACAAGATTTGTTATGTAACTGGCAGCTTCAAACATATTGGGCGTCATTGTTAATTAAGATGGTTAAAGATAAGACAGTGAACAATAGCGGACTTTGAGCGGCTTCACAGCAGCAAACAATCTCGCTGGAGGGAAATAAACAATTGCAGCATGTTTACCACTCAACAAGAAAGAGACATGGAGAGTCTCGTCATTCTTCTTGATCCCTACAGAGAGAAAATTCTTCCTCTAAAAACCTTTTACTGAACTTACTAATCGCTCCATGCAGCTTTGGTCACATGTGAGAAACGACACAAGACATTTGTTACAGCCTTTTCTTTCAACGGCATCGTGAATTTCTCAAGTTCCCCCACAGAGAATTAGCAGAAAGTAGAGCACTTTAATCATGTTTCCTCAGTGAGAGCTGCCATCAAAGGCACGAGGAGCTCTCAGTCTACACTCAAGACGTCGCTGATAACCCACCTCCCCGAGCCTCAGAGACCCTGCTGACACACAACTGAAGTCCCTACCTCTTTAGCAGCCAATAGTGTCTTATTTTTACATTTCAACTGTGGCAAGTGGGAGCATAGTTATCTGAGCACTGTAGAGAAGTAACTGCTTATATAATGTGTCACCGGCTTCAAGCCAATTTCTCCCTCAGTAATAAAACGTGCCATTACAATTGCAACGGTATTGGGTATTTAAAAAGTCGCTGCTGGCTCGAGCTCCACTGTTGAACCTCAAGATTAATGAGAAGAAGAAATGAAGGGGGAACAGCACACTTCAGAAACAAAGCAGGTAGTGACAAAAACATACTGCAGAAGAATGAAAAAAATCAAAAATATTGTGCTGTTTAGTGAGAATTTATGAATGGATCGCTTTCTAAACTCAGCACTGATCAGTATTCCCAAATAAGATGACAACATTAAGTATTGATGGACGACCCAAAAAAATGACACTAATTTCACGTGGAAAGAGGTCACACATTATGATACAAAGGAAGATAAAAACAAACATTTAAAAGAGAAAATGAACTCAATTTAACAAGCCCAGCATTGAACGCCAAATGAAAGGATAAAAAACTATGAGAATCTATAATCGCTTTCCTTCGAGGAATGAGAAGTTCTAAATATGGTAACTCCATCTGAAATCGCTTTCAAAAACGTCAAAAGCAATGATGAGGGACAGCGGAAAAATGTGATGAAATATTAACTATGCAGCATGGACTGACTTAGCTGAGATCACAACATTAAAAATATATAGGCACACAGAAGTAGAAGCCGCTTGGGAAGAGATAACATTTTTTAGTTTTTATAAAATCATTTTTATTTGCAATTAAAAGCTATTGTATGCGGGATATTGATCCATCTGAAGAGGAGACTTACCTTTATTTATCTGTTGTGACGCATCACGGACTACAGAAGGCAACCAGCAAAACTGAAGAAGAATCAGAAAGCAAAAAGTGTCACAGCTAGTATTATATTCATCTATCCCTCATTACACTTGTTTATAATATTAATTAATTATAATAAAATTAATGAACACTGAACTGAAAACTGCCATGAAATGATACCCTGGTTTTAACAGATATCACATTTAATACAACAGTGTGTGGTCGAAATTGAAAAGGGTTCTTAAAGGGTCACTTAAATAGCACATTCACTCGTTTTATCGAACACGTCCCAGTAACTCTTTAAAAACAGATGAACCCTCCCCGTGAATAAGAATGTGGTTATTGAAGTGCAAACAGAGGCGAATACTCATTCAATGTCTAAAAGGCCAAAACGTTGGAAGCTAAACGGAGCCAATTCTGCTAACGTGTATTTCTGAGCACAACTCAGAAACCTTTTCGGATATTTATTTTATTCAGCACACATGATATTAAGGGTAATATTCCTACCTTGGTTTTACCACCGACTGGTGTCAATAAAAGCTCGCAGAAGTCAATTTAGCTTCTGAGCAGAAGCTAATTGAGCGAAACTTTCCTCCATTCAAGAGACTAGTTTACTCACTAGCGCCAGGGGCCTCATCTGGACGATTGGGGTACTACACCGGTTGTATTAAATGTAAGGATTATTATAATTCATCAAGGATGATTTTCTTTTGGAGTGTATTTTCTGCTCCTTTCCTCGTTTCCTTTCAGACTCACCTCCAGATCCAAGAATTATGACTGTGCTGTTATGCAAACCTTGTAATCCCGAGGAAAAGCCTTGGATCACACTGTCACAGTAGAGGGGCAGATTTAATCCAACATAGCGGAGCAGCATCCTCTTCTGACGCCTTCTTGTCAGGCACTTTTACATTAGCAGAGTCACTCATCTGTCAGAGTCAGAGGAGGTGCAAACCCAAGCTGTCACATAAAGATCACTGGAGCAGAGAGCAATGAAATATTTGAATAAAATTAATTCCAGAGCCCGTCACTCCTGTGGGTCAAGAGGAAATACATCAACCTGGTGTTGCATTTGTCGCTTGGCCCCACGTCATTCACGCGTCTCCCATCTAACGGCTGATGATCTCACCTCCGTCCTGGCACTGCTGCAAAAAGAACGCTGACAATGATGAGTGGTCGTGTTTGACTTACAGCTTTTTCTGAAGCACAGCCACTCAGACAGAATTGCAAATGACTTGGCAAAGAGTGATTCTTCAATGAATCCCTTTTGCAGAAAAAAAAAAATAACACACACATACGTGTCTGTGAACACCGTCACGTACGCTGTCATGTCGGCGTCAGCCTCAAAGCTCCACCAGGCTGGAGTTCGTCCTCTGAGTTGAGCTGGAACTCTTAACTTGAGACGCATTTTTTCTGTCAGCAGGGGAGTGAACGCCAGCGCGAGTTTGGCAGCCGCCGGTCAGAGGTCACATGGATGGAGCTCGACACGACCAGCGTCCGTGTGTGTGTGAGACAGCTCTGTTAGTGGGAACAATGATTGAAGCCAACAGAGTCATTTCCGCTCCTTCACCCCGAAGACACGACATCACACTTCCAGCTGGAGAAGGAAGACAGATTACTCTTCATCCGTATGCACCAGGCACAACCCGCTGTCACCCTCCTGCACCTCCCCCTGCTGCCAGCCAGTGATTACTGGGAGGAGACGAAGGAGGGAAGTGATCGATACCGGGGCAGAGAGAGTGATGGGATGCCAGGGTGGAGAGCCTCCACACCATTTCCAATCAGAGTTAGAGCTCTGGATCTGGATCTGGATATATATATATATATATATATATATATATATATATATATATATATATATATATATATATATATAATTGAAGCACATCAGTGTTCAGAGGAGCTCTTTCCGCAGGTCATAAAGCAAAGGTATGAGCCGAGGGCTGAGGCCACTTGTAAGGTTGGAAGCACGGAAACAGAAACATCTGCTTCAAAACAGGCAGGCTAATGGCTTCATTAGAGACGGCAGGTAATTAGAATTAAGGAGCCGCCTCCTCCGTCTCTGTCGGTGTTTGTTTCCTTCTTTACTGCTGGATCTGTGTGATGAGAGACGTGAGGCAGCAGAGAGCACTCTGGCCTCCTTCAGGCCATGAAACAACATGAAACAACACTTTTAAATCATGAAACTGGATGGAATGAAATTCAAGATTAAAGATTAAAATAGTAATGACATAAAAGTTTCAATTCTGAAACAGAATCTGTCATATGACCAATAGGTTTTCCGTTGTTATGGATCGATCATGATCCTCTTCTTCATTTGAAGTCATGAAGCTCATGGTACATTTCTCTTGCTGCTGATGTTATATCACATTAATGAGTCAGTTTATCAGCAGCAGAACCTGTGCTCCAGCCCCAGCCACTGGAATAACATCATTAAATGGAAAAGACCGGTCCCTCTGGGCAGCATCCCTCTTATCCTTTCATCACACTGTGTGTTTCATGTGGATCCCAGGAGAAGCTCAGCATCTGCTCCCGCAAACAAAACCAATAACGAAGCCGAGTGACCACCGACTGCGACTGGTGCCCCTGCCTTCCTCACGATTCTGTTTTTGAAACCACAGGGCCCAGAAGGTGCTGTAAGATTCTGGAGCTTCCCAGGTGTCATCGGAATGTTCTGAAACAGAGCTGACTCCAGCGTGAATGAAATGAACTTCGGAGTCAAGTGTCTCTGCGGTCCATCTGGTGAACATCTGGTGAGTAAAGCGAAGGCAGTGTGGCTCCTTCTCTCTGAGATGATGGGAGAACATCAAGTCCTGCCTAAAGAAGTATTGACGGTCACTCCCAGCAGAAGTTCACAGGGATCTTTAAATGAAACTGCAGATAAATTCACCTGAAATCTCCAACCTTCCCCATCTGGCAAGTTTTTACAAGGAAGGGCAAGTAAAGCTACGATAAAATGAGGCACCCTTGGCATTTACAGCCAAACAGCCGTAAGTACCCGATAATAAGACACGTCATGGATCTTCAGCAGGAAACGCAGCAGCTGGCTCTTTTGTCTCTGGTGTCTTCGGGCCGGAGAAGAAAATTGCAGGGCATTTCTCTCCCGCCTCGCTCCTGAACCTCCCCACTAATGTCTCACTCGGCCTGCCTCGTTTGGGATTGCTCATTTTCCAGCTCCTGCCTTTTAATGAGAAGTCGATGCTGCGAAGCCAGACAAGCCCACTGTGGGTCCTTTGAGCGGCGTTATTGAAGTCTGCGCGTCCTGAGAAGCAAACAGTGTGACGGACGAGCTTCATTTGAGAGGGCTGGCCAGCTATTGCTGGACATCCAGGTCGGCTTCACTTATTTATCCCCACTCTGATCTCATATTAGAAGCAACGGCTCTCCCTCCTCAGCTGTCTCCGGGGTCACTCCAACTGCTGACCTGGGCTGCGGGGAATCAAGCTGCACTTCAGGACGGAGAGGACCGAGTTAGCTTTAATAAGGTTGATGCTGCTCTTTATTCATTCCACTCCTCTCCCCCGGTCTTCTCTCTCTTCTCGCCTCTTCACTTTGCTCCTACTCCATTCTCTCATCTCGTCCACCTTCACCCATTCAGCACCTACGCATCTCAGAGTCAGTCAAACCAGGATGAGAACCCAGTCGCATGAAGGACTCATTTCAAGACACTAAAATCAAATGTAAATGTAAAAGATAAAACTAGTAACGTCTACATACAAACGTAGATTGGAATAAATGCATGCATAATTCTGAAATAAATGTGGGAATAAGTAAAGACAAATAAACCTCAATCATTGTCGAGATATGAATGGAAATATGTTTCAATAGACAAAAATATGTTGTGTTTTGTTTCACTTTAGTTTTCCTCATTTATCTCATGATCATTATTTTATTTTATTTTTGATAATTTCATGCATATATGCATTGCCATAAAACAATTGAAAACTAATTTTCAATCCAAAATTTGAGGCTCAAAACGTGCATGTGCTGCAGGGATAACAACAGAACATCAGCCTGCTTCGGTCTCCTGAAACATCCTGTAGGTGTGATTTCACGGCCCAGATTAAGAAGATAGGAGCTAATGTGGGCCAGAGGCAGGAGTGGGCAGAGACTCAGCAGGTTGTGGAGTATCTGGTGTAGTTTTGGCTCAGAGAGCCTCATGAATATTTCAGTTACCAGGCCTGTTTCAAAATAACAAGGTGGATGAATTGCCACCGCGCCTCAGGACTCGTCGGTTCCTGAGAGGACACGCTCCCACCACACACAGGACTCTCTCTGCTGAAACTTGTTTTCTTGTCGAGCTGTTGCTTGCTTCCACTGATAATCCAGCCACGAGCTTTAGACCCCATTCAGTCAGCTCCACAGATGAGATGCTTTTGGACTCTTTCATTTCTCCTCCCGTCTCTCAGGATGCATCGCAGCCGAGCGTGCGACTCGCTGTCGCGCAAATATTTGCTGCTCGAGATTTTAATGAAGACGAAATGTCAGCTTCGCCACGGTAACTGAGGTTACAGAAATCATTCAGAGCCGTGCGACGCCTCCGTTCTGCAGTGAAAAAAAAGATGCTGTGTTTGATGTAAAACGCACTGGATCCTCGTCCTACAGGGAGCACCATGAGTGTGTTACACAACTGTGAGCAGCTCAGTGAGATCAGGGTATCAAGCAACTCCAGCGGCTGTTACACTTATGGACAATGAGGGATCATTCGCCTTCATGAGCTGTGGTGAATACTGGGATCCAGGAGGCAGGACTACTTTAATGCTCTAAGCTTTCATGTTCTTGCTCAGAAGACAGTAGTTTAGGGCGTCCATGGTGGAGAACTGGGGCGCATTGCTGCATCCCAGCAACTGACGACACACTTGTCCAGGAGTCCTGGAAACACAGCTTAGCAGCTTGCTACTTTACTGCCGCAAGTCAACTCACAGCACACCTTTGGTATGGGACGCTCCAGGAATCGACCAGACGTGGAGTTTTAAAGCCCAATCCAGAGACAGAGGAGCTGAAAACTCAACTCTGGAGCATGAAAATCAAACCGCAGATATTGGCCGGAATTTCACCGTGATGGAAGCGGCGCCGCTAAAAATATCATCCTGATAGAAGGTCTTTGATCGTTCTCCCTCGCAAACGTGCTCTTTGTATCCGAAACTGCTGAGTGAAAACTCTTTTGTCATTTTAATCGGCTGGAATTATTCTGCCTCTCAAATCTCCTCAACTTTCATCTCCTCGCATTGCCGGCTCAGAATCTTTATTGCTTCTGTGAAATAGAAGCCTTCAGGTGCACCGCAGAAGGCATGCACGGCGGTGACATCATGACGTCCACGGTGGGCGCATTATTTATGGGGACACAGGGAGGTGATGATTAACTGAGTCAGGTGAGGGAGGGGCTGAAGCATTCTCGCTGATATATCTACAGTGTGGCCTCGCTCTTCTCTGCCATATCTCAGGGATACCGTGTTTCATCAGGATGATGGTCCTCTGAGGTCAGACACCTGCTCAGATCCAAGGGCACCCCACATATAGACAACACCCTCAAAATGACAAATGCTCATTCATATTCATGAGCTCAGCCACGAGCTTGGTTGTCCACTCGCTTTATGGTTATGAGATGCCCTTGGCAGTTATGAAGGTCAAGGAATGGGTTTGGGCTCTGTGGTTTTCCTCGCTGGAGGTTTGAGGCGTCTCCAGGATTGTGTCCATTTTCATCCTCTTCTTCTGTGCCTCATGGATCTTCATGGAGCTGCTGATAGATGTCATGTTTCGCTCTGCATCCAGGAAGTTTTGACACTCGACAAACCGATTGTGTGACTGCAACATTTGTTCTCTCATCTGTTAGTGACTCTCCGCAACACAAGCTCAGCTCGGGGGCTCTCTGTGAGAACGTGTTGCAAACACCAACATTCTTTGGAGCTTCAGGAGATGAGCTCAGCCAGAGCCATGACACAATGATGCGTGAACTCACAACATCTGCAACGGGAGACAGCTGTTTCCCAGAACTCCTGCAGCTGCAGTGCCCTCACTTCAGGTAACATTTGAGAAGCAGAAGAAGAACATTTGACAGCAAATAACCATTCCATCCTACAGTGACTGATTCTCCAGATACGACCTTCTGAGCAGTCTTGTAGCCTTATATATACATTTATTTTTTCAGGAAATCCTGTCACATGAAAGATTAACTTAGACATTAAAACTTGCCGCTCCGTCCTGTCACATCTATTATTATTGGACAGGCAACAGTTTGCTTGCTGTCTTTCCAGTTTGAAGCATCTATTTCCAGCAGCATTTTATCTCCATCCAAGAGCAGGGACTGAATACATTCAGAGTAATTCACGAGCGTCACCCCATGCTGATCTCATTTATTCATAGATGAGCTGTTCTCAGGTCGTTATGCTCCCCACTGGGCTAAATTTCAGCAAACGGTGCCCATGAATGAGTAATAGAGACTGGAGATGAGTTTCTGAGTGCCTGTTCTGCCGACACTAGATTTCTTTTAGACCATATTTACTTCTGAAAGTTTAGAGTTGGTAATTATGAGTAGAATTAAGTTCCACAGTGAATATATTTAGTTCTTTTGAACAACATTCCATTTCATTTTTCAACAGTTTTCCAACTTTTTCCCCAAACTGAATTTAAACTGACAGACATTCCCTTCAAAATTTCCAAGTCGTCACCCAACAACAGAAAAATGCGGCCCTGTTTTGACTCATCAGTGACCGTGGCACCTCCACATGGATAGGATGAAGACTCACTCAGAAGACCAGCTGGATTCGACCCGGTGACCTTGCTGCAGGTTACACCACAGCTGCCAGTGCGCAAGACATTTCATCAAAAGGCTCTGCCAAATTCACACCGACAACAGCATCCACCCAATGTTTGGCATCCTGGTTCAGAACCAGCAGAAGAGAGTTGTATAATGTACAGGCTGCAGATAGACTGATAGATAGATAGATAGATAGATAGACAGATAGATAGATACTTTATTAATCTCCAAAGAGAAATTCCCAAGCAGAGAAATTCCCAGATTCAAACCTTCAGAGTGATTCTGAATGAGCAACAGCGTGTCATAAGATCCATGTTTTCTTCGAGAGTGCTGATGGAACGCAGCGTGTCGGACCTGTCTTCCTGCGGATAATAACTTGTGATTGTGTGTCTCACATCAGCAGTGCCCTCCGGCTCGTGTCAACATCCTCATGCTGCGCTCCAGAGCTCCAGCCCACAAAGGTAAACAAGGACAATGAATTCAGCCGTTATTAACAAGCGTGCAATTGATAGGAGGGAGAACATCTGAGTTCATGGCGGATGAACCCACCTCTAATAAAACACCTCAGGCTGACGTAAAGCCTATTGTTATGTAACTTGTTGATGTCTCACGTAAATGATGATGCGGCCTCATGCCTGGCTTCAGGGCCGCGTCCTGCTGAGTCTGACCACTTCCTGCTGGTCTGCTATAAAAGATCACTCAGAGCAAGGGCAGAGTCGTGCCAGGAGGAAGGAGTAATATGGTCATGGTGAACCAACCTTGTGTCTTCTTCCTCTTTCCAAAGCTCCATAATAATCTGCACTGGGGTCTGAAGGTGGAGTTTGGTCCAACGCTGTCTGCCTCTTTCTGCCCCCGTCTTTGATCTCCTGATGCTGACAGCTTGGCCACATATTCCCATTCATGTGAACAGATCAATGGATACGTTTGGTGATTAAATACTTCTAATTACAGCAAAAACAAACAGCTGTTATGAAGAACAGCCACTTAATTCCAGAGTTTTCCGCTGTCTCTCTGTGTGTGTCCTAGTTTCATCTTTCCTGTCTGGGGTGGAGGAAGTGAAGCCAGAGGCTGCAATTATACCCTCTTTTTTTGCAGCATTTACAAGCAACACGTGGCGGAGTGTGAAACCCATCTGAAACCTAACACAATAGGAGGCTGTAGTCAGTTCAGGACCACGGTCAGCGGCAAGGCCACTCCATTCCCAGCAGCAGAGGTGCACTTCAGATTGAGTCCCACCAGTCTGGTGATAATCTTTACGACTGAGGCCATAAGAAAGTCCTTGTTACTTGCTTTGCTTGTTTGGAAGCCAAGCACAAGCACAGGCTGATGACTCACTACTGCAGCCAAGATGCAGGGTCTGTACTTCAAATGAGACAGGTTCCCCTGGGGAGCTTCTACTGGGGGACCTGCTGGACAAACAAAGGCAAGATGGTGAGCAACATTTAGGATCGCTGTGAGAAAGTGCTTCCATGGTGAGCAACCCACCAGACATACACACATGGAGACACTCATGAGATGGAATGATGACCAGTGGAAGCTGCACTATTTCAATGTGACTCAGCAATAATAAAGAGGGTTTAAATCAAGAGCGCGAGCGGCGGCCTGTGGAAATGAAACTCCTGTAGCTTGAAATGAAAACTGGCAAGCCTGCTCTAATGGGCTGCAGGGATCCATCTGCTTTGTTTTTGTGCATCCCTGTTTACTCAGGTGCTGTGACTGTGGCTGGGGTCCATTCAGCAGAGTGCCAGCTCACTCTCATGCTGGCCACGTCCACCCACTCACTGCCCTCTGGAGCCACTCTCCGACGTTCATTAGAACCAGGGAATATTACTGTCCAACAGAATGCAAGACCCTGCGGAGTGTGTGTGTGTGTCCTATTTTCCAGTTCCAGTGAAGGCTCCCGAGTAGATTGTGTCTCTGCTTTCCTTTGTTGTAGTAAACCTACAAACAAGCAGGCGCTGGACCAATTCTCTGCTGCTCCAGGGCTGAATCTACATGCTCTCTTCACTATATTGGATTTTAAAAACATCTCTTTTTGGGGAGCAGTCGTCCCATCTGCAGCCCCCCAGAGGAGCAGTAAGTGCTAGAATCAGCCGGCCACAGGTGTCGTCGCAGGTGTTCCTCCCTTATACTTGGAAATGGCTCCAAGTGGGATGATAATGAAAGCTAAGTGCTCCGTCTGACCGCAGCAGTGCTGGGTGTGAGAGGAATACTGGAGCGAGGATCATCCAGCCTGTGTTCTGCTGTGGGGTTCAAGTTGGTCCCACAAAAGCGAGTCCCTAACCCAAGAGAAGGTGCTCTACAACAGCAAGTTGATCATTGCCATATTCTACCAGCTTATCAGCTCCCAAACCTCCTCGAGGGAAAAGGCTTCTGAAGGTGTCCAAGTGTTGAGAGCAGATTGAGCAGGAGGAAAGTTGTGGAAGTCGGCTGGTAACCCACTTGACTCTTCACGGTTTGGAGACTGACCACCACTGTCTTGTTTGATATCAATTCCCTCTCTTATCTCAGATGGTTTCGCACTTCTCGGACGACGACTGGAGTCTGTTGGCTGCTGAATGCTCAGTGATCTCCCACTTTGGTCCGACCATCACTCCGTTGGGGTAACTTTGCTTACCACAGTTTTAAAAGGGAGTTGAGATGAGTCATCACATACTCTGGCTTTTTCATTCCCACAGTCAGTTAAAGAGCAGCAGGTGGAGAACCAGCACACTGTCTGTGATGTGGATAACGCTACTGTAATTGTAGCTGTCTCCCACCGTCCCTGTTGTCGGCCTCCAATTGCTCTGCTCTGGATGAATCTCAGACGAGGTCAACAAGTGAAACTCGCTATCGCAGTCGACACAACAGGCAGAGAATGAGGTAAACACGAGGCCAGGCAGCGTCTCCATTTGAAGGCCAGACGAAACTGCTGTGAGTCAGTGTTTTCACACTGACGTCAGGAGTGGACGCCGCGCAACCGCTGACAGGATTAATAAAGCAGCTCATGTAGGCTTTTATTGTCCCGTGTATTCAATGTTAGACCTTTAAAGGTTAATGCAGTTTTGTAATGAGTAGTTTAAATCGCAGAGGGAGGGGAGGGGGATTTACGTGACTCATTCCCAATAAAGTCAAGAGCCAAAACATGCGATTCGTGAAGGTGACTGAAACAAGAGCCAGCCATTTCAAATTCAGCTGCAAGTTCAAGGAGAAATGTGAGCATGAATCAGCAGTTGAAGTGTGCAGGTTTCCTCAGGCGGGTGTTCTTCATCTGCTGGCGAAACAGGCTGGTGTTGTTTAAAAGTGTGAATGTCTGACGGCGGCAGACGTTCCTCGTGAATCAATTAGCCATGAAAGCCTGCTCGCTGGCACACGTTCTTCTCATCGCGCAGCAGAAGACTTCAGGAGGCAATGTGACCATGGAGGATTGGTAGCTGTGATGCGTGCAGCATGAAGAGATTCTGTCTTGAGCGGTGCAAAGCTGGAGTTCAGTTTTCAAATGAAAACAATATTGGCTCAAGTGAGAGTTGTTTTCAAACAACACATATTACTGTGTGCACGCTGTCCTTGGTATTTGGAGTGTTTCTCTATTTTCTCTCCCATTTATTCTGGAGATATTTCGCTTTATTTTGAATTTTACTCTCTATAATTCTGTTCGAATTAACTGAAGAACATGGTGATGAAATACATTTTCTATTGTATTTCTGTAACATCTTTAGTCTTTATTGATTTTCCTCTAACTTGTTCTTCACAAATCTATCAGAAGAAAAATGTATTTTGTATTTTAACCTTGGAACATTCAACCGGCTCTTAAAGAGCAAAAAGAAAGATGGAATTTTGAAAAGAGGTTTGAAATTATTGAAGCAAATTGGAACTGTTCTGACCTCACTGGTTCCTTGAAAGCATCTTCATTTGTGGTTTTCAGTTCGACTCAGTCTTTAAGCTCTGAAGTCAGAAATTCCTTCAATGTTACGTCTCTCACCGAAAAGGATTAAAGCTGAATGAGTCCTTGTTCCAGCGCCCACCTCTCTGTTGTCTATTTCGAGAGTGACTGGAGGAACGGGGCGCGAGAGCTGCTACCAGCTGTCCTGAGGATGAAACGTGTTCCGTGCTGTTCTACAGCATCTCAGCATGAAAAGACAAGAACCTCTGATTGGCATGGAAAGACGCAGTGTTCTGAAGTGTTTGGATTGTGCGGTGTTGAGCGGTCCGGTTGTGTGGGATGCCGACACGGACTCGGCCCAGCATGCACCTTGTCACCTCCATCTGCTCCTTCTTTATTAGTTCCTGCCTGACGACGAAAACAGAGTATCTGTTACCCAGAGATATCACAGCGGCGGCTGACTTCTCCTGTCTGGATAGAAAAATGTTTATCTATGCAGCGCAGCCAACCTCAGATTAAAAATGCAACAAAAACGCTTGAGCAGTCTCCGGATCTGGAACAGCATTTCTTCCAAATCTTGCATCAGGAACGCTGTTTTCCCTCCGAGCTGCTACAATACAAAAGAAAGACGACTCCACGAGTGGGACAGATTTGATGTTCAGTCCGTGGAAGCTGTGTAACTTTGAATCTAATAAACATTTCCAGAAGAGATCCAGTTGGGCTTATAGCTCCCTGCATGAGTCTGACCTCTTGACCTCTTGGTTCTTGTCCTGCGGTGATCCAAACTTTTCGATGAGTGGCTGAGACAAGGTTTGAGGAGGGTTTCAGGAAATCATGGCCTTCCTCCACAAGGCTTGGTCTAGATCCCACACTCTCGAGCCCCAATTGTGATCGTCCTGCCTCATTCTTCACCCTGAGAAATGTCCACCTCTGGAGTTTTCAGTCGGACTGTATGGTGCTGACAAGAGACGCGGTGAGACGCGGTGCTCACTCTCTGATGGAGGTCCCAAACCGCTGACGTGAAACTCGCTCGGAGTTGATGACGCACAAGTCACTGCATGTTAGGGTCACGTCAGGAAAATGGCTGCTGTCAACACAAAAGCTGTCCCTGGCAGCTGAGCATCGACAGGTGCTTCTACTCATTTCCTTAACAAAATAATGGGCTGATTAATTGCCTCCTTCTGAGTGAAAAAGTTCAAAAAGCCCAGCAGCAAATTACCAGCCCTTCAAGGCGCTCGGCCGCTGATCTGAAGCTGACAGTGTTTCTGTGTTACCGGAGACAGAGGTGTTTTATCCAGCTCACGACTCAGGAATCATGCAGCTGCAACAAAAACTGTTTATTTTGTTGTTTGAAGTCACATCTGAAACATGCAAATGGGGGCGAGTGGTGGGAATCATTTGAATAATCTCTTTGATAACATTCTGAAACTCAGGCAGGAAAGACGGTGATAGTGGCACTCCAATAGCTTCATGGCAGAGTCCCCACAGAGTCGTGTGGAATTGTTTGCACTGCTACACTTGAGCTTGTGTCCATTCAGACACAGCACCAGCAAAATCCGACTCAAGCCTTGGTGTCAAATCTGACTGCAGAACAACCTTATCACCATGTGGACATTCAACGTGCAGGTGAAGCTGAAATCTGTGCCATCCAGGTGAGACCCAGAGAAGAGGGTGGAGTATTGAAGGGTTCCCCTGGGAGGAGGCCCTGGGGCAGACCTATGACACACTGGAGAGAAAACGACCCCTGAAAGAGGTGGAGGAGGTCTGGGCCTCTTAACTCTGGCTGCTGCCGCTGCGACCTGACCTCAGATTAGTCAATAGCAACAAGGTTTGACTTATAGTTCGTCACCAAACTCTTGACTGGTCTGGATTTGAACCTTTGATTCTGTTGACTTGACCCCAGCACCAAATCTAGTCCCAAAAAGGATCCATATTTTAAACATCCATAGGTGAAACTAGAAGAGACGTGTCCAGATATGGGCGACAATAGAAACCTTTTGCACTGGAACACACCACTGAACTAAGATGGGGCCACAGAACCCGGACAAATGCCTCCTACAGCACCTCCAATCATTTCACATTTGACAGCAAGGACTTCCCTTGATGCTGGTGATCGGAGAGTGATGCTGTGAGCTATGCTGGTTTACTTGTGCTGACTCTCTGGTCACAAAATAAAATACCAGCTGCCTGCACTCGAGAGTCGACTCTGGACAGAAGCAGCACTCTGAATGGCAGTTTTGTATTTTAGATGAAAACAATGCATCAAAATTTGTCTGAAAATTAAGTTAAGCTAAGGCCTGTACTTTAGCTGACTCTCTTGAACCAGACATTTAGGGAGCGGTTCTCCGTGAGCATTGCAGTTTAGCAGTGTGAAGGTATTTTCATTTTCATTTGAGCTGAAGTTCATGTCTTCGTTGTTTGGTCACATGTCAGCAAAAAGGATTCCCCTCCGTCTGAACTGGCTTCCCAGAGAGATTTGGTTCATCAGCCACAGTGCACATCTCAACACTTCCAAGATCGATGATGTCACATGAAGAAAGACAAAGCTCAGCACCTGACATGTCATGCATAAGTGATGCGGACGGGAACGAATGGGGGCAATAAACGCGTGACCCCGATGGCTTGCTTCCTTCCACCAAACACTCTTGGGTAACAAACTTCTGCACAATGATTGTCACCTTACAAAATTACACAAATGTACAAAGAGCCTTCGTTACAAAAGAATGGGTCGGTCCTGAAAGAGTCCCTGCTGGCTGATACACTGACGGAGCAGGAGCGATGGACTGTGTGACCGGCAGCACTTGGGCGTGTCCTCACAGCAACGCTCCTGTTCATCATTGTGCTGTGACTAAACGGCGGCACGGCGGCCCTCTGCTGTAAACACTGTTGTTTTTTGCTACACTCAGTCTGGCACAGAAACGTCCAGCCATCTGGCCGGGGCTGAAAATCTCCCCCGAGAAAGATCCACTTGGTTCCTGGTAAACACTTCACATTAGAAGGAAGGAGGGGCCTGAGAGGGGAGCAGTTTTGGGGACTCACACCAGAGAGGTTATGAAGGAGAAGGTGTTGTTGTTGCTGTCGCTGACAAAGTTGATTTGACACTGCTCCAGCCTGGCGATGTCCCCGAGATCCAGTTCAGAGAGGAGCTGAGTGGGCTCCGTGTTTGTTGTCAAGACCTTCTGTTTCTCTGGCTGCGCCTCCCCCGCCGGGTGATCTTCACTCGCCTTTCTGTCGTCCTCTTCCTCCTCCTCCTCCTCTGTGATAGAGCAGAGGCGGGTGGCGCTGCCGGGGTTATCAGCGGGTGGTTTGTAGTGGCACTGGCCGTTCAGCAGCCTCCTCAGCGGCATCAGTGGCACCGCCTCTTCACCGAGGAGCTGCTGCTGGCAGTGCCGGAAGTCGCTTTGCCTCTTCAGCCGCTTGAACTCACTGAACGCAGACGTGGCGTTGTGGTACAGGCTGTGTGCGATGGCTCTGGCCTTCTCAGCTTTGCTCACCAGGACGGCGTGACACCGCAGCACCACGGCCATGTTCTTCACCTGATGCCGGTAGATCCAGGCCAGGATCTTGGGTCGGCTCGGGTCAGGCGTGCAGTAGGTGATCCGGTTCAGGGAGTACATTTGGACGGGCTTCTTCTTCCCTGACTTGTCCGTGCTCATCCGTATGCCCTGTGGTCCCACGGTTAGCCTCATCTTCACACTCTGCTCCCCAAAGTGACTCCTCTCCCAGATCTTGGCCACCGCGTCCTGGGTGCACCCGTCCCCTTTAGCCACGATGGTGACCACGCTTCCTAGATAGCGCACGTTATACACAGGCTCCTCTTTGTTCAGCTCCACCTTCTGCCGCTTGGTGTGGAAGATGTTGCCCACCCAGTCGAAGGGGCAGTCGGGCAGTAAGTCAGGACAGGAGCGCAGCAGGGACGAGAGGATGGACTGGTAGGTCAGCCCCACTCCCAGGCTTTTAGGTTTGGTCTTGCCTTCATCTTCCACCAGGACGAACTTGTTCCTCCTCCAGGGCAGCATGGCGCACCAGGAGTTGGAGCGTCTGCACTTCTTCAGGCTCCAGAGAGCCGCGCGGAGCAGCGAGAGAGGACGATCCGAGTTGCTGCTGTGTGGAGCTCAGCAGAGAGAGTGAGAGCACTAGCCTGAGCCAGCCCGCTCCCCTGCTCGCTCCTCCTTCCTCCTCCCCTCTTTCTCCCATGCTGTCTGCATCATGCAGCGCTGAAAGTGCAGGAGCCACAGAACCCGCCCTTCCTCGTTGTTTTGACTCCAAATGGCTCCCTTCCAAAGCCTTCTGTATCTGTCTTGCCTTGCAGTGAGGCTCCCGGTATTTATGCGTCTTGTAAACCTGAGCGAGGCTCCGCCGCCCTCGCCATTACTCTCCAGAGGTTTATGTGTCTGCTTGACTCGAGGAAAAGTAATTGGAAACCTCGAAAGTCAAATCTTCCTGTTAATGAGATGAAGATTAAACTTTCACGATCCTGTTGGAGAAGCCGATAACTTCATTAAACTGCAACAGATTTACAGGCGGCCATCCTCCCTCCTGGATCGGTAATGACCACCGTCGACCCTGACTTTGTGCTCTCCCAATTGTGTCCTTGATTCCTGGGCAGTCCGACATCAATTGCTCCCCTGCTCAGGCTAAGAAACGTAGATCTCAACTGCAAGTGAGTTACAAACCAGAGCAAACAGGAGAATAGAGAACAAACTTTCTCTACATTTCAACTATCGATGCCATACTTTTAACTTCGCTACATTTCCATCGTGCTGGCAGGGCACCGTCTGACTGGAAGAAGTAGCCCAACTGTGACGGTCCTCCAGACCTCATGATCCCAGCTTGAGCATTTGTTTGAAGGGTTTGAAACAAAGAATGAGGACTGCTTTGTTACCTTTAGCACCGACACAAAGGCGAGAGAACACTTTGTGTCGAGTTTTTTGGCGACTGCATGAAAGCATATTGTGTGTCTGACCACGAAGACCGAAGCAATTCATGGCAGCACGTCTGCTGAACAGCTAGCAAACAGCCAAGCGTTCCACACGGACTTCCTCAGTGAAAGAGAATTATTTATATTCTACGCTCGGCTAAATGAAAGGGTTGCAGTGTGAGAAATCACTGTTTGAGTGGGTCACTGTTGTTGCACACACAGAAGGAGGACGGAGTGGAAGAGATTCTAGTTACTGTGGCAACACCGTGGACGAGAAGTGTCCAAATGCTTCCGGGCCCAGAGATGAATAAACTGAATCAGCTCCCTCTCATTTTCCTCTGATTTATTCCCGTCATTTTAATGAGAGGCGAAACCTTCCGCATCAATGTTTCTGTCTGGAGATGTTTGTCTGAAGTTAGTTGAAAAAGTGAAAGTGAAGTTTGGCTTGAGTTTTGCCCGGCTCAGTCTCAGACACCTGATGCAGCTCTGTGACAAGCCCCACCTGTGGAGGGTGGAACCAAGATGAGATCTAATCCTCCATCTGGAGAAGCCGGGATGGAAAAGTGTATTGCAAACAGTTGCAGTCCCATAAATCACCTGGCAGACGTGACACCTGGCGCCACCGAGGATCAGCACAACGCTTTAAGAGACGCCACCGAGCAAGCGTGGACGGCCACGTCACAGTAATTCACAAGAAGCTGTGAGATCTAATATAACATAATAATAATATAACATTTTCAGAGCTGGCTGGATCGGTGACTGTGAGGGAGAAGACACAAACATGGATCCTGCCAGGGTCTTCATGAAGATGAGCCAGATCACACCAACATTCACCCCCTGAAGACAAAAACTTCCATGGCATTGGGCTCTCTCTTCATCATGCTACACTCACCCAGCGCGGAGTAATCGATGCGAGCGGCCTGGCAGGGAACGTTCTGCTCTCAGATTGATGATTTATGGTCGGACGTGCCACTCACAGTAACAACAACAAGAGGGAGGCCGCGGCGCTCCTCTCCATCAAGCTGCAGCTGAGGATACAAGCAGAGACATTATTCTGATGCAAACAAAGCCGCGTGAAAACGGACTGACTGAACACGGGTGCAGATCGATAGCGTCTCATTTCCCTGCAGTGGACTCCAGATGCTGGCTGCATGTGCAGCGCTGCCCGAGCCAGTTAATGAACAAGGAGGACGTTGTGAGAAACACCCGCTTCATCTCGTCCCCTGAGAGACGCCGGGGTCGACACCCCCTCATTTACCTCGACCACAAAACACCTCTCTGCCTGCGCAGGAAGTGATTCATGAGTTTGCATCTAAGGTCAAACACTAAATAAGAGCTAATTAGGCCCTGAAATGACAAATAAGTCTTGGAGGTTGGAGGGAATTACAGGGGCAGAATCACAGGACGGCAAAATCTAAAAGGCCATCTCGAACAGGGGTTCTGAACCTTTTTGATCTTTCCCTGAACAAATGGTGCCGGGGCCCATTCAAGTAATAGAACTGATTCAGTACTCTTGATTTCATTTGTGATCAATAACCATATTTAATCCACTTACACGTAAGCAATCAGTGGCCCTCTAGGAGTCGCTCACAGATCAACCATGGGCCCCGTCCCAATGGTTAAGACTCACTGATCTAGAATATTAGACTCATTTGAGATCATAACTGAGGACACACCCAGCTACTGCGATCATTCATGCAGCTGATCTAAACTGACTCTACTGCCAGTTCAACCATGAGGTCACACCAGCAACACTGGCAGCCGATTGGCGGGGCAGAAGGCGGTGAGCCGCTCAGAAAACTATTCAGGACCAGCCGCGCAAGTCTGATGATTTACACAAAGCACAAGTGAATCTTCATCTGTTCATTTCACCTTGGTGTGGCTCAAGACTGTCATCAAATGTTGAAGTTACAAACCAGGATCAATAATAACCTGCTTTGTGCTCTCCTCAGTCAATCATAAGTCTTTGCTGGGGAGCCTTTATGATCAGCCAGGAAAAACAGCAGTGATTTTCTTTCACCGTCCTGAAAGTAAGTTTGTTAGTTGAAAAGTCTTCAGAGAACCAGAGGGAATACTACAGATCTGACTGTCCCCACACTGTCAAGATCCAATTTGAGGATTACAACTTCATTTTGGTTTAGGTTGTGGTTAAGGTGAGCTGTGTGTTCTGGATGGTTAGGTTTAAGGGGATGGGGAAAGGGCCACGTGTGTATGATGGAAAAAGGATCAAATGACCACACGTTGGGACTTCATACACTGCTCTACTTCTTCTTTCTCACCAAGACGTCCAAACTTCTATGAACACTCTAGCCCCGCTTCCTAATTTGGTCCCGCTGATATATTGGTTTTGGCTTCAGTGACATGGTTTCTGATGCAGTTTGGACAGACACATCCATCTTCCTCCCGCTGGCACCATTTTCACTCGACATGAAAATCAGTTCCATTCCAATTCTCTGTGGCATCGGTTGATTATTTCGGAGGTTGTGTCCCACTTCAGTTTGCATTTGAATGCGTCACAGTGCACACAGAGGCATCGCAGCGTGACAGCTGTCCTATTTCCAATGGCTTCTTCAGAAACTGTTGCTGGGGTTCTGGTTTGACACATGAGTTGGGATGTCAGTGAAGTCACTGAATACTGAGTACTAGTCTATGTCCAATAATCCTCTTTCAGTTTTTCTTTTTTTCAAATAAATCTCAATGATAGGAAGGAATGATAGCAATAATAGTCTGTGGAGCTGAGGGGTACTCTCGTATTTTGGCACTGGGGCACTGAGGAAAAGACAGGAGGCAGAGCTGGAGGTAGCAGAGATGAAGATGCTGAGCTTCTCTCTGGGAGTGAGCAGGATGGATAGGATCGGGAACCAGTATATCAGAGGGACAGCAGGCTAGACAGGGAGGCTAGATGGAGATGGTTTGGACATGTACAGAAGAGACATAGTGAGTACATTGGTAGGAAGATTGGAACTGCCAGGCAGAAGGTGGAGAGGAAGGCCAAAGAGGAGATTGATGGAGGTGGTGAAGGAGGACATGAGGTTTGTAGGTTTGAGAGAAGAGGAAGCAGAGGACAGGGTGAGATGGAGGAAGATGATCGGAAGTGGCCACCCCTGAAGGGAGAAGCCGAAAGTAAAAGAAGAGACACAACACATGATCAACCTGTGAGCGTGAGAACACCCTCAGTGTTCCAGCAGAGGCGTGCAGTCGACTGGATCACTTCCCTGGTTGTTTCACATTTAATCATATCTGCGTGTATCAACACAACAACAACCCCTTTTGGTCTCCCTCCTCTCTCAGCAGAGCAATTCCATCTTATTGAAAACACCATTCAGCTCCATCTCTGGGTGCTGGTTGCTTTCATCAAACCAATGCTTTTCTCCAGACTTCACTGACAGCGTGCAGAATCATTGTGTGTCTCTGTCTGCGGACATGGTGTGTGCTCAGCTTCTTACCTCTCAGTAATGCTCCCTAAGTTTAATAATGTGACAGAAGTGCTGACACAAGGAATCACCTCAGGCTGAAACGGTCTCCTAAAATCAGCCTGACATGTGAAACATTGGGTAAATGACATTTTTTCCGCCTGTTTATGTCTACACCAAAAGAACAGTGGTGTCCTCGGGCTGCCTCTTTTTGGGAGGGACAGCGTCTGCTGAGCAGGTGCTCTGTTCCCTCAGCTGTCAGAACTGTTCTTCAGGCTTTTGTCTCCATTTTCACATCTTTTTCTGACATTGTTGCATTTAGAAATGGGAAATGTGTTGTCACCACATGCACCAGGAGGCATAAATCTTCTTTGGTTTTATTCACAATCGTGGCCACAGTTCGTAGTCCCACACATGCAACTGATATGACCTATTACATCAGTGAAGTGGTTCTAAACTGTGAGCGTCAGATCGACTTCAAACTTCTTACTGAATACCAGCAAGGAGTTAAGTCAATTCATTGCAATGGCTTTGAAAGAGTCACTCAGCAGACTGAGTCAGCAGTTTGAAGTCAGAAGAGAGTGTTAAAACGGCTCCACCTCAGTCGGTGAATGGCAATAATCCTGAACCTCATCATCTGTGTTCTGGGTGATAGAGGAGACGAACCAAAACAGCTGCGCCTTCATGTGCAGAACCGATCCTAAATAAACAAGTTCATATGTAGTGTCTGGGTGTGACTTACTGACTGTTCATATGACGATACTTGAAGTGTAGCCGTGTTTGTGTCTGCCTCTGTGTGTGCTGACTGAGGAGCACAAGGTTGAATGAAATAATGGATCATTCTAGGTTTAACCACTCCGAGGCTCCGCCTCGCGCCTGAGAACTGATTGGCTTAACTCTCCACCCAGGAAGGCTCCACCTCTCCCCATAAATCCCCCTGTTCATCACCATTCGTCTCCTTTTGGAAACTCAGGGAGAACAGGGCCTGCTGGGCAGACCGTTAGAGGGCTCCGCACGTATTCATAGAACTGAAGTTACGTTCAGTAACTATTATTTCTATGTCATACGTGCGTCGCCCTCTAACGGGCTTCGCTATTGGTTTAACACCTCGGCGAAGCCCGTAGGGATGAGTTCCCTCCCAGCATGGCCCTCAACCGAAGGACCAGCCGAAACAGAAGCCAAGCACGACCAGTGACCCACCTCAAGATGGCCCTGAAACCATCTGCAAGACTGAATGGGCCACGGATCCCGAAGCCATATCCCTGAGATATGCTCGGGCGAATGTGGAAGCCGATGACCATGATGCAGCTTCACAGATGTCCAGCATCGAAACACCTCTGAACAAGGCAGCCGACGTGGAGATGGCCCTGGTCGAATGAGCCTTCAACCCAGCTGGAGGCTCCGCTCCTGTGGCCTCATATGCTGTGGAGATGGCTGCACAGAGCCAATGAGCTAAGCGCTGTGTGGTCACCGCTCTCCCGGCCGACTGACCACCAAAACATATGAAAAGTCTCTCCGACTTTCGTATCCCCTTGGTACGGTCCAGGTAAGCCGCCAGGGCCCTCACTGGACAGAGCAGGTGCAAACGCGCCGCCTGCTCATCCTGATGTGGCGGAGGTGAGAAAGCTCTCAAAGAGATGATCCGCGACCGGAAAGTCGATGTGATCACTTTAGGGATATAAGATGGATTCGGTTGGAGGGTGACCGAATCACCATCAGCCCCAAAAGACAAACATGTTGGCATGATTGACAATGCTGCCAAGTCCCCAACTCTTTTAGCAGAAACCAGGGCCAAAAGAAGTGCAGTTTTATATGACACCATTTCAATGTGAGCAGAGGCCAAAGGCTCAAAAGATGAGCCGCACAGTCCCTCCAGGACCACTTGAAGACTCCAGCGCGGGACCACAGTCCTCGCAACTGGTCTGATCCTGCGAGCACCACGTAAGAAGCGTTTCACGACAGGGTGACTCCTGGCTGAAAACCTACCAAAACCTTCATGGCCCGCAGTAATGGCAGCTGCAAACACTCCCAGTGTAGAGACTGCACGGCCCTTGTCCAAAAGTTCCTGCAGGAAGCCCAGAACCCCAGACAAGGGACAAGAGACTGCAACCAGATCCTTTCCTCTGCACCAGGCGTCGAAGACCCGCCACCTTGAAGCATACGCTCTGGTGGTGGCCGGAGCCAATAGCGAAGCCCGTTAGAGGGCTCCGCACGTATTCATAGAACTGAAGTTACGTTCAGTAACTATTATTTCTTAAAATAGAACTTTGGCGAGCAGAATGACATCATCACCTGGTTGTCTTGGTTACCAACAGCCACATTTAAGCGGAAGTTAAAATCCCAATGCAAAACAATCACGCGTCATTCGTCCATGGGTTGAATACATAATTCAAATTGGCGAATCAATATCTATGCGCATTTTTCATAAAACAGCCAATATTGTAGTTATTACGATTAATGAGGTTACCTTCTTTATCGGTGTATATTTTGACTTAAATATATAACCGACTACACTCATTATACAAAATAACTCTAAACGAAAAGCCAGTGAATGTAGTTCTATAATTCAATTTATTTTCTTCTTAGTGTCGCCAATGTTTACATCAGAAACTTAAACCGGAAAATAAGAACCGGAAGCTATTGAGCATCCGTAGTTGGACGGTGACCCCTGCTGTGAGAGAAGGTAACTGCAGCTGAATATGTTTGTTGACATTCAGTCGTCGTTGGATGTTTGCGGAGTGTGAATCGTTTTTCAGGTCTGACGCAGTTTTTTTTTGTCTTACTACAATTGTGTATGAACTTGTATGCCGCTCAGACGCCGGTAGAACTCCTTTATCGTGACATTCGAGGAGTTTCTCGCAACCGGCTAGTTTAGCATTCATGCTAATGTTGAACTGAACACACTAACTTTACATTACTCACAAATAGACGGTACATTTTTACGCACAGAATTCTAAAAATTCATATCCACATCAAGTACAATTCTTGTTTCAATCAGTAACTGCGAATGTTTGGAGAATGTTAGTTTCAGTTTCCTTTTCATCGCTTTGTTTTGACTGTGATGGTATTTTTTTTAAAGAAACGTAATTCCACCTCCCATAATTTGTTTTGGGCTATTTACCTTCTGTACCATAAACATTTTTGTCAAGTGAAGATACAAGGTTCAGGCTTTATTATTAGCTTTTTTATTATTTTAAGATTCTACCTGTCTTCGACAGAGTCCCTGACTGAAGCTGGTGCAGGATGGACTCCAGTGGGAAACCCTCCACGGTCCAGATTGTAGTTCTAGCCACCAGCTCGGCTCTGACAGCTCTGTTCTACTCCATCTATCGCAACAGAGTGACAGCAGTCACCAGGTTAAAGGTCAGTCCCCCATACCTCTGTGTTCTTTGTTGAAATATGGCATTGTGTTTGAGAACTGAGGCCGTGTTAATGTTGTGTTTGAAATGTTCCTCCAGGAAGCTAAGAAAGTCTCCATTGACCAGGACTTGAAGAACTTGCTTTCTGAAACTCCAGGAAGATGTGTCCCCTACGCTGTCATAGAAGGTATGTAACATATGTGGAACATCCATTTAAATCAAACTAACTACTGCCATTCAGTCGTAGTTATCGGATGTACTGCCGCCATGTTGCTGCTGTTAGAATGCAATTTTGCCACTCATATGTTTTAAATTATTATTGTTAATATTATCAATATATATATATATATATATATATTTTATTTTATTTTTATTTATTTTTTTAAGTCTTGAATGATGAGAACAAATATTTGCTTTTTTTTAGTTCCAGATTACACCAGACGGGGGCAGTCTTGTCTTTGCTACCAGCATCTGCATCATTTATGTGTCCTTCAATGATAATGACCACTCCCAGTTATTGTTGTTAAAATTTAACTTGTACAATATAGAAGCGGTTTAGATATTTAGATAACCTTTCCCTCACTGGTCACTCTGGCGCGGTGCAGTTTTGATGTTTGTTCATCGTGAGTGCGTCCTCATGTTGGACTCGAACATGATGTCTAAAATACATGAGCAGACTGCAGGATTAAAATAGCTCCGAGCCCCATCTGTACTAACTAGCTGGCACACAATGATACCATGCTGGGCCCCCGGGTGTCCCCTACAGGTGTGGTGCGATCCGTGAAGGAAACGCTCAGCAGTCAGTTTGTGGATAACTGCAAGGCCGTGATCGAGAGACTGACGCTGAAGGAGGAGAAGATGGTGTGGAATCGCACTACTCACATATGGTGAAATGATCTTGCTGATCTGATATAGCTTTCAAATTATATCAGTATTGATTTCACTCAAATTTTGCTTTTGGCATCTCAGGAACAGCACGGAGAAAGTCATCCACCAGCGCACCAACACAGTCCCCTTTGGGCTTGGGTCACATGACGAAGGCATCGACACCACAGTCCGGATTATTCGACCACTCGAGGCCGCGGAATTGAACCTTGAGACCACCTACGAGAACTTCCATCCCACCGTCCAGTCCTTGTCCAGCGTCATCGGCCACTTCATCAGCGGCGAGCGACCCAAAGGCATCCATGAGACAGAAGAGATGCTGCGAGTGGGCGACAGCGTCACCGGCGTGGGCGAGCTGGTCCTCGACAACAACCTTGTCAAGCTGCAGCCTCCCAAGCAGGGATTCACCTACTTTCTGACCCGCTCTGACTTTGAGTGCCTGCTGAAGAAGCAGAGCAACAGCGTGAGACTGTGGCGGATCCTGACGGCCGTCTGTGGCCTGGCGGCGTGCTCCATGTTGTTTTTCATTCTGTGGAAGCAGTACAAACTCCGAAGACAGCGGCAGAAGGAGCAGAGCGCGATGGAAGAGTTCAAGGAGCAGCAGAAGAAGCGCATGAAGGAGCTGAACTTGGAGGAGAGCAGTGTGTCGGCCAACAGCTGCAGCGTCTGCTTCAGCCGCCAGCGCTCCTGCGTCTTCCTGGAGTGCAGTCATGTCTGCACCTGTACGCCGTGCTACGACCTGCTGCCTGAGCCAAAGAAGTGCCCCATCTGCCGGGCCAACATCGACCGCGTGGTGCAGCTCTACATGAGCTGATCGCACTGCTGCGAGGAGCTGAGACTCGCTGCTACAAATGTGATCATGTGAGAGACTCAGTCACGTAAAGCTGACGAATAAATTCACAACTATAGGAGGATGTTGTGGTGTGTGAGTATACAGATTTAAATATTTATCTGAGTCCTAATGCACAAACGTATCAGAAACTATCCGCAATTGTTCTGTTTTATCGCGTTCTGTCAGGAATGTACTTGTGGTTAAATAACTTGGCCACTTGATGGCGCCAGATAACTTTAAACTTACTCGCGCACACTGCGATGCGGGAGTCCCACTGGGAGGAGCTCACGGCGCAGACCCAGGCTCAGGTGACCAGACACCTTTTTCCATTTTTTGTGACTCCTTAACTCCTGCCATGTTGAAGCTAGTCTGGCTTTGTGTGGGGGAGTGTGTTATCACCACATCAGTATTCAGCTGCTGCTTCTTCACCAGGGGCTGTTGAGAGGCGTGCGAAATGTCAGGTGGAGCCATGCACAAACACACACACACACACAAAACACACGCTGAAAAATCGCCAATGTTTTTTTTTTGTTTTTTTTTAAGATTTTGAGACTCATCGCAAACATGTGACACGGTGGCCACCTGCCTTGGCCCACTGTAGCTGGCAAAACAAAATTCTGACTAGATAAAGAGAATAGCCACGTGGACGGTGTCAGGCAGAGAGTGCCATTCCAGTAATGTGTTGGGTTTTTTTTTTTGACCACAGCCACAGAAAACCTTCAGCTGATTCCCTGTTGGGATTCCTGGGGGAGTTTTCCTTGTATTTATTCAGTCAGAGGGCTCCTGCACGTACGTGTCTCAATACACAAACATGACTTGGTACAGCACTGACACGCTCGGTTCCTGAGCCGCTGACATGAAAGCGGCGGCGGCGGCAGCACCATGGAAACCTACCGGACCCGGCGTCCAGGGACGCTGCCATCGGCAGCGAGTGAGCCATCAAAGACATTCCCTCCATTATACCCCACTTCAGGGGCTTGAATTTCAATAGCACACAAGGACTGAACAGAAGAGAGTGGCGGAGACAGACACAGGCCTAATGAGACATGCAGGAGACGCGTCTTCAAACTATGTTTTCATTTCACAAATGAGCTGTTAGTGTGTGCAATCCTCTCCTGCTCTCTTCACCTTCCCTTTTCTCTCATCATATCAAAGACATGAGACTGCTCCAACATTTCTGTCTCAAGTGTTGTGGACCTGCATCGGCTGTGGACACTTGTGACTTGTCTCCTCTCAGTGACACAACACAACGTAATCACAACACATCAATACCAGACAGGCCTTTCTATTTATCCTGGCTAATAGTTCACCTGTTCAGCCATGTTGAGGCGATAATTACAGCTGCAGATCGATGCTGTGTTTCTACCACGATGGTGAGAGTCACTCACGATGTTATGGTTGGTCTCCTCATCTTGTGCAAGTGCACTGGAGGCCCTGACACGACAAAGGCTCCTTCGAGTTCGGCCTATATTTTTACATTTGCATTCAGGATGTGCAGTGAAACATTGTACGTCACAAGCTTTTATTTCGACGCCGTGATGTTTTCCACACCACCAGTTGGTTTCTTCATTTTGGCCCTTCATTTCCTTTCAATTCGACAAGCAGTCTCACGAGTGTGTTTACATTAGCAGTGTTTAGTCGTTGTGTCCAGGCCTGAAATCCCCAGGTGCTCCAGGAAAATGCCAGAACGTTCTCTGCCAGATCTTGGGTAATGAGTTGACGCCTCCTCTCCGGCAGCACGTACCGCGTCAGGAAGTGTTTGTACAGTTTGACCCCCCACGGTTGTGATGAACGGCACAGTAGTGAGGCGCTGAGCTGCAAGGGTGCCGCACTGCGTGTGACTGACTGTGTCATGAGGAGGCTTTTGTGTTTGACGGTGCTTTGACAGATGGACACTGGAGTGTTTGATACAGCATGTGAAGCATGTGCTGCAGTCACCTGGGTGCTGAGATACAGTGCACTTGAGTGTACTGCAAGCACACGAGCAAAGGTTGATCTGAGACTTGACTTCCTGGAACAGTCATCCAACATGACTCAGACTAGATAGACCCTCTGTTAAGCTGTTCTTTTGAGATGCCTGTGGGCTCCATCCTTTGGAGGACATCTTGAAGGTCAGCCAGAAACAAGGATGTCTCCCCTGGATCTCATTTACAAGCCCACTCTGCTGCCAGTTAAAGGTTTTCCCACCATCATCAGACTCTCTTTTCAACTTGATACTGCAACCGTCCAATTGTATCCTCAGGCAAATGGAACGCTTCAACAGAAGAGTAACAGCAGATTCATGGTGTAGAAGGAAGCACCTGAGTCTCCTCCTCACTTCGGCGCTCAGAATCATAGCATCACTGCATTTGGAGTTGCCCGGCAACAGCCGAGCTGCCGGTAAACAAGGTGGCTGGTTGAGAGTCAGGTCAGTTAGAGCCCTCATTTCTGCTATTGTTCTTTTTTAATTGCTGTGGGATAGTTAGCTGGGCTGCAGTCATTACTGCATGAGAAGACGCGATCAGACCACCGGGGCCGAGGTCGGAGCGCATGCTCGTCGTCATCGAAAAGACCTTTTTAAAGAATAATTTTTATTCCATGCAGCAGTGGAAGTGTGGGCCGTAGCATCAACAGTTAGGACGACACCATAGAAACTGCTCGACTGTCATGAAGGCACACACAGCAGGTTACTGGACTGGACGGAGAAAACACAGCAGGACTGCGACCAAACCGCACAAAGTTGGACCACAACACCTCCGAAGTGACAAGGGACACTCATGCAGAAGAGCGGATGAGAGTCAAATAATCCCCATGAATACCTGAGTGAAGCCAATATGTACTGCTCGTGCCAGAAAAGAAGGGAGGAACATGTCAAACTGAACATGGGCAGACACTCTGCTGGAGTTAAACCCCAGTGAGGCACTTGTGGCTAATGATCTGTGTTCAGGAGAATTGGCGTCGGCACCAGGACCCGGGACCGGTCCACGCGCTCTTCAAATTCAGTGTTGAGCATGAACCATTGCGAGGTGGTTCAAAGTGAATAACTTCAGTCAGGGCAATGTTCGACGTCTTTTGTTGGCTGTTCGTCTGTAGTCCACTGACTAAATATGAAGAGGCAGCTTGCACTGTGAATAATAGCAGGGTGTATGAAAATCAGTTGTTAGAAATGAAGGAGCAGCAGCTGGAAGTGACAGACGGTTGACTGTGAATCAAAGTGTGGTCATACTGAGGCATTAAGACAATCAAGTTTTGCATATTTTCAAATATCAACAACACTGACCGTGGCGTCGGAAACATCTGCCAGCACTGAGAGGACATACCTGGATGCGTTTCTCTTTTGCACGATACAAACATCAGTAAATGTCAACTTTTTTTCCCCCATAATGGTTTAAGGTTGACATTTTCCAGCCACGTAAAACAGGAGGGAACAGTAGTCAAGCATGCTACGAATTTACACTCTGCAGGTCTGATTTTAGGGTCTCTGCCGCAGCCTCGACTCACAGCTCAGGGCCACATGTGCTTTCTGACATTTCTCACTCTTATTTGTGGTGCTCTTCATTCAAAGAGCAATTCCATCCAATCCAAAGTTCACACAATATTTTTTAAGCCATCATCAGTACTGCACCCATGTTACATACGTCTCCTTCACTTGCTACAATGTCTTGTCTTGACTTGACTCGCTCAATAGAGCTGGGGCAGGAACCCTGAAATCAGAATGGATCTTCAACTCACTTGGGTTGCGCTACAGTTTTTGGCACCGGCGAGGTAATGGCTTTTACAAATCGCCTTCAAAGAGCCTGTGATATGTTTGGAGAAATTGCACGGCAACAGAGGACATCACACATTGTTCACATCAAAACAAAACCCAGAGAACATACTGAACGCAGAGTGGAGGGCCGTGGCCTCGTGGAGCATAGATCAGGTCGGACGTCTCAGACGCTGTTCGGGTTGTAGCACAGCATGTTCAGTTGCAGGTTCTCCTCCCAGTGTCTGAGGATGATGAAGAGCTGGTTTGCAGCGGCTTTGATGGAGGCTAAATCACGACCTTCCGGGATGTCCTGCACGCTCAGCCACATGCTGGCCTTGGCTGCTACCAGTTCCCACTCGATGAAGTAGCTGGCGGAGCTGTGCTCCAGCCAAGCCAGGGCCACAGCTGTGGCCCACACCATGCTCTCTGGGTTGAGGACCCGCTTCCAAACACCAGCAGGTGAAGAAGATGTGACTGTTTCTCCTGAGCCAGAGCTCCGGCGGCTGTCCATCTGGGAGCTCGGCGAGAGAGGGCTGTCGGCAGCTGAAGGTAAGGGAGATCCAGCGTCCACCCACGAGGTCTTGTGAGCAGGGCTCTGGTTGCTCTCTGTAGGTTGCCAAGTTGCTTCCTTCTCGTGTGGGAATTTGGCCCCTTCATCACCACCCTCTGCCCGACGGCTGCTGGACGGATGGCTCAGACTGGTGCGGTGGCTGTTGAAAGGCGATGTCCACTTTAACTTCTCCATTGGGACATTAATGGCCTCGCAAAGCGCCGTGTCAAGAGGGAAGGCGCCACTCGCCAACTGTAACAGCACCTGAGGAAGAAGCACACATGAGGATTAAACGTGGCGCTTTTTGTAATCTATATTTGTATTTGTTTTGTCTCCTTCAGGAGTTTCATTTTTTATTATTCTTAAAGACGTGAGTTGAAAGGTCACGACATTTATTTCCGGTTTTAATTAATTGGTTTGACAACAGCCAATCATAGCTCAGTCTGAAGAAGGGGTGGGGCTTATGTGTCAATCTGTTTCCAGTTTTTAGCATTAGCTAATGCTCACAAAAGAGTGGGAACAGTTCTAATAAAAATGTTTTTAGGACCGGTGATGCTGTTATTTAAGAACCAACTGGGGTTAAGTAGAATATTAGTCACTGCTGACTTCCTTTGAATTGATGGTTGATAACACGAAGAAAACGTATGAAAATATAAGAAGATGCTAATCGCGATTAGCATTAGCATGTGCATTTGTGTTGAGTTAACTACAGCGTCTCTGTCCACAGGTGGTGAAGAATACTACACTGAAATACAGAAATGAGCACCTCATCTTGTTGAAGTCTTCATGCTTCTCCTGACAGCTGGCTGTCGTGAGTACTTACATTACATTAAATTAGATTGGCTATTCTTTATTGGTGCTTGGTTCGCCTGAAAAACTACTGTCATCTTTTACATCATGACGTTACGTTTGTTCCACAGCTATTATAGACGAACGTGATCTTATTATTAAGTGAAAAATCTAGCTATGAACTATTACACTTCTCCACCAGGCTTGTAGCTGAACACGGTTTTCCCAGGATCGTTGGCATTTGACTTGTACCTTTTGCCCTTTAAATACACAACCCAGTTGTACACACCAGAGGGATGTAGTCTTTGTTCTCGTTGTCACTCTCTCCGATCGAATCTCCTGACTTGCTGTGAGATCGACACATGAATCCTTTGGCAGCTCGAGTCAGGAGGCGGGTTCTGCTGAGGGCAAGCCTAAAGATATATATATATATATATATATATATATATATATATATATATATATATATATATATATATATATCAGCATTAGTAAATCGAAGATCAATGGTGCATTTATTCAAGCGATATTCTTGCTGCCTCACACTCACCGTGCTGAGAACAGGCTCTCCACTGATTTCACCGACTGGTCAGAGGTCACAGATGGACTTCTCTGAGAAACTATAGCATTAAAAATGAGGTTAGAGCACACCTTAAACAGCTACAGTAGAGGCGGGTAAAGTACAGGCCGGGGACTACAAGTGGCCTGCAATTCTGTGGCCCTTATAAGGTAAGCTATTCATCACTGAAAAAGGTCTTTGGATGTTTATGATTTCAATTGACTGTCTTTAAATATAAATAGATTTGAAAAAATAATCAGACATATTTTAAGCATATAGCTTCATTGAATAATAACACCTTTTTCCCATTTTTTTCCTGATTTTATATGGTTAAAGCATCAAATTGAAGTTGAATTAAGTCTTCTTTCCGTTTTTCTTTACAGTTGCCGTTTATATTGTGGCCTGCAGGGAGGTTCAATTAAGCTGCTGTCTTCCCGTGAGTACTGTGACAACCAAATCTGTTTGAGAACCATTCTCTATTTCTCAGAAACGATGACCTAAGTTGTACGGAACATTTGGAATAATACATGTCATAGTCGTCTGACAACCATGAAGGTTGTGTTGTTATTTGTGGAAAATATGTACAATAAAATGGGACTGTAACTCGTAGCCACAGGTAGCGTCTGGAGGGCAGGGTAGGGCTGTTTGTGGCTGTGTCCACCACATGGGCTTGTTGATTTGAAAAGAGCTCAGGTAGGGTCAGTCAATAAAAAAAAAAAATCACAGGATTGCAGCTTGTGACAGGGATGTCAATAGCCTTGTCATTCACATTTGGAACTATTCAAAGTTGTTGTCCAAAGAAAAGACAAGAGGCAAGACAGCGTGGTTTCTGTTGATGTAGTCTCCACAGAGAAGTATTGATGAAACAGCATCAGACACACTCACCCTCCGTGAAGCTGCATCTCTCCCAGCCTGAGGAGGATGGGGTGCTGCACGGTGAGGCGCCGTCCTCGGCACCTGGAAATCCCATTTGAAAACACACACAGTATGATGTGTTGCAACGAAGAGCAGGCTGTCATATTCTAACAATCTGGAGCCAGGACATTTCTACACTGGGCGTTACGAGCCAAAGCTCAAGCAGAGTCTGAGCTCCTGCTGCTGTTGCCATGCTACTGCTGCCTGAAATACCTTGGTCTTTGCAGACGTAAAGGAAATGTCAGAGAAACTGCACCAAACCTTTTCACCATAAACAAATTTCACTCGCTATTACATATAAATGCGTATTAAACGTGGAAGCCAATGCAGGATAAATGACATTTTCATTTACAAATGACGCACTTGTCTTCAGCGGCTGAGGGAGAATGAAAATATTTATTTTAATGTCAAATCTGTGTGAAAAATGTCAGCCAGCTCCATTTGATTTCCAACCTGTCGTCTATCTTGTAGCTTTACATGCCTGCAGCTTAAAGATTACGTTCCCAAAGTGCTCATTTATAGAAAGGCCGTATGGATACTAAAAGCATTCATTTCTGTTTCTTTGCATATTATGTAAATGTGTCGTGCAATCTTCAAACAAGGAACGTAATCCTTGTGAGATTTATTCCGTTTCAATAGCTGCACCAAAAGGAATACGGATGCGGTCGTCCACAATGAGCCCAGATTTTTGCACCTTAATTCCCCTTTGTTTACATGGCTGCATTGCATTTTAAAGAAGTGACATAACTCATTCTGAAAATGTAGATTTTTTTTCTCATGCCGTAACCATTACTTGTGTATTATGCATCTTTTCTCAGATGACAAATCATAAATATAAATTCTTCATTATCACACAAAATGGGCAAATCACTGGTCCACCCGAGGGAGACTAATTCATCCTGGGGCTGCTGCATGAATATAGAAATGAGTGTGGCTTAAGGCAGAGGTAATTGCGTTTCTCAGCAACAGCAGCTGTCACTTTCTCCCGGTGTCTCTCGTGAGGGCCTTATTTTCAAGAGCAAGTGTGAAAATGTTTCAATGGGTCACATGTTTGTTTAACCCTTGAGTTCAGCCATGAGCTCCAGGTTACGACCAGATTACCAAACCTCCTGCTGTGAGTGGTTCACATCTGCTTTGAAGTTGTAGAGCGCACTCGTCCTCCAGCAACGAGGATATTGAACTCATGACCTGGGAGAGAGTGTAGAATGCCACATACTGTTTGGCGGCTGGACTTCCTCTGCCTCCTCCGACACCCCCCCAGACTGAGATCGGCCCAGTCCAATCGAGTATCCTCTGTTCTTTCTGCTTCCTGCTCGAGAGCCAGGCTTTGAGCTTCTTTTCGCTTCATCGCCTGAAAACAGTCAAGACTATCATTACTATCCGGGTGTTGAATTCAAAGGTTATAACAAAGCAGCACTAGCACAGGCCCAGAGAAGGAATCGGTGACAGTGATTTAAATGAACTCCATGGGAAGCCGAAGTCAATGCTGCATGCTGGGAGCAGTGGCCTTCCTCTCATACTCGGCATTAATCCAAATTCACATCAGAAGCTGCATCTCTTGTATATTAAAAGCATCGTCGCCCAGTGAAATTCAAACCACCCACCGTGGTTGATGTATTCAATGCACGTCTGCAGGTACTCGTTAGTGTCCAGGTCGATGGGAACGAGGGCTGTGTATTTGCTGAGGATGTTGCAGCCCTTGCTGGTGTGAATGGCGTACTGCTGGTACCTCCTGCCTGAGCCTGTATCAAAAGCAATTTGCACATATACCAGCATATAACAGGTCAGAGTGAGTTAATGTGCAGGCTTCACCGCTCATTATCAGTTTGTGAATAGTACACAGTTGGGGAGAGGGTCAGTCCTCCCTCTGCAGTTCACAATAGACTGGTGCTGATCTTTTTAAGAGCCTAAACTCTAAAAGAGAAACCGGTCTGCTGCTTCAGAAAATGTACCAATGCTGCTTGTGTCTGTGAGCCCTGAGATGTTTCTGGTCGGTGTGTTGCTCATAGGTCATCTCTATGTTGCTATGCACAACCACACAACACATGCACACACACCTCAAACACGCCTCTCTGTCAACCCTGAGAACCTTCATTCGTATGACCCCAGAGAAGCTCACCGTGCTCAATCTCGCTCTCTTTATGGGCCATATGCTCGAAATCCCTTATGATGGAGCATCCGGCCAGGTGATGAAAGGTTTCATTCCACAACTCCTCATGAACCTTCTCCTCACGTTCACGGCCGTGCAGGAATGGCTTGATGTCAAAGACGACCTCCCACTTTACCAGCTTTCCACATAGCAGTCCAGACACCACGGCCTTGCAGTCGCCACCTTTCTCGCTGGCTACCCCAGGATCCAAGGTCTGGATCTCCTGTGGGGTTTCTGCCTGGACTAGCTGGTGGCTGTATCCATCTAGGAGGGAGCAAGTGAGGGGGTTAAACCATGATTTTTATCTCACAGACATCATCATTTGCAATTTAATTTCAAAAATAATGTAATGGTGGAATATGGAATTTGATTCAGAAATGTATGTACTAGTGCAGATGTGGACATCAGGGTCATAATGACTTTGCTCATTTACCAGAATCTCCAAAGCTTCCGGCCGAGTGACTGTCAGTGGATGATCTGGATCCATCCTCACCGGCGGTGTTACGAGCTGCAGGCGAGGCAATATTGCCACCGGGTGAAGGATTGTCCTGCAGCTGTGGATGGATCTGGACCTCTGGGTCGACCTCCTGCTGGTGAGGCAGCGGCCGCTGGACACTGGAGGGACGTGCTTTGGATGACGAGGCACAGAGACTGGCAACCTGCGGCTGAAAACAGGTTCATTCCATCATTCTCACACATTTCATATATCAAATTAGAGTGGAAGATTTCCTTACAGCAGTTGTTTTGAGGTGCTCTATTCTGTGTGTAGTACCTGAAAGTCTTTCTTCCACTGTGCCTCATGCTCAGGGCTCATTTGTCCAATCAGCTCCTGAGCTTTGGCTCGCCTCAGGGGGTTCTTGGCCATGACCGAGTTGGGGTCACTGGGAGTGAACGCCTTTTTGGCTGGGTTGTAGTCTGCTATCTGATTGGTGCTGTACGCTCGTCTTCTTGGAGAGGTCTTGCTGTCGAAGCCTGGTTTAACACCAACATGAGGGTTATGTGAAGTCGGCTCCTAAAACTGAAAGCTGAGAAATGTTACAGCGCCACACGTCATACCTCCAGAGTCTAGCTCCTGGGAGGAGTCGTGCTGCGCACCAAATGGCGATTCTCTGTTGGACCCCTGACTGTCCAGCACCATCCTCCCCAGCTCTTCTTCTTGAGAGTGGTAGAAGACAGAGCTGGCAGACTCCACAGAGCGCATCATGCTGTAGCGTCTTCTCTTCTCCTGTTGATTATCATAAGAAATGATAATCATTATTATCATACAATTATCGTCTGCGTTGTTTCACATGTGGCTAACTTATAAAATATGAATTACAAGTTTATTTTAGGCGTGGAGGAGATTTCAGAGAGTCAGAAACAAGGCAGCTTATAACTTTGTGTCAACATTGTGGGATGAATAACTGTTATTTTTACTGTGTAACCATGGATGCACAAGCTTCCATGGTTACACAAGCTCAAACATAGTTTGGCTGCAGCAGACTTCACTTTTAAGATGCTTTACCTCCGGTGATACAACTTAACCTCCGACATTAGCTGAGGCCTTCACCAAAATGTTTGTAAAGTGAAAATCATAAATGAACCTTTGAAAAGAAAACACGTTTAGGTAAATACAAAAAATGACAACTGATGCGTTACGACTCATTGCTCTTTAGTTTCTTTTGTCAGCAAAACAAAAAGTGCATCTATTTTTGTCGACTTTCATGTACTTGTGTTCGCAGTTCCCAAACAAGTGAACGTACTGATTTGGGGTTGGCGTGGTAGCGGGTGATGTCGCACACCACGCTGTAGCCAATCAGATTGTCGCCTGGAAACAGGAAAGTGTTGCCCACAGGCGACAGCAGCACCTCTTTGGTCTCTGGAAAAAGCCACTCGATGGAAATGTCACTTAGGACAGGGGACATGGTTCTCTTCAGCGACTTGATCATCTGCGGGGTAAAAATAGACGCTGAAAACACCTCTCCCCGACCGGAACATTAGGTGAGGCATCATTTCCTCAGACGCTGACTAATAGCTTGACTGTGGGCCTCGAATTGGCAATTGGTCACCAAGAGCCTAGCAAAGCGTTGAAGTGCTGGGCATAAGTACCTTGGGCTGCAGTCGCTCTCCGTCTGCCAGGAACTCGGCTGTTCCTCTGGAAACTGTGGCCAGGCCTTGAACTAACCTCCTGCAGGCGTTCTGACCAATGCCGAATGTAAAGCATCTGCACAAACACAGGGGTCATTAGTATGCGAGAAGACTGTTTCTCTTTTAGTTACTGCAGCCTGTCTGACATGGAAACACTCAGCAGTCGATGCTCCTTCTGTTGAATATGTTTGGACAGTTGATTCATCCAGATTGAATGAGGCAAATTCTTTACATTGTTGTTCACCTCAATGAGAGGGTGAATATGTTTCGTGCAATATCTGTGTGCCAGGATTTCATTTTGAAAGGATTAGCACCCCATAAGTAAGACTCAGATTAATCCTTGGATAATCTCATCCTGTGACCGTTTATATTGCCAGCTCATTTGCACATTTGTGTGAAACACTGGGTTTCAATGCATACATGTCCGTGTAACACAGTTCATCTTCAATATTCAGCATGTGAGCGCCATGATAGTGCATGCATCACTTTATCACAAGCAAGAATTGAGAAGTGTTTCAGCAAGGCGTGGCTGCTGAACAACGGACAGATTTTTCTTTTCCTCTTAATGGTTTTCAGTCCCTGTCTATCTATTCAAAGGCATCAAGGGCCTGTCAGTCACAGCGGACTTTGATCAAAGCATCATGATTTTGACAGAATGAGCAACTGTGTCTGCCTCATCTCAGACCTGGTGCCCTCCTGTCTGTCTGTTATCTGGATCACTGAACACCAAAACCCCTCCGTGACTGGAAGTAACATGTCTGAGTCAGATCTGACATAGTGATACTTGCCTGATGTATCGTGCGTGACTGCGGATGAGCTCCACGACTCGTCCGGTGTTGCTGACGGCTCCGTCTGTCAGCAGGAACAGCAGGCGTGGGTGTCCGCTGTACATGGGCTGCCTCAGGATCCAGTTCAGAGGCGCTAGAACGTTTGTGCCGCCCATGTCGGCTCGAATCTTCCGTATATATTCGCACGCCAGAGCGAGGGCCTCCTGGGTCAGCATGGATGAGGAGCAGAGAAAAGATTCCTCGAGGATAAAACAGCGACAGCACCACTCATACAGACAAAAAGCAATGCCATTGATCCAGAGCACTGCATGGTCTTTCTCTGGCGGATGATTGTCCTTGATCACAGGGAAGCTTTCCTTCAGTCCCTCTCAGCATTTTCATGGCTGAGCAAGGTCAAGTGCACAACGCAGCAGCTCCACTCGCCATGCCATGACACATCCACTTTCAAATGTGAACGCATAAGATCTTTTTCCTTCCAATCTCAGGTTAAAAAATGAGTCGTGGTTGCTGCGCCTAGTGAAATATTTGAAGTCCAGTAAGTTTCGTATTCACAGAAAATGGTTGCGGATGAGATGATTAGTTTGTTCCCAGCAAAATGCTGTAGGAAAAAAATGTTCTGGAAAATGTTAAATGGAGTTCAGGGTTGTTTAGCAGGGCGTGGAACAGGATTTAAACCTCCGAGTCTGATGCCATTGTTAAACCTGTGGCTTTCAATTCGGTAAGTGTTTGACTAGAGTGGATCATTTTCACAAGGCTAAAGTGATAGTGATGAGAGAAAATAAGATAAATGGTATGAAAATGAGAGGAGAGAGAGCACCAGCTAGCTCCTCTGTTTCTGACTACATCGCAGCAAAAAGCTAGAAAAGAACAGCATCCTTGAAAGACTTTTTCTGCCTGATGTTGTTTACGCACAGTGAAATTCATTGTTAAGTGCTTCACCTCCTCGTAGTTCTGGCTGGCTGTGAAAAGCGATTTGAACGTCGATCCAAAACCAACGATGTTGAAGAGGCAGCCGGGCACAAGACTCTTCAAAATCACCACCATCGCGTCCTGAGGGGGAGCACAAACACGTGACGTGTGGATGAAAGCAAATGAAGTTGTTCCACTTCAGCCACCAATGTCTGACTCAGTTGAAGGTTTCATCTGTGTTTGAATAGACTTAGATGCAGCTTCATCATTGTTCACTAGTTTGGTGTTTGATGTCGCCATGGAGACAATCTTTTGTGTGATAAAGCTGTGGCTCTGGGAGGTGATAATACCTTCACACGGTTGATGTTGACGCCGCTCATGCTGCCACTGCGGTCGATGAGGAAGATGAACTCGCCGTGCACCTTTCTCAGGTCTGAGGAGATGGGTTTGAGGTCGGGGCAGAAGTTCAGCATGACCACAGGGTTGTGGAGGACGTCTTTGTGGAGCCGTCTGCGGATCACGTCCACCTGCATGTGCGAGAAGATTCAGCTGTTAAGATTAATTGTTGAGTCTAAAGTCAAATGTCAGAGCGGTTTGACTGGTTCACCGGCGGGTCCATTCATGCTGCATGGGCTTTAAACCCTTGTCACACTGAGAAGAGTGTTTCCATAGCAACCATTTTCTTGGCTTTTAGGTGATCTCTCTCTCTCACCCTGGATCACTCTCTCTATCCTCCCTGTTTTTGGTTTGAAACCATTTGTTTTGGTCACAGCTAGTTTCATCATCAGGCGTGTTTTTTGCTGACCTCACTGCACACTTCCATGTGGCCTGGTCATCTCTTGTAGAATCTTGGTTATTTGTGGACACACTTTAGTGTAGCACATAAGCTGGAATTGAATCAGGCCAGGCATGTATCATCACCAAGCTCTCAGCGCTGTCAGCCTGAAGAGACTCACCTTCCTCTCATTGCTGCTGTCTTTCTTGGTGGCCTTGATAAAATCACTGCGTCCCTGAAGGAACTCGTCGTACTCCTCCAAGGTCATGTCTCCGTTCTCGATCAGCACATGAGGAAGGTGAGGCTCTGGAGTGGCACCATTAACAAACACATTCATCTCACTGACATGCAACAACATTACAAGCCTGAGACCTAAAAATAGACCGTCGTCCATTATCTCCTTCAAATTACGTTTCAGTGCGCCGACAGGAAATAAACTATGGCTTTCTTCCACGAGTAACAGGTCTCACAGAAAAGTGTGTTTTGGAAACTAAATACATGGAGATGTTTGGTGTTGGGCTGAAATCCTGGGTTAACTGTCCTGAACATTGATCAGCTGAGCTCTTCATGTTGCATACAGTGATCAAGGTCTCTGCAGATTGACAGCTCCGTTGCAGATAAATGGGCGTGAAAGTAAAGTTTTCCTCTCATCTTCTTTTTTATAGCCTACAACGCAGTGCACTCCTCCTCGGTCCTCTGCAGGAGCTCAGGCTCCATGTTGTGCTTGTGAAGCTGCAGTGAGGTGAATTAAATTGTCTGAAGTGTTCGCTGCTGGTCTTTTTTAACAAAGAAATATGTTGCGTAAGACGCCTACTCGCTCAGTCTTTTTTCTGCTTCGAGGAGACGAGAGTTTTGTTGGACCCTGTTGGACAGATGAAAAGAGTTTTCTTGCCTCATCGTGACATTAGTTTTGTGAGCGCCGGCTACATGAGATGTGTCTTGATAGATGTGTAAAATACTGTAGAAACACTTGCTGGATCTCAGGTAGTGACTCAAGGTGGACTCTGATGGTACAAATAAACAAGTTTCAAGTTTCAAGTCTTTCTACGTGTTGAAGTAGACTTTACTGAAAACTTGTGACTGGTTGTTTAATTTGAAACGAAAACGAAGTGGATGAGTTGCAGCAGGCACTGAAAGCTCGTGTGTGGACCCACCACTGGGGTAGATGAGGATCTCCACTGGACAGTCGTAGGTGTACTTGTCAGCCAGAGTGATCACCACACTGGTGGCAGAACGAGCCTCAGGGTCTGCATCTGCCCTTATCGCATGAGATGGACTTTCAACACCTGCACACATCCACCAGCACAACTGATCAAAACACTGGTGACAACAGAAAAACAAGCCAGTTAGAGCTTTGAACACGGTCGGTCGGTGTCGGGGTGGTGTTGCTGAGGCTGCGTCTGGGTTTTCTTCAGATGACTGCGCACTGAGGCTTGAGGTCCTGTGGATGTGGTGAAAGCAACACTGCAGCTGAGCATTATAAAATATTTAATGCTGGATTAATGGATATTCTAATTTGCAAGTTAGTCTTTGGCACACAATTATCGAGTCATATCTCAGTGACTGTGTTGCTTAACCAGCAGCAGTATCAACTGTATGTTGTATTCTCGAGTCACACTTTTTCCAACCTGCCAGGAGGTAGGGAGCTCGGATCTCCAGCTGGAAATTAAACTCGTAGTCCATGGAGTTAATGGCCTCGTCCTCCAGCAGAGAAGCCAGGCACAGCTGAGATGGGGACGGGTCGTGAGGGCTGGAGGCGCACAGGTTTCTCTCCCGACTGTCAACCAGAACAATCATTACAGGTTACTGCAGAAGCGTCTTCAATGCTATGGTCACATTTTGGAAATGCACTCTAAGTGATGGCTTGAACTGAGTTCACTTATTGGTGGTGTTGAAAGGAATAGCTCATAAAACGGCCATGGCGATGAGGTCAGCTTTTCTCCATGCTCCACTCTCATGCTGTATCTGCACTTGCCAGATAGATTGGCTGTCGGGGCTGCTGTTTCTCCTTGGCAACGTTCGTGTGGACCAAAAGTGCCTTTGTGGATTTGAAAAAACAACTCTACTGTATTTTGGGAAATTAACCTGAACTTTGTGTTTCCGACCAAATCTTGCCATCTTTATCAGCTAATGCAGCAGTTGACACAGAGGTTGTGCGCTTACACCCTTGAGAAGTTTGGGGGCAGCCCCTGCTCCTCATTGATGGTCCTCTGGACTCGAGGCGTGCACGCTGGCGGAGAGGAGACTTTGATGCTCCCACTGGGCAGCGTGCAGAGTTCTGAGGAGGTGCTGACCAAGATGTGAACCGTCTCCATCGGGGGGATGATTCCCAGGTTCACCACCAACACGGTCCTCTCCAGGTCTTCGTCCATGACCACGTGTCCTGCAGAAGAGGTTACTAGATTGATAGGCAACTCCTATAGTTCCTCATTATTCTTGAGTTACCACTCAACTTTACTTTTTTTTTAATGGATCCTGCAATAATCTGTTGGGAGACCAGGCCGCGGGGCTGTGGTCGGTGCTGGCTGTGAGAACATTACTGGCTGACTGGTTCCCCTTGTTCTTGGTGGAATCACCACTAGAAATCATCTGGATCTGCCTGGATCGTCGTCTCATTTAGATGTTTCTTTTTCTGTGTGACATTGTAGGAGTGCTGTTGAAGATGAGCAGTGAAAGAAATCACAGAAATCCTTCAGAGACTTTCTTCAGATGCGAGGGTGTCTTTTGGAGATCGACTCATTGATGCTCTCGTTGACAGTTTCTGTTTGGAGGCTCGAAATATTCAGAGTACTCGATTCTAATTATAACCTCTCCTCTCTGAGAACTGTTATTTTCATGTTTGAGAAAACAGTTTTCTCGCTCCAAGTGGAAAGAACGTTTTATCTCAAGAACTGAAAAATGCCTGCCGACTACAGTCAGCTATTTTTCGAGATGTCTCTGATATTTCAAAGAAATCCTCTCAGCCTCTCAGGGTCAGACTTGTAAACTGTCCTGATACAGCTGAGTCTGCAGTAGTGTGACTGCAACCATAGAAAGATTTTGTTATCAAAATTCTCTCCTTCCAAAGAATCTGCAGACTATGATTTCCCATCCTCCTCCATTATGTGCATTTGTAACCACATCATGAGCAGAATTCTCTTTCCTCTGCGGCCTGCGGTCCGTGCGGCTGAACCAGGAAGCATTAATTGTATCACGAAGATCAACGGCAAATTTACGAGGACCGTAAAGCAGCACCAGAGCAGAGCAACATCTCCCACAGCTCATGCTCCTGTGAAGATTCAGCAGAACAACAGAACCAAAGATGCAGACGCCAGCGTCTCCAGTCCTACCTGTTCCTGTCTGCAGGGCCCCGTTGGATGAGTTGCAGCAGTCCAGATTGCAGTCATCAATTTTGCCCTTGTCTTTGATCTGCAGTGTGATAATCTGAGTGGAGATCATTGCCTCGAAGCCCACAACAATGGAATTTTCCTCCAGGGGATAAATGAAGATCCCTTTGAGAGCAGAGAGACACGGAGGGGTTATGAACCAAAGCAATTTTCACACGGTCAATAACAATGCATTCTTTAGCAGCAGAGATCCACTCAGATCCACGAGACGTGACGTGCAGCCACTCACCTTCGATAGCGTGATCCTCGATGTTTTCGTAAGTCAGAGATGCCGTCATCGCCAGAGTGTAGCCTCTGACGCAGGAAGTGATGTCAGAGACGCTGAGAGGCAAAGCGCCCCGGTTCTCTTTGTTGATCAGTCCAGGCATGGTGTCAGTCTAGGATCCTGGTTTGATAGTCAGAGTGATCAGTTAGCATCTGCTCTTTTGCATCATCTTGTGAACCATGTGATCCATGTGTACCAACATGACCTCGGGGGCCGTTGCCTCTGAACTCAGGGATAGAGATTTCCATGTGGGCTGATTTTTTTTTTAATCACCATTTGCCCTTTTACGCTGAAGGTTCCCGGGTCAAGTGTCAACTCAAGGTGGTGGGGGTTTTAGGATCACGCTACTGAGAAGCTGGCGAAAATGTCAATCCGATAAAACTCATTTCGCCTGGTGATGATTGATCTACTGGGAGAGAACATGCTGCCGACTGAGTGTGTAGTGTAGTGATGCAGTATTAATCCCTATGACTCCAGCATTATTATTCAGTATATCTACTTCCACATGCCAGTAACTTGTGTCTTCTATTGTCTTGTTCTAGATCCCAGTAGAGGGTGAGTCATTGGGCCGTTCAGCTGAACGGACGTGGTCAGATATTGTGTAGTGCTCTGAGGCTGCTGCTGGCTTTGTTCGGTATTGTGAACCAGATTATTCTTTTTTGTTTATTATAAAGCATTTGCATTAAAACCACCTCATCTAACTCACAGTTCTGAGTTGAAAATGAAATTTATGCCGTGGTATGCCTTAATACCGACTCCTCATGCCACTCCACATACTTTGGGATACTTTTAACATAGATTTTTTTGAAAGCATGATCTTTCTTTTTTGGCAAAACGTCAGCTTCTGGTTATAGGCAGTTGCATCCCCTGCTCTTTAACACTTGAGTGAAAGAGGATGACACGAGGCTTGGTGCCGTCTTCCCGCCTGGTTCTGTCAAGGGTCTGCAGCACCATCAGGACTGCAGCCTGGGCTTCATGCGTTATGACGAAAGCAATTTCCATAGAGACGGCTCTGGTGTGTGTGTGTGTGTTGGTGTTGGCTGGACTCTGCAGACTGACCAGTAAAAAGTGTTCCCTTATTCATGAAACTGAGATGATTGCAGCGATGACACCCCGAATTCTCCCACACAGTGATGACGTCTGAGGTAACCTGCGCCCGTCTGACATTTCCCTGAACACACCGATGTTCTGAGCTCCGCAGAGTTAGTTGTGAATGAGCGTCAATGAAACAGATGCCATGCAGATGTGACTTGTCCCAACAGTGCCATCTAGTGTCCACACGTACAAGCCACCAGTCTGCAGAGCCGATCAACAGGTAAGAACTTCAACAGGATTGTTGGGTTTCTTCATGCCACTGAGGAATGAAGTGCAGCACCAGCAACTATATGAGGTGGTTAATCCTCAGGGCTCAGAGAAACGTCACGGTGGTTCGTCTGAAGTAATTAACACTGAGGGCTTTCGCTCCTGACAGGATCAGTCATCTGAATCCCCTCGCATCCAGCATCAGTGTCTTCTGGCTGCCCTGCAGTCCTTAAAGCTTCAGAACTGTCTCTTTGTCATCACTATGAAATGAAACCTGGCTTAGAGCAGCAGATCTGCGTCCAGACTAGATGTGTGTCTGATATCAGTCTTACCTTCTGTCATCTGGATGTGCAGAGTCTCTCCCGCAGCCACTTGTCAGATACCTTCCCGTCCTCCTCCTGTTGCTCTTTGGCGACCTCTCTCTCACTGCGCCTCTTTTTGTTCTCCTTCTCTCTCTTTGTGACGCTTCCACAGGTGGCTGGCGACGGAGACGCAGCTGCCACATGCACCGCTGCTCACTCTGTGGATGAATGAACCTGCAGCAGCAACATGTGGCTGCGGAGTGAAGGCTTTAAAGGGGATGTGGCGTGGATCGTCTGGCAAAGAGGGAAAAAAAATGGGAGGAAGCGTCACGACTTGAGGAAGCATTCAGGTTCCCACTCTAATTCCTCAGGGGGCGCGACTAAGTGTCATGTGGAGCATCAGCAGGCGAGGGGAGCCACGGCTGCGGGGAACAGATGGGCGGGATCCACTTTAATGTCCCTCTTCCCTTAATGTTTCCCGTCCAAACGTGTGGGTGTTTGGCTGTCTCACTGTTTTGCAATCACACCATTTGATCAATCTGTTTTTCTTTGTGGGGGTTACCATGACGATTAATATGTGTTGAGAAAGTGCTGGTGTCTGTTGTGAGGCTGTGGATGTGTGGGTCTCTGGGTGAGTGTGTGGGTGGGCGCTTTGGCTGACACTCAGCATCCGCCTCCAAATTGAATTAACCTGCAGCCAATAAGCTCAGACTGCCCCCCACCACCACCACCACCATCAGTCCTCCCCCCCACCTCCGGTGCTCTACCTACTGACACCATCACACACTGATTCATCGCCCTCTTTTATTCAATCCAAATGGTTGATGCTTAATTGGGACACCAGATACATCGCTCGAGTGCAGTGATTGACACTGTCCCCTCTCAACAGCTGTATTGAACTTGACACTTCATCTTCATTTGCTGGCTAAAAATAAAACCATTACACATGAAGAGGGGCAGACGCAGCATCATCAGCACATGCAGTCAGTTATTCTGAATCACAAGGATTTCAATAATGTCAGTTTCCGTATGTATATTCCTTATTCATTTAAATGCATATTCTGGCTTTTAAATAACATAATTGTTGTTATACTGCTTTTTTTTTATAAATGACATTTCCTTTATAGTGAGTGCTCCCTTTCATTTTCTATTGTTGGGATGATGACATTGATGATATTCTAGCATAAACTCTAGTTGTAAACTAGTTGTGGTTGTTAATGTAACTTCCTTGTATCTGATGAATCATCCTAATCTATTTTAAAAGTGAATAACACAGTTTAATATAAAACAACAAGTGTACTTTTAAGCACATTTATTGTTGTTTATTATCTGTGCTATATTGTTTTCGTCGATACGTCAACGTAACACTTCGATATCACAGCGCATGTTCCTGATTTGTTTGTCGCTTAAAATAATAAAATATTGAATTAATAGTCTTAAATGTAAGCGTTCGCTGATTCCTGGTCCAACCGCTAGTGTCCGTTTTTCGGCTGTGCCCCTGAAGGCACCATCATTAGCGGTGTGGTCCAGCTCTGGCAGGTTCGTCTCCCGCGCCGACGCCGAACTTTTTCGTCCAGAGTTTACTTGCGTTCTGGAAATACTTGGATTAACAAGTAGAAAATGTCCGCGGACTCTTGGTCGCGCGCAGTTGATGCCCAAGAGGGTTCATTGAAGTCTGGCCAGGTGAGTGCGCGAGCTGAAACATGGTGGTCTCCATCACGCGTGACTGACCTGTCGCGGCGTGTTAGGGCGGGCTAGCTGCTACCTAGCGGTGCGGCTAATGTGAAAACTTTGCCCGCTCAAGTTCATATGAGTCAAAAGTTAACATTCTCTTTTGACTAGCTTGGTCCCCTGAGGAAGATTGGCCGAATTTCAGCCCTGTTGAAGCAGCCCGTTGGGGACATAAATGGTAGTTGCACTGTTTTCACTCATTTTTGCAAAGTCATTGTCACCTCAGTGACATTTGTGGTTCCGTGCAGGAAACGTTTCGCCTGACTGGATCGAGGATGAGGCCGAGAATGAGAAGGCAGAAGACTTGGCTCAACAGTCCCTGTTGAACAAGATCATCTGCCGAACTCTGGTCAACAACCGGAACCAGGTGGAGGTTCTTCAGCGGGACCCAACATCTCCTCTGTTCTCAGTCAAGACCTTTGAGGAGCTCAGACTGTGAGTCAGTGTTTCAGATTTAAACAAGTAACCTGCTCATTTCCATTGTGTGAAGGTGGAACTTTTTTTTCCACTTCAGTTGGCTATGTATTTCTTAGTTCAAGGAGTACAAAGTACTTTGATTTCATTTTTTTTTTCAGATTTTCAATGATGATAGGTTTCATATGATACCATCTTGAATCGCTGAGTGTGTCTCTCTAATTCTTACTATAACAAACTTCTTAAACGTTCTCCGGGCAACCCACATCACCACTGAGCTCCATCACAGCTTCACGAGGCTCTGTTACTTAGACGGCTGCACTCAGTCATCGTGGCTGTGAACGTTGGTTCTAAAGAGTCCAGGCACAGAAGGCAGGAACCTGATGGACCAAAAGCCCGGACCGGAGTGAACGCAGGAGTCACAAGAGCCGAGGACAACTGAAGGGCTCAGACGCTGAAATGACAATTTCTTCTGGATTGTCATTTGTTGTATGCTCCACTCCATTGATGTAGAGGGAGGTCTTCCTTTAGGGACGGGTCCGATTCGTTATCAGGCTTCCTTTTCTGGTCTAATACCGTTTTTCCAAAATCACAAACAAAAGTAATGATGATTGGATTGGCGCAGCAGTGGTATAGGCAGGTATTGGAAGTGAACACATGTGGAACGGTGCATCCTGAGTGTTTATCTAGTGCTAACAAACATGTTCATTTCTGCTCGCTATTTCATTGTGTTTACTGAAGTGTCGTGTCAGGACAGCTCTGACGTCCGCCAACGTGTATCCGACAGAATTTCATTCCATTTTATTAGCAGTATTGATCGCCTGTTTGGTTCTTACACGTGTAACATCATCTGTCTCAACTGTCTCTCTGCAGCTGCTGCAGACTCCACAGGATCCTGCGCCGACACACGACCAGCGTCAACTTATCAAGCTTCTAGTTCGCTTATCGTTCCATTTGGCAAAGAACAGTGTAGAAAATTAAAGTTTTATCTCTGCCTTTCATTGGTTCCAGGCGTTCCTTGCTGGCTGGGAAACATTCTTAGTCTTCATTTGCAATTATATGGTTGACTGTGTAGTTTATGTTGTCACCTGTGATTACATTTTCCGCAGATTTGCTGTGACCCTTCCTCAGTAACAAACTGGACTGTGGGTGCGGGGCCAGAGACCCAGTTTTTCAACAGTTGGCAATTGGGTTCTTTTACCAGCAGAGGCGCCAAAAACAAATTCTTTACCTAACGCTGCTTTAAAGGGTTCTGGAAACGTTCCCAAATTGCTTGCATTAGAAAAACTGCAGAACTTCACAGTCGATTAAAAAATGACAGTCATAACTTCTTTTTGTTTTTGTTCTTTTTCAAATGTATTTTGTGGCCACAGTTAAATATGTCATTCACATGTGGACTGTGAATGCTAACGCCTGTGTCGTTCAAACACACCTAAGAAACTGCATGTCTGACCTCAGAAATTATTAGGAATTCTTCATCCAATTAATTTTCCTAGTTCTGTTCTACAGGAAACCAGAACTGCTGAAGGGAATTTATACTATGGGCTTCAACAGACCCTCTAGGATCCAGGAGAATGCACTGCCCATGATGCTGGCTCAGCCGTGAGTTTGCCTATAACAGCTCAATGTCAAAACTTCACTCAACAATACTTGGTTTCCCCAAACTAGTCCTCAGAATCTGATCGCGCAGTCACAGTCGGGCACAGGTAAGACTGCTGCCTTTTCAATAGCAATGCTCAGCCATGTGGACCCTCAGAAGCAGTGGCCGCAGGTAAGACTGAAGTACAGTTCCCATTCTTCACACTCCGCTCCTTGACCCATTTCTCTCTCGGACCAGTGTCTCTGCATTTCACCCACCTATGAGCTTGCGCTGCAGATAGGCCAGGTCATACAGCAGATGGGCAAGTTTTGTCCTGAAGTGAAGATGGCTTATGCTATCCGGGGCAACCGAGGTACCGATTGCACCTTATGTCTTCAGATCTTGTGGGAAACTAAACGGCCAGAGAATTGAGTACTCATTTGTGATCTGCCCTTCAGTGGCGCGAGGCGTCACTCTGTCGGAGCAGATTGTGATCGGAACACCCGGAACCATCTTGGACTGGTCCACCAAGTACAAGATCATCGACCCAAAGAAAATCACCATGTTTGTTTTGGACGAGGCCGACATAATGATCGCCTTGCAGGGTCACCGGGATCAGAGCATCCGCATCCACAGGTCAGTGCTAGTTAGTGTTCCACTTCAGGTGAGGGGTTTGCAGCACCTTGTGGACTCGCGCTGAAATTCAAGATAAAGTGTCTTGTGTTTTAACAAGCATTAATGACAGGAGTCTTCACTGCGTCATAGTCACGTCATTCTGACGACCAGCGTGACTTCTGTGTGTGCCTGTAGGCATCTGACCAAGGACTGCCAGATGCTCCTGTTCTCAGCCACCTTCGAGGATTCTGTGTGGAAGTTTGCCAAGCAGGTGATTCCGGATCCCAATATCATCCGACTGAAGCGTGAAGAGGAGACACTGGACACCATCCAGCAGTTCTACATCTTGTGCCAGAACAAAGAGGACAAGTTTTCAGCTCTCTGTAACCTGTATGGCACTCTCACCATTGCCCAGACAATCATCTTCTGCCATGTGAGTCCCAAGGGAATATTAGGACTTGACTATCTGGATCCCTGGTACGAGAGCCTAAAGTCACATGTCACAATCAGACTCGGAGGATTGCTGCGTGGCTGTCTGGACGGCTGATTGAAGAGGGCCACCAGGTGGCGTTGCTCAGTGGAGAGATGACCGTGGAGCAGAGAGCCGCCGTCATCGAGCGCTTCAGGAACGGAAAGGAGAAAGTGCTGGTGACCACAAACGTCTGCTCCAGAGGTGAGACCACACAATATTTATTTCAGGAGCAGGACTCACCCCCGTGACTGTCGGTCACCCCAGGAATCGACGTGGAGCAGGTGTCACTCGTGGTCAACTTTGACCTTCCTGTGGACCTGGAGGGCAACGCAGACAACGAGACTTACCTTCACCGGATCGGCCGCACTGGGCGCTTCGGCAAAAAGGGATTTGCTGTCAATATGGTGGAGAACAACAAGAGCATGGAGATCATCAACCAGATCGAGATGCACTTCAGTACGTACCTATGTGTTTCCTGGGGGAGGAGGGAGGAGTGACCTAGGAAACCTGCCTATTGGGGTGTGAGTCATTTCAGTGAAGGGGCGCAGCTCATGGCTCTCGGAGAACAACACGACAGAGCAGCGCGCTCATGACTGTTTAATCCAGAAGACTGTTGAGCTTAGGCCCAGTGTCACCCGTCCACTCTGACATGTGTCTCTGCTCTCAGATCGGAAAATCAAAAAGCTGGACCCGGCCAATCTGGAAGAACTGGAGCGCATCTCCGCCTGAGCTCCTGGATCCAGATGCCTTCAATGTGTTCATGCAGTTTACATTTCATTGTTTACAGAAAAGCTAAGTTCTAATGTTGAAGATGCAAGCTTATTTACTTGCCAAAGTTTTCCTTTGATGCTCTTAGATTCTGAAGTCACTTTAATTCTCCGGAGAAGAGAATGTTTTGATGGGCGTGGCCTGCACTTGGTTTGCTGTGTTGATTGAGCTCCCGCATGTCTTTTGTTTTTGTGTTTGCATGGTTTGAGTTTTAAATGTCTCTTTGCACTGTTGCGTTCGAGTGACTGATGAAACCGTTGCTGCAGTTTTGTAAATGGAAAATTAATAAAAGGTAGAATTTCTGAGGTGGGCTGTAGTAAACAACCTTTAATGCTGTTGGTCATTAAACGTCTTCACGCCTTGGTGTGGAGTGGAGATGTTAGTCCACCATTTCTGATGAATCCCAGATGTTCCCTCTCCAGTGGTGGTATCTTCTTAGACAGAGCGATGCCTGCTGGTGGCTCTGCTCTGAATCTCAGGCAGGTGAACACACTCCCTTCCTGCTTCAAATGATTTGATTTTCCTTCATTGCTGAAAATCTGACAGCACTTATCTGGTTTTGTCTTGTCCAGGTGGGTGAGGCTCCTGTGCCCATCCATGGCCTCGAGGGACATATTGTGCTGGGTTCAGTATCTGTTCCAGCATTTATTTTTTCCCCATCGTCGACAAAGCGTTGATCAGGTGGAGATGTTGATCAAGCCAGCTGTGGGTAGATGCTTGTGAGCAGACTTGAGCTCATCATGAACCTCTGCTATTGAGCTGAAGGTTTGATGTCTTTCCAGTGAGCGAGTGGGCTTCACACCTGGATGGAGGGAAGGACTTGGTCCTCGTGCAGAGCCTCATCTCCAGCATGGTGGAGTTCCCCTTTCTGGCCATTTTAAAACCACATGCATCCAGGCATTTTTTCACACCGAATTTCTTTCCTCTTCAGCGTCTTCTGAGTTTCCAGGAGATCGCTGTTACCAGGACAACAATGGTCAGCCGAGTGCACCGGTTGATGTCTGGAGGTAGAGAACATGCTGTCAACTAAAAATATTGATTCAAATGACAACACAACTGCAAGACATTGATCAATATCCCATATTAGTAGTTTGTGGCCATCACACAAAATTTGAAATAATGTTCATGTTAGTTTCAACAGTCACCTGGGAGCAGAAGCAGGGATGACAGTCAGCAGTCACCACTTACCTCGCAGCCCCACATTAGGCTGGTGGGGCAGCAGAGGAACTTTTTACAGATGATAATGATTCAACTAAAAAATGTTAATATCACTCTCACATGTGAAAGTGTGTGAATCCAGCATGAAAAACGAGCAAACAAGTCGAGACTAAGAAGTGCTTTAGTTTCAAGTATTTTACTTCAGAGACACATTTCACTACATTGTTCATGCGACAGACCTGAATATACCACAATACATTCATTATTTGAATAACAGAAATACATGCGATAAATGGAGGGCACAATCATCGTGGAGTATTTAAAATCATCCTGAAGAGATTAGAATCACCTGCAAAATCATATTGGACTCAATAAGTACATATGTTGAAAGAAAAAAAAAAAAGACGGTTATAATTAGTTTACAGCAGTCCACCAGCATCTTCATGGTTCTGACACTACCCCTGGGCTTTGGCTCTGAAACTGACACAGATTGGTCCACATGATTGACCAGTATTATGTCTGATCAAATAACTGCTTTGTTTTGACGTCATACCCATTTGCTACATGCCATTGGTCAATTAAGTGCGATGGACACCCTCCCATCCCCCCCACCCCTCATTCTTGTGTGACGATGGAAGCGCCTGACCTGCAGGTCGAGCCTTCTCAGATGATGTGAAGCGCACCCTTGAGTAGACGACGACAGCAGTGACACCATGACTGTTAAAGTGCAGCATTTTTGGACACGCAACTCAGGTCAGAGCAGAACCAAGCAGGAAGCCCTGGTGCTGGTCTAAGGAAGGTTGAGCAGGTTGTTCTGCGCGTACAGGTCCTCCGTGATCTGATAGACCTCTGATATCAGAGGCAGAGCTTCTCCCAGCATGGCCACCACTTTCTCCGGCGGACCCACGTTCATCACCTCGAAGAATGCCTGGCGGGCCGGCAGCATGCAGAAGGCCATGCGTGCGGCTTTACTGACCACCCACATGTGGTGCTGGGCCAGGGACTCGTTGTAGGCCTCTGCACACATGACTGACGTCTTGTCGTCCTCGCTGCTGGTGCGCAGGCGCTCCAGGAAGAGCTCCAGCCAGCGCAGAGCCCTGTGGAGCCGCAACAGTGTCCGGCAGCCAGACTCAGGATGGCTGCCACGCTTGGACAAGTCCACCAGTCCGCCCTCCAGCTCGTACCTGACCATGGACTGGACGGTGAGGTAGTGAGAGCCATTCTCTCCATTCATGTGGCCGACCAGGATCTGGATCTTGTTGACTGCGTCTTTGGAGATGAAGCCAAACACAGTGCCCAAACTGTTCAGGAACCTGTGGAAGGTGAAGGAGAAACAGACTAGATCATGGTTCTGACTGTGTCTCACAACCTCCCGGGATGTAACTGAGAGGAATGTACTTTATTTATGCCCATCACCATTTTGTTGGCAGAATTATTCAACCACCGGCTACAAGCCATTAGCATGACGTGTTGCTTGTGCTGCAAATGCCCATGTTTGCACAACAGATGTCGCCAGAGAGCCAGGATGACTGCCTCTGTCCATTTGCGTGGAAGTGTCACGACTCGAAATGGACTCGTTCGATCTAAAAGCGTCACTGAAATATTGCACTCAATATTCACGAGATTTCCATCTTTATCGACAATGCCAGTCCCCTGATTAAAAAAGAAAAACGAGCGTAACTTTGTAGACTTACTTGACCAGGCCTCTCCATCCAGCACAGTAGTGTTCCAGGTAAACCTCCTTGTTTTCAGAGAGACACAGTTTGAAAGTGTCGAGAACCTCCTGCAGGGAGAATCTCTGCTCCTCTGTCGTCACGGGAGCAGCCATGCCTCTCATGAGCCAGACCTGCCAGAAAACACACCAAACCATCAAGGAAACAGCCAGTCAAGTGTTGACGCAGCTGACGGCTGTATAACTTAGAGTATAAATCAACGTTACCCGTTCAAAGTTTAAAGATCTGATGGAACATCAAACATGAAACGACTACTCATTCCTTCATCTAATCCTTTCTCACTGCGCATGCTCGAGTCGGCAACTGGGGATCTGAGCTTCAAAGTAAAGGTTTTCCAAAGATACAAACGAACGACAAGTGGATATGTGGCGATTTAATCATCCTAATGATTTTTTTTCTCGCAAAGTATATTGATTGTATTTAATACAGGTCAATATAAATCTGGTTTAAAAAGAGAAATGAGAACTCCACTTTTATTCTAAAGTGTTGGAAGTAGCCCGCGCTCACTTCCGTGTTTATGTTAGCATCGTGTTTTCATTGGAGGGAGAATGATTCTCTTTCTCATGTTTGCAAGGAATTAGCGTGATACACATTTGTTCGTTGCAATCCAGGAACAGTATAGTCCGCTCCTAGGTAGAAGTAGCGTTGGAGGACCAAACATGCCTGAAATAAAAGTAACACCTCTGGGTGAGTTTGGTGTTTACTTGCCACCTGAGGCTAGCGCCTCTCGGTCAACAGTTCATTCATTCACTGTTCGTCCCGACTTGCACACATTGGTTTAATAGCCCGTGTACTCTGTTTTAGTTAATGTAGCAGAATAAGATGGGTCAGTCTGTTGTGGTTCTCTCTCCAAGGTGCTGGACAAGATGTTGGGCGCAGCTGCATCCTCGTGTCCATCGGGGGTAAAAACATCATGCTGGATTGTGGGATGCACATGGGCTTCAACGATGATGTAAGAGAAAACATATCAACAAGCATCTGTTGTTTGGAAACAGACAACAGACAGGTAACTGGAGTAGACTGTTTTTTTTTTGCAAACAATTCTGATGTAATTTCAGAGACGCTTCCCAGATTTCTCTTACATCATTCAAAATGGACGCTTGACAGATTTCTTGGACTGTGTGATCATCAGGTGGGTTTCAGTGACGATAGATGTTGGTAGATTAAGTTACTGCTACTCTGTGCTTTCAGTCATTTCCACTTAGACCACTGTGGCGCGCTGCCATACATGAGTGAGATGGTGGGCTATGACGGTCCCATTTACATGACCCATCCCACCAAAGCCATCTGTCCCATCCTCCTGGAAGACTTCAGGAAGATCACAGTGGACAAAAAAGGAGAGACCAACTTCTTCACCTCGCAGATGATCAAGGACTGCATGAAGAAAGTTATCCCTTTGAACCTCCATCAGACAGTCCAGGTGTTTGACTTGTGCTAAACAATTTTCTGTTATGCTGGTGCTGTATAATTCACAGATTTTTTTTTTCAGGTGGATGATGAACTGGAGATCAAGGCTTACTACGCTGGCCATGTGCTGGGAGCGGCAATGGTTCATATCAAAGTGGGCTCTGAATCTGTGGTGTACACTGTGAGTTGCAGATGTGCAACATGGAGAGAACTTCAGATGGACAAGTGACAGCTTGTATCTCTGTGTTTCAGGGTGACTACAACATGACGCCAGACAGACATTTGGGGTAAGACTGAACGAGGCAATCAAGAAAGAAAAAGCGATCATTGCCCTCTCTAAATGTTAAAGACCTCTCCATATTCTGTAATAGTTGCACAGCTTGAATCCTCTCATAAAATGGGCAGATGAATATACCTGTTGCTGTGTTCATTTTCGTCACAGCGCTGCGTGGATTGATAAGTGTCGCCCAGACATCCTCATCTCTGAGTCCACCTACGCCACAACCATCCGTGACTCCAAGCGCTGCAGAGAGAGAGATTTTCTGAAGAAAGTGCATGAAACCATAGAAAGAGGGGGAAAGGTGTTGCTGCTGTTGTCAACATTACAGTTAAGTCTTGAATTATGAAAGCATTAATATTCTTTGGGGTTTTTTTCAGGTACTAATTCCAGTTTTTGCACTTGGAAGAGCACAAGAACTCTGCATCCTACTGGAAACATTTTGGTATGCTAGACATTTTTCATGTACGTCTGTTTGTGCTGATGATTGAGCTCTCCTTGCAAATGTGCTTAAATATGTATGATGTAATCGAATCCCTCATGTCTCTCTACAGGGAGAGAATGAACCTCAAAGCTCCAATCTACTTCTCCACCGGCCTGACTGAGAAAGCAAATCACTATTACAAACTTTTCATCACATGGACCAACCAGAAGATCCGAAAAACCTTTGTCCAGAGGAACATGTTTGAGTTCAAGCACATCAAGGCGTTCGATCGCTCCTACGCCGACAACCCTGGACCCATGGTGAGTCGCCTTGCGGTCAGACACGGTGGCACTGAGAGACTAACAGTTCTCCTGGTACAGGTGGTGTTTGCAACACCCGGCATGCTGCATGCAGGTCAGTCCCTGCAGATCTTCAAAAAGTGGGCTGGAAATGAGAAGAACATGGTGAGTGTTTCATCAGACGATTGGAATGAAGATGACAAAGAGTTTTGACTGTTTTTTCTTTTTTTTTATCTAGGTGATCATGCCGGGTTACTGTGTCCAAGGAACCATTGGGCACAAGATCCTCAACGGTCAGAGGAAGCTGGAGATGGAGGGAAGAGCTACGGTGTGTGGTGTCTTTTGACTCATTCAAAACAAGTATTTTATTGTGTTAGTGCAGTGTCAGGACAAAGTTGATCCCCTAAATAAGAGAATCCCAATTAGAGTTGGAGTGAGAACAGAAATGTGCTGCTTCTGTTGGATACACGAGTTGAGACTGATGCCAACAGTCAAACAGATCTGACTGAACTTTGTTGTCTCAGCTGGACGTGAAGCTGCAGGTGGAGTACATGTCTTTCAGTGCTCACGCCGACGCCAAAGGAATCATGCAGCTGATCCGCATGGCAGAGCCGCGCAACATGCTGCTGGTGCACGGCGAGGCAGTGAAGATGGAGTTTCTAAAGGGGAAGATCGAGCAGGAGTTCAGTGAGTTCCTGCACTGTTCACTTCCATCCTGTCCCTCTTGAGTCTACAACACATCCATTGTCAAACTGCAGGCATTGACTGCTACATGCCAGCTAATGGAGAGACGGCAACTGTCACAACAAACCCCAGTGTTCCTGTGGACATTTCGCTCAACCTGCTGAAGAGAGAAGTGGCACTGGGAGGTTTGTTGGTCACATGTCTACATGATATGTGAAATCAAAGGTTTGAGTAGATCAAAAACAATTCTTCCTTTTATCGTTTTTTTTCTGTGACGCTGCCGTGTCCAGGTCCTCTGCCTGACCCCAAGAAACCTCGAACCATGCATGGGACCCTGATCATGAAGGAAAACGTGAGTTCGGATTTTGACAGTTCCAGCACCTGCTGTCTTTCTCTCTTCTTATGACTCACTGCTGGATTTCAAACATTCAGAGCTGCTGTTTAATTCAGTTTTATTGGTATCTTCAGTGTCTTGTGTCCAAATACATTCACAACTTCAATCAACTTCTTTGTGAAACTGCAGAAGAGTTTTAGTGAGGCAAAAAAAAACAGAATCTCACGAGCAGATCACATGATCACATGATTTGTGATTCCTAATTTCCTCCCACATTCCATAAAGGCTCCTCTGGGTGGTCTGTTTCCTCACCTTGCTTTTCTAATAAAAATTTGTCCCAGTGAACAACAGAAGCTAAAAGTTAAGTGCGGTAAACATTCATTTCCATCTTTCTGACTCATTTAACAAGACAATCCACCTGACTGTCAGTCAGGCCTGGACTTTGTGAATGTCCTTGGAAATGGAAGTAAGGCTTGAGCGTGATATTTGAATTAAATCCTTGCTCAGCCGACCGTGAATGAGCTCAGGTCTCATGGGACTTTCTGCTCTTTTCAGAGTCTGAAGCTGGTCTCATCTGAACAAGCCCTGAAGGAGCTGGGCCTCAATGAACACCAGCTACGCTTCACCTGCCGGGTGCAGCTGCAGGACCCCCACAGCGACTCGGAGACCCTGCACCGAGTCTACACTCATCTGAAGAGGTGAGCGGCATCGTGGTGTGATCTGTCCTCTGCTCTGGTAACAGCCCTGTTTCTCTGCCGCAGCGTGTTGAAGGGCTACACCATCCAGCATCTCTCTGACGGCACTGTCATGGTGGAGTCCATCGTCATCAAAATCTCCCCCTCTGCTGAAGACTCGAGCACCAAAGTCATTCTGCTGTCCTGGAGCTATCAGGTCATTCACTCGCTCAGTCATTCACAGCTGAACTACCTTGTCATTCCAGCACACTTGGGCTCAAAGAAAACTTCCTTGCTTGCTTCCTTACACCCAGGTGGTAACAATTATTTTGGGGTGGTGCTCAAAAGTCACAAAATTTAGTGGGGAAAAACTCAGTTTCAAACCCCGCGTACGTTTTACAGCGTAAAAGAAAGCCTATAATACTACAAATAAAAATGTGTGCAGTTTCAGTTTTAATGTGAAGCAACAACACAGCAGATGCGAGTGTTGCAGCAATAGTGGAGGGATGGGTTAGCGTATGTAACTCAAGAAGAACACACCCGGTGTGTTATTTAAGATCAGTTTTCTTTCAAGTTTAACAGAAGTTGCAACAGACAATTGCTGTGAACCCATCAGCTACCCTTTCACAGAGACGGGTGCTAGCTTCAGAACATAGCAGATGAGTAGGAAATTGAGGTGGTTTCCACAGCAGCAAAATAACAACAACGCAGAGACTTTCATCAACCTACACTTTTTCCAGCCTCGCTGCACATACGCCCACTCAGGAGAGTCTGATGTGTCCTGTCATGTGACCAACATGTAGGTGGAGCTCTTTGCTTGAATGTGTCCCCAGTGACTCACCCTCGTTCAAATGTTCCAGAAAGTCTCAATGTTTTCTTAGCGACATGATTTAACACCTGATAAATAAGGTCAGCTCCTCATCATGACGACCGTAAAGGTCATCTGCCAGATACTCACACAAGCTTGACGTCTTTTTCTCCGTTAGATCGTCTTGTTTTGGTTTTGTTAACGTCCCGGTCCTCTGTCTGCGATAGGATGAAGACCTCGGCAGCTTCCTGTCCAACCTGCTGAAAAAAGGACTTCCCTCTGGACTCAGTTGAAACGTTCACCGGGACATTTGAGGTTTCACTGAAAACAGACAGCGCAGAAAGAAAAGTATTTTTCTATCGACATTAAAATCCCACTAGCAACCACTGACACACGTCAGCAGTGTCCTTCTGTTCAGTCATGGTAGTGTCTCCCTCCACAGAGACTTCACCTGTTAATGTTCATAGTTTCTTCACTGGATGAATAACAAACATTTATTGGTGAAGAACATTTTCATACAGTCGTATTTATTGGAATTTTATACATAACAGTTGCTGAAAATTCAAAGTGAAAGAGAGACGACACCAGGTGCAAACTGCCACTCTCACTCTGTGGTGCGGCCTGTGGTCCAACTCTGCAGAGTTCTGTGGATGTGTCCGGACTTCAGTTGACAACCAGAATTCTCCTACGGCGGGTTCATCCTTATGGTGTACACTCCTCTGGCCCCCAACACTCTTCCGCCCCACCTCAGTCGCTTCCACCTCCAGTGGCTGGTGGTGACGTAGTAAAGCACAGGGTCCAGGCAGGTGTTGAGGATCACCAGGCCCATGGTGACCCTCCGAGCGTCGTGGATAGCTCGGGCGGCCGAGCAGCTCTTGATCACGCCGATGCGCCGCAGCAGGTGAAGCAGATAGGCCACGTGATTGGGCAGGAAGCACAGCACCGTGATGGCCAGGATGGTGTAGATGACCCTCACCGCTTTTTGCGCCGTCTTCGTCCGGATCCTTGAGATGCGTCTCACGGCTATGGGGTAGCACACCAGGATGACCAGAGATGGCAGTAACGAGCCGAAGACCAGGCTCACCATGCTGAAGACGGCCAGGCGAGTGTTCCACTCGGCCTTGGCAAAGTTCTCAAAGCAGCTCTGGCTGGTGCGTTTTTCAGTCTCCAGCGGTCCCATGAGGACGAAGACGAGCATGGCCACGACCGCGATGCACCACAGAACCGTGCTGACCAGCAGGGCACGGCAGACGCTGCACAGCCGGAGGTACTGGTGCGGGTGCACCGTGGCGATGTATCGGTCCACGCAGATGCAGGACATGAAGCAGATGTTCATGTAGGTATTGGCGAAGAAGAGAATCCCGGTGACTCTGCAGGTGACGTCACCAAAGACCCAGTGGTTCCTGTTGAGGTGGTAGTGGATCCGAAAGGGAAGCGTGCACAGGAGGATGATGTCAGCGAAGGCCAGGTTGCTGATGTAGACGCTGAAGGACGTGCGGGGCGTGGTCCTCCAGGTGAAGTAGAAGAAGGCAGCCAGGTTGCCAGGAAGACCCACCGACAGGGCAAAGATGTAGATGGACGGGAAGTAGTAGTACTGGTACTCGGCTGGGGAGGCCCCGCACTGGTCTGTCCCGTTCATGGCTGCGGAGGAACCTTGTGTCCGCCAAGTCACCTAAAGTGTCATCACACCTGCGGCTGCAGAGACACACCAGCACTTGACTCTTCTGCTTCATTTACGTTTTACTGCAAATGGGTGAGCTCATCTTACGACTCAATTCTGAACTGAATGTGGATAAATCACAACAAAACCTCTCCGTGCTGCCAGTTACCATTACAGATAATGTTAATTTCTTAGACAATCTTGTCGTGTTTGTGTATAATAATATGCTTTTAACATACATAATGCAAAAATATAAAAATTCCTGCATTATGTTTTCTAAAATATTAATCAGTTGTATCACATCAACAGTGTCTTTGTTCAATAGCATGTCAAGTATGAGAGAAAATATTCCACAACTCACCTGTATTTCGGGTTGAAAATAGAGATGAGCCTGTCACTTTCTCCTCTCAGCAAATGCGTGCGGTAACAAACCCTCTGCTCTTTGCTTTGAATTTCCTGTAAGGTGTCGTTCAAGACAGGCCTGAGGAAGCCTGTGACGTGTGCTGCTCTGAGGTTTGGGGGTTTGCAAATCAAAAGCTTGCTGCATCTCAGCGTGGAGTTGGATGACTAGTTTCTAAATAAGGTCAATGATCAACGATGCATGTCAGCACAAAGATGGGGTGAGTGATCAATCCTTTAATAAGAATCACTTCAAACCAGTCGAATTCCCTGGTGGTTGCTGGTTTATGATTCATAATGTTTAAAAATATGCTCAGTTTTGAGAAGCGGGTCAGAGAACAGAAGCAGAGGAGGAGAAACATGTAAATCATCTGAAAATAGAGTCATAAATGTCGAAATGCTTTGGAAAGTGAAAGTGAAATTCATGTGGAAAACAAAGTGGATGATATATTTATCACATGATTGTATCTCCAGTTTCATTCATTTCAAGATGACTGACTCAACCAAACGTCAACTACTCTATTTGTATGTTCAATACTTTATTTGGAGTTTGCTGGGCAGATTCAAACCTGTTGAAATTTGTTGGTGTGAGGGGAAGCGTGACCTTTATTGCCATGTGAAAGTGCCTTTGTTTTAAAGTGAGTGAAAGATTGAAATAGTTTGCCCGGCTGCCTGAAGTTTCTATTCCAGGACCAGCAGACGCTCAGTAAGTCACAACTGTCCAGGACTTGGAAAACATTTGAGCCTCAGACGATGTGGACGGATTCAAATAATTCACTTTGACTCGAGAATAATGTTTTCTGTACTCACTTGGAGGGTTGGTCAAGTTGAGCAGTCGGGGGAGAAAATATTTCCGCATTGAGGCTGGTTCTTCTGTTGATCGTTTAAAATCGCTCTCTTTTCATATGATTTTTTTGTCCATTTGATTATTGTTCACCCAAGTTCATTATTAATTCACCTCTTATTGTTTGCTTGTTTGTCAATAAGACAAACTAAAAACTGTTTATCAAAGTCGATTTCCATGTCTAAAGGCAGAACTGGAGCCGTTAGCGTGTGATGTCATCAGGTCATTAGGCCTGTGAGCGTTGACTCTATTTGCTAGGAAATTGTCTTTTTGTTATTATTCCCAAAACTGTCCGCCATTTTCTCCATTGATAGAAAACAACATTCATGCATATTGTGACTGCTGAGTTAATACTAGCGTGATAGGCACTTATTGGTGAAAACTTTTTTTTTTGTTGATATAATATATTTTCTGTCAAACTCTGCTAGAAAAACTTCCATCAGATGAACCCAATATTTCACGGGAGTGTGCTAAAAGCTGAGGCGATGGAGATGTGTGACTCAGACGCCAAGCGGTGCTACATTTGCCTGAGCGAGTTTGGGAAGGAGACTGTGGCTGCGCTGGACTCCTGCCAACACGTCTTCTGTCTTCAGTGCATCCAGCAGTGGTCAGAGGTAGCTGTAAAATGACGGAGTTTCAAAGTTCTGCAGAGCTTCACCAAGAGCACGGTCTTCCCTCAGAAGGCCAACACCTGCCCGGTGGATCGGATCAGCTTCAGCTTCATCCTCCCTGAAGGCGACGCCGCCAAGAAGGTGACCCGTCAACCAGTGCCTGTGGTGGTGGTGATGTCTGAACTTTTGTGGTGGTCTGTCGGCAGATCTACGTGGAGAAACCGGTGAAGGACGATGACGCCGACATGATCGATTCCTCCTCTGAGGATGATGAGGATGATGAGGAGGTGAACTGTGAAGAGTGCGGGCGCAGTGACGCCCGCTCCCGCTTGCTGGTCTGCATGAGCTGTGACTCGGGGTAATCTGAAGACTCAGAGGCAAAGTGAGAGTCGGTGGCTGTGACCTGACGGGTGGGTTCCTCCTCAGGTTCCATGTCGGCTGCGCCAAGCCCCCCTCGGCCTGGGATGCTGACGGAGACTGGTCCTGTGCGGAGTGTGCACTCTGCGATCAGAGCTCAGGTCAGTGCCAGTGCCGCTCCACTCAGATGAGGTGCTGTGACCCGCTCTGACCCCTCCCTCTCTCCATCCCGCCAGGTGAAATGGAGGACAAGATGAGCGATGGAGAGCCAAACCTGGAGACGGAGGCGTGTGAAGACCCGTCGAGCAGCAGCCGCTGTCGACCCTGCACCCTCACCTGGAGCAGTGGTTCCGAGCCAGCCCAGGAGAGAGTCGCCGCCTCAGCCGCCAGCCTCACCGGTAGGTACGGCTGTGGACGAGTGTCTCAGGTTTCATCGCTGAAGCTTCTCCTACCAGTGAGTCCATTCTTTCTTGAGCGAGTGTTTTCCAACGCTGCGATCAAAGAAGCATGTCTTGCTTTTCTCTCTGCTTCACTATCCAGCACAGAGAAAATGCCCTTCACTTGAGAGTAGTTGAAGGTGAATGAATAGAAAACAACAAAAACAACCTTTCAGTTGATGAGTTTGACACTTTCTCAATGCGCCCCGAGTCATTTTCTCTTTGGGATTTCACAGACTCGAGTGGAAGAAAAGGGAGTCGCTTGGATTGACGCAAAAATCCAACTGCAGTTGCGTTAAATGTCCGCCAGAGGGCAGCGTCTCCTCATGTTCTACCTTTACTGATGTTTAAAACGTTGTTTTCCATTTAATAAATCTAAGCCAACTGCTTCCATAAACAGGTTGTTTGTTTAAAAGTGTCGGCCATGTTGGCGTGAGGGATGTGCGTGACGAAGCCCCAGGCTCAGTTCAGACGCATCGATCATTGACTGGCATCACGTGGGGAACTCGGACACGCCGGAAACACACGCAGTTGCTTGACGCACAAGAGCCTCACTCACATCAAAACAAGAGAGCCAGAGATGCTCCGTCTGCAGGATCCCCTCCAACTCCCGTCGCTTAGCAACCACATCCCCGCCTCCGGTTCCCGAGAGCCGCTGTCTCTGCTCCGCCTTCATCTCTGATCCGTCCACTCGTGTCCAGAGGCGGCCGCAGGGAGCGCGCCATGGAACCAGGGAATCACAGAGGAAGTTTGAAACTCAAACATGATGAAGACGCTGGTGTCAGCGTGTTTGAGGGGGCGCGGCTCGCCTGCAGCTCCTCTTGTCCTACTTTCCCGTCCGAATGTAAACACGAGAAATGGGCTCCAGTGCTCATCTGCGATGGCTTGAGATGTTGAGTTCAGTCACCAGTGAAGGGAGTCTGGGCCTCTTTGCTCTGGCCACTGCCCCCTCGACCCACCCACAGCTGTCTGGCGGATGTGGATGGATGGAGTGTTGCCCTCACTTTGCTGCTCTAATTGTTCAGGCACATCTTTATTTTAGCTTTTCCTCTCTAGTCTACTATTATCATCGTTGTTGTGATTTATTTTCCAGCAGAGCACTGAGCTGTTGATTAACAAACGCCCATCGCAGGGTCACACTGTTGCTCCTTTAATTCACGTTTATCATGATATCTTTGCACCTGATTTAATGATCTTTTTCTCAGCTTCTAATTGCTTGGATTTTCTTTATTTATTTACTTTGATGTCCTCATTCTTGCAGCTGAAGGAACACGAATGAATGAATGCTCAGGTCAACACCATCTCACCTGTCGATCCGGGCGGGAACTGACTCTTTACCTTGATGTGTGTCCTGCTGCTGGCGGAACATGGCGAGTGCAGATGTTGGAGTCTCATCTCCTCACTCCGTCTCAGCCCACTTAGTCTTATTTCAATATTTCCCTCTCATTTCTGCTGAGTTTCACCCCGAACACGCACCGTGTTTGTGCCCTCAGCGTTTCCTGCGACGCTCCTCGGTCCTATTGTAATATCAAAATCTGTTTAAAATAGTTTGGAATTGGGCAGTCCAGCATGCGCGCCGCGTCAAAGTGTGAACTCAGCAGCAGGAAAGTAGGTCAAACATCCACGTTGAGATTCTGCTGGATGACAAACTATGAACTGTGAAAACTAAAATGCGAGTCTCAGCTCGGACGATGGCGGGTTTAGGTTGGTGCTTCATGTCTCATTGTTGGCAGATGATTGAAGCGCTTGTCTCCTGGGTTCCTCTGGTTACCTCCTACACCAGATGGGGGTCCTTTCCAGGGTGTCCCGCACAACGCAGTGAGACTTCCACTCCAGTCCTGCTGCTGTGAATATTCATGAGACTCCCAAGTTTGCGCCAACATGTTCTGCAGCAGTTTCACATCAGCAAGTGCCGACTCAGCAGTTCAGTCGGCGCTTTGATCTCAGACTGAGAGGAGGAAGATGAAGGAGGGAGGAGTAGGATGGGAGACCAGACCGGAGCTGTCAATCATGACATGCTGCAGTTTGAAGCACATATCCTAAAATCTTCCCACCATTCCTCTGATAGCGGCTCCTCGATGACATCATCCTCCTATTCACGGTGCCTCTCCAGGCCCCCTCAAAAGGCCGGATAAGGAGGAACAATGGAGCTTTTGGAAAAAAACTGTGGAGAAATTCCAAGTCGCGGCTCTGGCTGCAGCGTTCCCAGGCTCCAGTCAGCAAGTGCAAACAGGAACACACCAGCACGTTTGTTTTGGTTAGAATCACAACAATGTTGACGCATGCGTTTCTCAGTTTATCAATATCCAGATCTGAGCATGATTTGCTTCTGAACGTTCTTGCTCTCAACATCTGGGTATATTACATATAACAGCATTTGTTCATTTTTGAGGTCTAATTTTAAGTGTGTTTACAGGTGAAGCTTTAAATCTCTGTATGTTAAAACACTTTTGTGGTGCTCAGGCAGAGAACAGTCATAAACATTAGAATCCAAATGTTTCACACCCGACAATATTTGGCACAAAAATAGTTTCCCCGCTCAAATGATCTGTTGAGTGACGTCACTGCTTCATTCATTCCCTCGCAGTGGGATGGGCACGTGCTGCGTTCATGTACTGTTGGAAATTGAAACTGCGAGCTCCGGCAAATTAAAATTAATTAAATTATATCCTTGGTTTTTTCTTATTAATGTTGCTCTATTTCTGGTTCTAGTACTGAGATATACAGCCAGAGAAATGTGGAAAAGAAATAGGTTAGCAGTTCAATGGGAACTTATTATTTGCTAAGTGAAAAGAAAGCGGGTGATAAAAACCAGTAGAACATATGAACTTATTACAAATATCAAGGACAGCAACTTCCGTGGATATCAGTTAAAATGAAGTTGTCATATATGCTTGTTGTTGTAAGATAACTTTTTGGGGGTATTTGGGGTTTAATATCCGAGCCACATGTAGTACAGTGAACGCCTCACGAGCTCGAGTTCTGAGGGAGCGTTCAGGCTCGTCAGACCGTGAGGAGCTCGGCAGCAGCCGCGCAGACACTCGTGGATACCTCTCCTCAGTGGCTCGGTTCGGGACATGACTGGCGACTGTTGAACGCGGACAACTTCCCACAGGCTCAACAATGACGGTGGACTTTGAGGACTGCGTGAAGGACTCACCCCGTTTCAGGTAAGATAACGCCACACAGCTGCTTGTCAAAGCTGGAGGACCATGAATGCAGCACGACTCTGACATGAAAGTCTCAGTTTCATTCCTTTTTTTCCCATATGATTTATTGCCGTTATTTCCACCAGTTTAGACTCATGAGGATAGTGTAGTCAATGACGTTTAATTTGAGCGTGTTGCACTTGTTTCTACTTTTGTGAAATGAGCAACAATTTATACGAATGAGCGGGACGACGTTATTGAAAGTTAAAACTCGCAAAACTTGCCGGAGTTTGACATGTATTTCGTAAAAAAAAAAACAAGTGTAATTAAAAGTTCACATAAAATTGACTTATCACCCGATATATGAGTGTAATTACACGATAAAACACCGTTATTGTCTGGTGTTCTATCGCACTTCCTTTTGTGTCACAGTATTCTTATAGTTTTTGTGGTTTTATTTCTTATTTTGCCACTCTAACTTGCTGTTCTCGCGCGACTTCCAATGCCAAAATTACGTAGTTCGACGTAGCCAGTTTGGTTAAGTCACTTTTCTCTTGTCGAAGGCTGTTATGAGACACATTTCGGTGTTGCTCATTCATATGCTTCAGTGATGTGTAGCTGCACTGAAACTCAAGTGTCCATGTCAAACACTTGCAGCAGGTGATGGAGGATATGACTTGCCTTGATTCTTAAACCCCCCTGAGCTGAGTCTCAATGTTGTGCTCCTCTCTTGGTTGCGAGATGAAGCCTGGTCTCTCAGAGTCGTCCACGTGCGCCACACTAGTGTGTAACGTCTCCATGACTTCTGACTGCAGTGGCGTCAGGAGCCACATTACCTGATATGGCATGAAGGTCTTGTGCCTCTGCAGCGTGATGTTGTTGGTGCAGACAAAAGGACAAACACGTGTCCTCACATCCTCTGACGGAGATTTCACAGCCATGAAAAAGGTTCTTTGTGGAGCTAAAACAGGGGGAGGTTATGTAACAAACCCTGGAGGAGGAGGATGACGGTGAGGCAGATCAGGACTCCAGATGAAGGCTTGACATTGTCGGGATCTTCTGCCCAGAGAGGTCAAATCGGCCGCATCCATCCATAACATGAGACGCAGATGTGATGAGGTAACTCGTGAGAGGTGCCAGCGGGGTCAAAGGTCAGCATTGTTCTCTTCACCTGAGCTGGTTTTATCCTCTGCAGCTGCCTGTGTTTGTCCAGTGGGCAGTGGTGACAGTGGTGCTTGTTTGTTCGCCACCTCTCCGCTAACACTGGTGTTTGAGCGCTCACTCCCCACTGAGGTGCCAACACACGCCACCGAAGCCATCCTGCTTGTTTGTATTTGCCTGCGACCTCAACGTTCGCCCCATGAGTGGAGTCTGTTCTTTTCGGTAGAGATTCAGGCTGAGGTCACGTTCCACCTTGGTGGGAATGGAGCAAAGTTCTGGTGTGGGTGTGTGCGAGGAGGGAGATGAACAAGTTTTCGACAGAGCCAGTAAAGACATCTAGAACCTCCTTGAGATGTGGACGGATATTTGTCGGCACGTGTTCTCATCACGTCGGGTTTGGGACTCACCACTTGATGGTCGTGACTCCGTGTTTGCCGCCTCAGATGCTGTCGCACAAGCATGAATATTTGACCACACGCCTGCCGCTCCTCAGGGCTGCTGCTGCTTGTGACAGTTTTTGGAGGAGGTTTCTGGTCTCCGGAGGATCTGGAGCTCCAGCTGCTCAGAGCTGGGAGGGATTTCTTCGACGGTTCTTGTTGCTTCTGCTCTATTTCAGACTGACCTCCTTCCTCGGAGGAAATGTGTCAACGGGCTTCTGCTTGGTTAAGACATTGGGAAGGCGGTTTGGAGCGGGAGGGAGCGGGGCGAGTCCACATGGTCACTGTCGCATCCTGGAAGAGTCAAAGTTAGATGGTGGGACATGAAACTCAATCTTAGGCAAAACAACATGTAATAATGTAATATATATATATATATATATATATATATATATATATATATATATATAAACTGTTTTAATCAAGAAATATTTCAAACAAAAATGTTTCCTGCTCATTTTCTTCCTGAAAGTTCTGCAGAAATCCAGATAATAATCGCTAGAACATTAGAAATATTCATGAATTAATGTAAAAAAAAAAAAAATTTCTCACTTTGAGAGGCTCCTGTGAGTGGTCGTAATGTTTTGGCTGATTGATTTTCAGCGTAGATGTTTTGTCATAATTACATTTGGCAAAAATCTCAATCCTCGGCTGCTGTAATCTAATGATAAACCGCTTCTTAATCCAGCCGCGTCGGGATTATTCCCCTGGTGTTTACAATTAAAACCCTGCTCCTCATTAATGCCATGTTGGTTTCCGCCGACTTCCTCGGTTCATCTCCTCAATTCCGTTAACGGCGGCGGCGAGATTGAGCCACGGCAGGTGATGAAAGTGAGGGGATTACGGCGAGCGCCGTGTCCTAATCTGGGATTGGCCCATATAAACCACACGCAGGTCTCTGACAGCAGAGGTGCCACACCTGCAAGATGAGCTGCTGCTGCTGCTTCTGGTGTCTTCATCATCACACCTGCAAAAAAATCTCTCAATGTCAAACTGGATAGTACAAATATTAGTTCAATAATTTTTGCATTGAAAAAGTGTTAAAATATGAAATCCAATATGTATGACTATGAATATCTGAGTTAATATTTCATTCATTCAAGAAATGGATCGGTATTAATGCGTGCAAAAAGGGGTCTGTTAAAGTCACGTGTCATAAGACGGCGTTTAAAATGTGATAAAACCAAATGAAGTGATTCGTTCTTTCTGGGAACATCACCATTAAAAACAGATAATAGAAGCTTTATTAACACATTTGCATCTGAATGTCCTTCAACAAGTATAAAGTTAACTAAATAAAATAATTCCAAAGGAACAAAATAATTACATTTGTAAATTGCTCAAGGACAAAATAATGATAATATAATTTCAATAAATGTAGACGTGAAGAAAAAGAATTTGATTTATTATTCAGTTTAAAAACAGAAAGTACAAGAAGTCAGATGAAAATACTTCAGTCTTACTACAACAGTACTATGAAGATGAATGTGATGTATGTGCACATCATCCTCATCATCATCATCACGTCACGTCATGTGTAAACCTTCGGTTGAAGCCGAGCGTTGACCTTTACTTTGACCTTGAGTTCTCAAGGCATCAGATTATGGCAGATGCAGAGCAGAGATGAACTGAGTCTCAGTTCCATGAGAGTCAGTGGAGCACAGGCTGCAGAGGCATCATTCCCCTGGCTTCACTCTATTCATACCCTCCACGTCCAGGAAGTGGGTGAATGATTTATGTAAATGAGGATGGATCCAAGTGAAAGTCACTGCCTTTCTCTGCTTGAGACTCACCACGTGGACATTTGCAGTCAGAGCTCTACTTGACCTCAGGAACAGTCAGGCAGTCTCACTCGGATCCGTCGGGTGTGAGCGAGTGTGTTGGGGTCTTTTCTCCCGAACTGCAGACGTTGAATCAGCACTATGGCAACAACCCAAGTTCTGAATGGCTAAATTTGCATTCCCACCACAGACGGGGCGGATGACTAATGAGAGTGATGGAGGGAGCGCTGACCGACGCCTCTCTTTTCACTGTGGGCTCTTAGCTTTCCCTCGCAGATCGGATTAAGGTCGTAAGAGGAAGCATCCGAGTCCAGTGGGAAAACAAATCTTCAGCCACTTCCCTGAAGTCTGGAACTATTCCTGACGTGGCAGTGGCTTGTGTTGTTCCATGGCCCGGCGTGTGGTTCGCGTTTATACAAAGAGAAATGGAGTTCTATTTAGCCAGGTGGGATCACGGTGCTAATGGCTACATGTTGGAGTAGCTTGATGGTAAATCTGAAGTTGACTTAGTGAATTGTGTTTGTGTCGTCATTGCAGTTGTCTTCTGTTGGCGCTATTAAAGCAGTTTTTGTAAAGGGTGAAGGTCAGTAGACCATTGCAGCATGGGCTTCAGAAAGGACATGCAAAATTGAAGTGTTTACAGCCATTCACACGCAGTTCCTTTTGTTCTGCTGGACAGTACGATATGTGGCCGCCACCCTGTACGACTCGCTGACTAATCGTCGAGGTAGTTGGTGACTAGCAGCGACTGCAGCCTGAGATTCACATGTGGAGAAGCACTGCGATGAAGTGGACGACATGCTGGCCTGCTGCAGCAGCATCCTTCTGAGCGCACATGAGCTCATGCACGGGTAAAGGGTTTAGCAGGCTACTGCCAGCTCAGATGTATTTTGTCTGTACAATGGTATCATCACTGTGACCCGCGGTGACCCCGTGGGAAGAGCGCTAAGCCTTCCCAAACCTCACTCTCCCCCTGGTTCTGTCTAATGGAGGAGAGCCTAAGTCTGCATTAATATAAATAGTCTGATGTTCCTGCCGGATTATCTGGGCGGTGCAGAGTAATGTGAGGGGACAGCCGTGTGCCGCTTCTCCTCCTCTCTCCTCTCCTGCCTCCGCGTCACGTTGAGAGTTGCTTGTGAAGGCTTCTTCTGTCGTGACCTAGAAACGTGACAGAGCTGCGAGATTTCAAACCAGATTCATGTGAATCGGGTCTTCTCAGTAGGCGCGTCACTGCTTACGTTACGGAGCTTGTTGAACGTTCTGAGCAGATTTGAACCATCAAGAGTTTGCTCCCGCCGACGGCGTGTCAGAAGACCGACTCTCTGAGGTGATCCCAGCCTCAGAGGTGGAGCTTTGTGATCAGTCTGAACACAACAATGTTGGTGGGTCTAGCATCTTTTATGAACTTCAAACATGTTCACCCAGAATTCCAGGTGGGCCAGGGTGAGAAGAAGTCACCTGAGGCCACTGCCTGATCAAGTGACATCCTGGACGACATATACTCAGGATTTACAACGTCTGGTGCTGTAGGTGTGAGAAGGTTCCACATGAGGAACCGATTCCAGGCCTGAGCTGCTCTCAGGCTCGGCTGATCTCCGGAGGAAAAGTCATGGATCTGTTTCCAGATGTGTCAACATCAGCCCGGCAGCATGTGTGTCACTCTGGTGGGTCAGAGTTATGGATGGATCGTCGGGTTCCACTGCTGGACGTCAGGACGTCCAACACAAACACCAGTGAGAAGAGCAGAGTCACATTCCTGCCACTCTGAACTGCTGACTCACACGCGTACCAGCATCTGTTTCTGATTTGTTCCCGCTCTCTCCGCCTCATGCTCGCCTCTTCTCGCCCCGTTTTTCCGTCCTGTGAGTGTGAGGCCAGGCTGGGTCAGAACCAGGGCTAGGGCCGGGTCAGGAAATGCGTCACTTTTAGCGTGAAAGGGTAAAAACCCCAGAGATGATGAAGAAGGATGCCGAGTCTCCTCACCCAGACCTGAGTCACCACGTGAATCCGCCCCAATTCTTCTCAACTTTCAGTGTTCATCAGACGTTTTGACCAAATGTAGCAGTTTTAGTTCCACTGAACAGTGCGACTCCCTCCCTCCCTCTCAAGTCTGCAACGCCAATGCCCAAGTTAAAGGTCCAAAGGGGGCCCTTTGGAAAGTCCTCCACCCCTCTCTGAAGACAGCAGCCCTCCTCACTCATCCTCAAAGTCCATTTTTGACACGTTTGCTGTGGAAATTCCCGCATTCTTGCATTGCGCCTCACTTGGCTTTGTTGCTCTCTCGCTAGTGTGGCTGTTTGTGTTGTGGTGGTGGAGCGAGGATGTGGTCGCGAAGGAGGCTTGGGAGTAAATTTAGTCAAATGTATTTCTAAGTCTCTGGAGGGCCATTGCCAGCTCTGTCTTTCAGCTCACTTGACTGCACTTTGACCTGGTTTTTACAGCCGTCACACACGTTTGCTCCTTTCACACAGTCTGTGAAGCAAGAGTGAAAACTAGTGAGCTGCTCATTAAAACCGGAGCTTGTCACTTCAATCATTTTATTCAAGTGAAATTAAATTGTAAAAAACGTTTGTGTCCAAGAATCTTTTGACTTAGTGACCCCCAAAATACACAGCGTTGCAGCGGTTGCAGCAGCAAACCAGACAGTGATGTGCTCAAAACAGTGAACCTCAGTGTGTGACGTGATACAGCTGAAATTCATGGAAGTGTTGTCTACTTTTCCTTCTGAAAATGGCGTTGTTTCCGCGATGAGCCCACACGTGAACCCACAGGTTGATGGATTGATGAGCAGAGGTCAAGCTAGAGGTGTCCTACATCCGACGGGAGGAAACACCTGCAGGAACTCCCTGAGGAAGCGAACTCGCTCGGCCCCTCAGCTGAGCAGAGATGGAGTGACACCGCCGCTCCATCCAGCGTGGAACATCAGACCCTCAGTGAAAGAGCTGTTGTTCCTCAATCTCTCCAGCTTCTCAGACAGGAAGGAGCTGAATGCTTCACACGTCTGGTATGTCTTTCTTGTGAAAGCAAAGCCGCTTGTTTCGCCCACAAAAATGCCGGGAAGACTCCCAGCTCTGCTCAACACATTGCGTTTGTCTACGCGTGGGATTCTCACTCAGAGAATTGAGCTATTTGACCTCATGTCGGGCCGCTGCTCGGAAGGAGCCCCCGATGAAGCAACGCTGGTCCCTTCAGCTTTTTTAATCTTCAGCCAGTGGTGAGCTTCTACCTTGGAATTAAAGACAAACCTGGTGGTTTTCCTGGGTTGAATTGGTCTTGTGATTTCTGGAAATATTTTTCTTCTGTTAAAGTTGGTCTCTCTAATCTCATTTATTCAGCTAAATATTTGGAATTTCTGATGCAAACAATTTGTTTTTGTTGCCTTTCCAAAGACTATTTAGAAGCACATGACAGCGGCAGCTGAGCACCAGACTGTGCTGGACTCTACAGATTTTTCATGCCGAGGTTTGTTCCTGTTCTTGGAACTTGATCCCTCCAAATGTATTGCATCCTGAAATCAGCTCTGCTTCATCGGAAGTCTCTCTGTTGTTTCTTTCCTTCCGAATGTCATTTTTGTCGTCCGGAGTCAGTAAACCCGCGTCACCTCGCCTGACTGGTCCTATCTCTGGCCTGTCAGCACCTTCCCTGTCCTGACTGTCCCTTCCCTCCTGTGACGTCCAAAACCTCAATGAAATAATAAACACGAGGCAAAGCCCTGCGCGAGTGTCATGAAGGCACGAGGATGCGTGGTGTGGCTGGAAGAGTTCATCCGTGTGATAGCTGTCTTTGTTGGTTCCCTGACTCCAGTGTTGTTTCCCCTCTGGCTCTTGTGACCTAATTGTGCTCCCCTCTTATATACTGGAGGGGGGAGGATGGAGCGTTCGGCACAGTGTGAGTGGTGGCTAAACCCAGCTGGTGGAAAGCCTCATCATTGTCAACACTTTTGTATTCAGTGGTTGTTGGTCAATAGGAAGCGTCATGTCACCAGGCCGTGGCAGATGATCCGACTTTGTGATCCACGTTGTTGTTGGTTTTCCTTGAATCTCCTCAATGAATGTCGCACTGTAAGAAGCAGTCACATTCCCGACCCCTCGACTGAAGGTCTTCTCAGGTCATCTAGACCTGGGGTTCTTAACCTTTTTGATCTTCTGAAACAAATTCAAGTAATAGAACTGATTCGTGACTCTTGATTTCATTAGTGATCAATAACCGTATTTAATCTACTTAAACGTAAACAAACCAAGACTTTGTGAAATGACATGAAACCATGTGATCATTGCAAAGATGTTTATTTGTCATTGAAAAGTCCAACCAGCAGTAGAACCAGGTGCAAGTCATCAAATTTACAAAAAAAAACTGCAAACTGTTGAGAAAATTGGAAAAACCGAATACAATTCCGAATAAAATAAATATGATAAAACCATGTCTAAATATCATAAAATATTTTATTTAAGATATTTTATTTAAACCCCAAAGAAGATTTTAGTGAAGTGTAAATAAAAGTATAGCCATTAAATGTTTAAAAATGTTTTAAATTAATTTTCAAAACTGCTTCACCAGGTGCTTTCATGAACAGTCTTTACTGTTGGGGGCGCCATCACCTTCTTGATCATTGTTTTTCTTAGTTGGTAACTATCACAGATTTGCTGCTGTCAAGTCAATTCAGTGACTCACTACTGCTGTGTGGCTAATGTATTAAACTGAGCGTCTCCTGGCCCTCTGGTTGAGAATCACTGATCTAGACCACAGCGAAGGCGCTTTCTGATAACAAGAATAAAGTTCCCGTCTCTCCCAGATGAAGAGAAAGAGGCCCTGATAAAAGTCTGATTTCCCTCCGTTGCATCAACCAGTCCGCTCCAGTCGATCGGCTGTGAAGGCTTCATGCGCGCAGATGTTTTATTCAGCAAATCCAAGCCAGCATCTTCATCTGTATCAAAGTGGGAGTGGTGCCTCATGGGATTTCCCGAATGACTTGAGCGCTGACCTGCGTAAACTCACGGCCACACCGGCCTATTGTTCAGCAGCATTCCAGCTGAACTTCCAAGAACGGACCAGGCAGGAAGTTCACCAAGTCTTTCTGAGCAGTGGCATTTTGCTGAATGTTTCCTCTGGACTTTATCATCCAGCTGGCCCAGACACACCGCTGTCAGCCCCAAAATGCTCTTGCCTTTAAGAGAGCCCATTTCCCCCTAATTTGTTTTGCCAAATAATCTGTTGGACAAATCCTCGTTCTGCTTTAGTCCCCTTCACATGCACACGGAATCATTGGCCCGGATTAGGAGGCAGTGTTATCCCAGCTCAGGGAGGTTCGACCCCTCTGGGATCCTAAAATATGAACTCCTACATGCTCCAAACATTCCGATTCAGAAGAGGATTTGTCAAAGCCCCAAGAATATCTGATGGTATTTGACAAATCGCAGCATCTTGTGGGGATTAAACCGACCATGACTTTCTGGATGACTTAAATTCAACGTTTCCCAATGTGAATTGCATTTGTCTTCAGTCACTTTTAGAGGATGCAGGTTGTTTCTCACTTGTCGCGTGGTGTCGGATTCATGATGGTGGTGTGTGTGTGGGGCGTCAGAGTTTGCCGTCGACCGCAGGGGAGAAGTTGAGAGGTGATACAGAGATGAAGCTGTGGATGTTGAGTCCGGATCAACTGGCTGGGTGGAAGGAAGCGGAGATGCCGTCGGAATTGCGTCTCACTTGTTGCTATCCTGCAAGAGTGAGGGAGGCAGACAGTCAAAAGTTCACCCTGAGCAGACAGTCTTAAGTCAGTGTTGGTATCTCTTCCATTTAAAGCAGCGGCCCAGTGTTGTCCTTGGCTCAGCTCCTGGACCATCAGAACATTCTCACACGTCTCCTCTTTTCCTCACTGCGTCTCTGCAATCGCTCGCTCTCCATGTGGCCTGCGAGGTGAGGAGACCTGTCAGGACCTTTACACTCTCGCTGCACTTCACTGAGAACAACATGAATCCTCATCAAAGCTAGCGTCCATTGCGAGCAGATCTTCCAGGACCGAGAACAAATGAGGCTGCAGGATGGCAGACTCTCCAGAAAGAAGAGAAGATTCCAAGACGCGACGTCAAATCTTATTAGCATTTCAAAGCATTTCAATAAAACAGCACAACTGCAGGAAGAGGCCTAATTGGCTGAGTTATGCAACCCCGGCTATTTTTACATTCCGTCGTCGCGACGAGAAAAGATGGTTTGCTTTCAACTAGGTGTCGTCTCAAATTCACCTCACAGGTCCGCCGGCAGTTGTTGATGCTTGACGCTTCATCAGTGTGAGAACATTGAACACAATGACGCACACAAACTCGTGTAAAAAATATCTTCACACATAACCACGACCTGAATCTTTTTGAAATTCTCCTGCTGATCCAAACGCCCTCACCTCTGAGTGACAACAGCAACACTACACACAATATTTTGACATTTCGCAGGAATAGCTCTTTTTCCTTTTCCTTTTATTTCCTGTATAAACCATCATCTCTACAGCAGCTTGACCAAAATCTCAGCCAGTTCAGCGGCTCATTTGGTGAAGAACCGCATCTTTTATTTTGTCATTTTGCTCTTTGCTTAAGGAAGTAGATGCTGTGTTTGGAATTTCTTTGTGAAATGCAGTTGTGTTGTAGTGATTTGTGATTTTGTCAGTGGCTGGTGAGTTAAAGTAGCTACAGTTTGTTGTTGCGAGTTTGTTGTCTGAAAATGCTCTTACATTCTCAGAACTTCAGCTGTTGTTAGTTCTGGATTTTCTTTGTTCCGTGTCGCCAATAAAGTCCTGAAACTCGGCGAATGTTCCTGGCACTGCTTTGCCCTCATTAGCCCAGGAGGAAGTTGTCTGAGCCTTGCAGAGGAAGTGAGAAGCTGAGCTTATGGAACAATGGCGGAGGAATCACCGGAGACGTCTGAACTCCACCTGCAGCTTGAACACATTAGGGTCCAGTTACGGCATATTAGGGGGCGTTTGTGGGATTAGCAGATGTGACGGCGAGGGAAGGTCTCTGAGCTGGTCACGAGGTCAAGGTTGTGAATGACATCAGAGGTGACCGACAGAAGAGATCTGGAATTTGGGGGAAGGTCCTGTGAACATTGTGGACACCAACTGTTGTCGTGGTGCTGCGTGGCCAGTGTTTCATCACCTCCAGGTAAGTCCGAAGGTTCATTCCAGTAACTTCATTTGTGAAACTCTGGGTGTGTGGTGTGTCGCCCGAGCAGCACAAGCCACACGAGCCAGCGGGTGCAGGATTATTTGGTTGTAAACCTACAACCAGGCTGTTAAGTTGCACCGCTAATGAGACTGTAATTGCTGACTCAAGTGATACCGCGGCGTCTAGTAGGCAGATGCAGGGCCCGACCTCGGCTGCAGGTTTCACAGAGCTTGAAGCAAATAAGTCAGGCACAGACACAACATCAACAAGGCATCAATGCAACTGAAGTCTAGTTCCCTCCAAAGAAACGAAATTTTTGGTTGTGTTTTCGTTCCAGTCTTTTGGTTGCTGAGTTTTGGCTGGTTAAATAATGGCGTGTGGTCCAGTAGTTGAACTGGTTTGTTTGCTGCGTGGGATTCATGGATACAGAAGCCAGATGTCCAGCAGCTGAGGCAAGGTGACGGAGCAGACGGACGGTGAAGTGGCAAGGGACGGGGAATTAGCGGTGAGTGATGCGGTGATGTCAAACAAGAACAGCTGTAGATCAGAGCCCATCCAAGACGTCCTCATCTGTCATCGGCCTGGATCTTAATGGGCCTCACAAAGAGGTGTGGAAGTCAGGGGAGGCGAGGGGAGCTGGCGTGACCAGGGAGGTGGCACCCCGAGGGATGGAGGCTGCTCTGTCTGAGGAGCCCTTTGTGACAAAGCTACTTCCTGTCTGCGTATTGATCGCCTGACTGTCCTTAGTGGGGCGGGGCTGCAGGCTTGGATGGCTGAGCGGAGAAGGAGGTGAGTGTTTTCCTTTCAGTGTTATTCTCAGCTCCGTCGCCTCAAATAACCCACTGCCCCTGAACAACATGAGCTCCGGCAGGGTCACAGAGGCACCGCGGGCTGCAATGCGAAACATTTGAAAATGTCCCAGGCAGCATTTTCGGGAGTTCAAGAGAAAATGTCTGGCTTGCACACAGCGTTGGTCAGAACAGTCTGTTGAAAAGTTAGAGACGTGACTAAGGTGGTCTCGTGTTCACACCAACAGGTGTGAACAGGCTGAAGAAAAAGTTTGGGTCTGAGTGATCGAAATGATTCCGTGTCTGACGTGCAAGGCCGCCAACTGACTGGGTCAGGGTCACCGACGGCCGCATGGTCACCCGTGTCACAGAAGCTTTTGTTTCCTCACACATTATTCTCCACTCTGCCTCAGTGGTGTGAAAGAGGGTCAACTCACATGGGGGACCCTGACGGCCCACTTAGGCCGCCGTTGCTGTGGCGACTGGCCTCGGGGGCCATGTGCATCCATTATTGGAGGCATGTGCAGTGGCACAAGGCAGTGAGGGGGGTAGAGCCTGGGGTCGTGTGGTCGGGGCGGGGGGCTGGCACCTACGTCTGGCTTGCCTCAGTGGTCCCAACACCAGAGCTGGATTTACTGCTGGAGAACATGTATATTGCTACTGTTGAGTCAATGATGTTGCCTAGAAATGATCTCACTGTGAACCGGAGGGGTGCTCAGACTCTCTCAGCTATTGAAGGCACATCCTCCACGTGAGAATACTGTGCACTGAACACTTTGTTCGGGGAGCAGCAGGCCAACTGTGCCCAGGCATTAGTTCCTCCGTTCATTCTAATGCTCTTATGTGATTTTTGACAAACAATAACGGGCCAACATGACTCCCTGCACCGATTCCAAGCGCCCTGCTTTAAGCCAGCTCGATTTCAAACGTGCGGTTCCTATCAAATCTTCCGAAGATAAAACGTGACATTTCCAGAGTGGTTGCCCGAGGCCGTGCAGCATGAGGTCCGCTCGGCTCCTGAAAAGCTGGCGGCTGCTTAAGCTGCGCATTATCACATGAAAAATGACATCAGCAGTGAAAACAGCTTTGCTCACAGCAGGATTATCCGCGGGTGTGGCGCTGCGCCGGGAGCTCAGCGGAGGTTACAACAACCTTGGTCCACATGTGGAATGGTATGGTATTGATTGTGTGAGGTATGTTCCGCCCTGTGTGCGTCAGAGCTGTGCGGGGTGGAGGGTGTTCCCCCACTTTTCTGGGTGTTGATGGTGGAAGGGAAAGCTGCAGAGGTGGAGGGGTAGATGAGGGCACGTGCCGCCTTCGTCTCCGGAGCTTACTGCCAGCTAATCCACCCACGGCCTGGAGACGCCGGCCAAGATGCTCGTCTTTTTGTGGACAACACACACACACACCGAAGCACTTGGTTGGAGGAGAGTAGCCGAGACTCCTTTTATACTTTGATCCAAAATTTTTACACCTGCTTTCCTGATTTCCAATCCAAAGCTGATGTTTTGCAACCAATTTTCAGGCCTGAACTGTGAAAACAACTTGTGAAAAATACTGTAGCTTCTTTAGTTCACGACTGACAGGTGATACCTTTAACACAGACTTGCTCGGCTCTGCCGGACGTAGTTGGTGATGGCGGCCTGTTTTAGCAGAGACTTTGCTTCACCATCACGTCCAGTGTCTCAGAAACAGTGGCTAACTGAACCCTAAAGAGTGAAAAAGTAAAAGACTGTTTTTATCTTTCAGGGCGAATATAGATGAGGTGGAAACGGAGGTCGTGGAGATCGAAGCAAAACTCGACAAGGTGAGATCTTGCAGCATCACTGAGGTCATTACTTTGACCTTGGTCACATGGAAGCCTCATGCCCCAAGATTCACTCAGTGGTGGACCAGATACTGGAGCTATGAGCTCATGCTGGGTGGACCCAGCCCCGTGGTCCTGTTTCCCAGATGAAATGTGAGGGTTGAAGATGCAGAACACATCAAGCATGTGAATTTTCAACACATTTGTCTTCTGTCACATGTTTTCTGATGAGTCTTAATGGAGCTCTGTTGACATGTTGATTATACGCTAGCAACCACAGACTCCGATTCGGCTTGGCGAGTGCGTTCACGCTGTCACTCCAAAGTCTCCGTTTGAGGCAGAGCTGTGGATGTAGCTCCATGCTACTAGTCAAACCAGTGGAATATGAAGGGAGTCAGAGGCCGAGCTGAGCTGCAGAGTGACGTGGCAGCTCCGAGGAGCTTCCAACGAGCCGTCCAGATGTTTGGCCCTGGTGTCGTGCTGCATCTGCACTCTGGTGCGACTCTGGCGGTCAGAGCTGGAGAACCTCCACCGCGGTTCATATTCCTGTCCAGTGCAACGTTAATCACTTTTGATGCAAAAGTTCAGACCGCAGGACTGAAGAAAATCCAGCAGGTTATTTTAAGGTCTGAAAAATAGTGGAACAGGAGCCACTTACACAACACCTACTCTCTTCACATGTAAATGTGATTGAATCAGCAGTTCTGGAGTCACTTTGGTCTCTGTATGTGGGATTCTGCTGGAATATTAGATCTAAAATAAGATTCAGCTGAAAGTGTCCTGCAGTCTTCATCACTTTGGGAGGATCCATTTCTGGCTGATGGCTCTGCTGATCCATCACAACTCTTACTATTGAAAACAGACTCTCTCTCAAGTTGTATCACATTGTAGCTTCCTTATTACCAGTGTCCTGCTGGTGGTTCTGGTCAGAGTCTCAGGTGGATGCAGGAGCTCGTGGTCAGGGCTCCAAAACAACAAGCTGTGCTGCATTTTATTTGATCAGAATTGTATTAGTTTCAAGCATCAAGACGCAGCCCGACGTTCAAATGAGTCAGTGGGAGGTCACAACAGCAACAAGCTTAGTAACATGCTGCCACATCGAAACAAGATTATGACCGAGCCTTGCTGTGCAGAACAGTGTTGAAGGAATGTTGCGTTCCTCAGCCAGTTCAGGTTTTACACACTTGCACTTTGGCTCCTCTTCACACCCGTAACCCGTCGTCTGGTTTATAGACATGAGAAAGTGCAAACTGAGAATTTCTCAAAATAATTTTGCTGGAAAAATGAGCTCAGGCTGAAGTCTGGCGCGCAGATGTGGCTGAAAACAAAGTCTGGCGTGGAAAATGAAGAATTGAATTTTCCTCTCGTGAAAGTGGAATCAAAACAAACGCAGACGCCGGCGTCCGTCGTGTTGCTGACGACCACACAGAGACCGTCTAACACCAGCAGGAGCGTCTGCGTCTGTTTCTAATGTGGAGCACTGAACTCTCACACCTGGAGCCCACCAGGTTCAACCTGTTAACGCAGGTGAGAACATTCTCTGGACCACCCGCTGACGCTTGGCTTCTTCTCCCGATGGCCTCAGATGGAGCCTGAAATGGCCCGGTTTGGACACTGATGTGAGCCGGAGATGAGGATTAACATCTCACTAAGTTGTCTTCCTCTGGATTCCCCTGCAGTTGGTGAAGCTATGCAGCGGCATGATAGAAGCTGGGAAGGCATACGTCAGCGCAAACAAGCTCTTCGTCAACGGCATCCGCGATCTTTCCCAGCAGTGCAAGAAGGATGAGATGATCTCGGTAAGTCTGAAGCCGCTTCCCTCGTCTCTGTGGGTCTCACCACAGCACGCTGTTTTGGGAGGGTTGACCTGGCTTTACATTTTATCAGCTTTAAACTAGTGGTGGGACTTTACTGAGTTAATTTAATTTAATTTAATTTAATTTAATTTAATTTAATTTAATTTAATTTAATTTAATTTAATTTTTATAAAAAACCAACAAAACAAAAGCAATCTTTTTGCTTTTGTTCAGGGATGTTTTTCGCTACACAGCGGTCAGGGTTTCCACTGCTCTGAATGTATTTGACATTCTTATACGAATATTTTCAAGACATTAAAAGAGCTTTAGTTGATATAAAAACTTGACTATAGCCACCACTGTGATTTATTCTCAAGCTGATGCAAAATAAACAATATGACCCAGTCTTTAGTTCGTCTCGACGGACCAGTCGGCGCAGGGCTTTGTTTTCAGAGCCACAATAGCTTTGGATGCCAGTTGTGATTGGTAAACCAACACTGGTCCTCACTGAAGTCTAGTTTCTGTACTGTGTGAGTGTGAGCTGTGTGTCCTGGCATCAGGCCGCTCCTCCCAAATTTGCCTCCAGCATCATTAATCCACGCATGGGCTGGTGAATCCATAAGAATCATAATATCTGTTACTTCTAATCTGCTTCGACTGTTTTTATTTTGGATGTTTTGGAAGTGTCTCCAGGGACTTTCCTCATCCGTTTGATGTTTTGTTGTTTGTGTGACTAAAGCCGATGGCGGACAGATTAGCCTGCCAGAATCGCTCGCTGCTCTTGGCTTCCGGCCTCAGATGTTTTTGGACAGCTTCTGTCCGCACTCCTTGCTGCAGAGGTTCCATTCCGGGCCTTTTTGGCCAGCAGAGTTTGACTAATACTCGAGTCTTGCGTTAGTATTTTCCGTTGTAAATGAAAACATGCAAACGGAATCGATTAGTCGTCTGTGGAAACCACTTCCACGTCGACACTCAGCAGCCTGCGCTTCCTTCTGGGGCAGAAAATCGTTGGTGCCCAAAAGAGGAGAGTGAGTTGATGCAAAGTGAAATATTTACAGTGAAACTAAGGTCCTGTGCTGCTCTATGACACCGCAGACAATAGAACAGCAGGCGGTGCAGACTAAATACATCCAGGTTGTTTACATACACAACACTGGTGTGTTTTCCCCTCATTGTATGAAGATGCCCGTCGGAAATAACCGCTTGGTATCTATTAATAACAGTCCATGAAAACCCAGATCTTTGATTGATAACCCTTTAGTGTAAAGCCACGCTGAAGTAGTGCGAAGTCTAAAGACGCCAGTGACTCTTGAGCCATGATGACTTCAGGTCACCTCCTCTGCTGCCTACAGCTTCACGGCTACACAATGTTCGTGACAAAGGCGAGAATGGTGGAAGGTTTTTCCTCTCTCATGACGTTGAGTAATATGATGGCTTCTGTTTCTGCAGCAATGTCTGGAAAAATGTGGAGAAAGTCTCCAGGAAATCATCAACTACCATATGGTAAGTGCAAACATGCTGCCAAGGCGGAGGAGCAGTGACGCGACTTAGAAAGTGAAGGAACCCGAAGAGGCCAGATATGGAGTTTCCCTCAGCAGGACACAGAAGTAGTGGAGCTCTGAACCCTGTTGGCACCCAGAGTGTGTGAGACTCGAGGTCCGCACTGATGGCTCCGCCGCGTGAAACTGGGGAAAGAGCCGCATGTGGCTCGGGAGCAGCGGGTTGGCCAGGCCTGCTGTAGCCAATGCAGTATACCAGTCCCCCAAAAAAGGGAACACGATACATGGCCTTCCTTCCATCCTGCCTTTAAGGCTGCTGACCTTCTGACCCCCTTTGAAGTACATTAACCCGCAGCATGTGTCTGTGTGCGTCACATTCTTTTGTGAAAGCCGCCACAAAGATGTGTCGCAGCCACTCCCTTCACCCCACGCACTGTCCGTCTCATGGCAACAGTAGGGGGTGTCGAGGGGGGCATTTCTGACGGAGGGTTAATGGGCGAGGTTGTTCCTGCTTGTGTGGATTAGCTTTTGGGCGGTTGCAGCCGTGACACGCAACATCACTGGGATGCACAAGCTCCACAAGCACTGGCAAGCATGTGACTTTATTTGGCAGATTTCCATAGAATGTTGAGATCAATTATTTCACTTCAATCCTACTGAAATTTTGGGATTGAAACGATAGAAACATCTTTCCTTCGCCCTCAACATTCATTCCTGAAGCAACCCAGCGTGTTTTGGAAACAGCTTCCCCCCTAAAACTGGAAATATTCCGACGACGTTCAGCTCTGCTCTGCTTTTCAGGCAGCTCCGGCTGTTGATAGAAAGCAACTCCACTTTAACCTGCAGTTTCAGACGTTTGCCCCTCGATCCACCTCTTTCCTCGCATGATTTATTAACTCATTCATTAATGCCATTTCCATCTCATCCAAACATGAAAACAGAAAACTGGAGTGCCTGGAACCATAAGAGCCATCCCCCTGAGAGCCAACATTCCCGGCCCTGCGACCTCAAGTTCAGCGTGTCTTTAGTTCTGCGAGGTGCCGAAGTGATATGCGGCGTGTTCATGTTTTAGTCAGGAAGGCAGTGACGTGTGGGGCTGAGTGCAGCGCGCTGCAGCAGCTGCTGATGAATAAGGAACGACCATCGCGCTCGGTCCTCACAAATAGGAAATGACAGCAAACTGCAGCCACACTCGGATGCAATGTATGTTTCATCGAACGCCTTTGAGCAAATGCATGTGAGCTCACTGTAATTCACCAGATTATATACGACCGTCGAGGATTCCACTCAGGTCTGCCACAGTGGGAGCATGAGGAATCCCCTTCAGCTGAGCGTCACTGAGCAATGAACATCAAGAACAGGGTCATTGACTTGGACTGTGTATGGCCTTTCATCAGCAAGACAAAGGCCTCTCTTCTGTCAGTCCACCGCCACCATGAACAGACCCCCACATGACCCTCACACCTGGAGAGAGACTGATAACTCCACATCGCAGGGTCGCAGGTTGACCTCCCTCTGTATCCGCTCCTGGCTGCCCCAGCGAAACAATCCCGCTGTGTTCCTCTGAACGTCGGGCTGAATCCAAGTTTAGCTGCTTTTAATTCAGCTCTTTTCTCGGTCGATGTCAAAACCTGGCCCGTGCACCAGAAGGAACCGGGCCAGCGCTTCCAGCCGCCGCTCTAAATCAGGCATGAAACTCCATATGAACACTCTGTAAATTATTGATTCGTGTTTGACTCTCTGAACATCCATTAAAAATGAGTGGAGTCTGACACACCGATGCAAATAGAGAGGAACAGCTCAGCTGCCAAGTCTTGAAAGCCACGTCTCGTACAGGACGATCCGCCGGGGCCCGAGAGACGCGCGACACGGATAGAAAAACAAGTTTGTGTGGAAATCAACGCAATAGTATTTACTTTTTTTTCCAACTCACAGTGTGAGCTCCCCACGTGTGATGCAAATGTGGATATTTGGAAGAAAGGAGGTTGTTTGCGGATGCGGTGCTTGTCTTGTTGAGCGACTCACTTGTTTTAACTTATAGCCCTGTTTTCCTGTAAGAAGAGCCTGTGTTGTTGCCCAAAACTACCTTTTGGCGAGACAGGTGAGCGGAGTCAGCAGGGAGTTGGATGCTTGCATTAACCCATGAGTCACAGATCCTGGAATTTTATTTAACTCCGGCAGTGCAGAGGCTGTGGCTGAGATTTAAGTGGAGGCTCATCTACCCAGTGTGTTCTATACACAACACAAGTGCTCCACTTCGGACGTGTTTGCTGGCCGGTGTGTTCCCTCCTCTCCTCTCGCTCTGTGGTCCAGTAAAAGCTGCTCATCAGCGGGCCACTAACAGTCACTCTGGCTGGTCGATGCCGGACTGTAAAGCTGCATCGCGGGTCTCTCTCACCCAGGACAATGTGGTGTGCAGATGGAGGTCCTCACTAAATAACGGAGCGGTTGTCTCTCACTTCTGTCTAAATTTATTTTACAAGTGTTGTGGAGACACATTTCCTTCCCTCAGCCGCCGCAGTGACGACAGGAGAAAGTGTCGCGCTCATTATCAGCTGCTGCACACACACACACGCACGTACATACTGATCTGAGTACACTTAAACCCAAGTACACTATATCATTAAACTCATGCAAATAGAGATGCAAGCCCAACAGACACACACCCTGGAGCGCACAACTTTGGAATGGTAACTGAACACAAAAATATACACACTGCTGTGTGTCATTTTGAACACTAACTCACACAAACAGATCCAGTTCTGCATGTGAGCCGCAGCGCTGCACTGTCCACGGCATCAGAAGCGACTTGAGGCTCTCGAGTCGCACAAGAACACAATGCTCATCACATCAGTGCATGTTACTGCACTGAAGCACAGACTCCAGTCCACAGATTTTAGCACACACACACATTTGTTTATCAAATGATGTCGCCTGGATGCAGTGACCGGCGACTGTGTGTGGACATCTGACTGTTACTTCCAGTCTGAGCGCCTTCACTCCTACCAAAAAAGCCCCCTTCTTCTTCTCCTCCTCCTCCTCTCATCTTCTTCCTTCGCTCCCCCTCCCTCGCTGCCCGAGTGACCTATTTAGCCGCAGCAGCGTCGATCAGAGTGTTGTCAGAGTCAAGCAGAGAGGACGTTTAAATCAGAGGAGGGTTTTGTGCTGCAGCCACATTCCTCCTCTATTCACTCCATTCATCTGTCCACTGCCTCATTTACATGCCCTCGAACAAACCCCCTCTACATCGCCCTCTATTGGATCTCTGGGGAGCTGGATCTCCCTCCTGAAGTCAGGAAAACGGCACGTTCTGATGGTGTTAAGAAGAGCTGCAGTTTATGGAATCGACTCAGTGGATGGATGACTGCGGGGTGTCAGAAGTGGGATGACATTTTAGAGCGCCATTATCCACTGCTCCCTGCTTTGTGTTTATCATCTTCTATGGTGTCAGAAGTGGGATGGAAGCTGTTTGTAAATCTGTCGTGTCGTGTTTTTCAGATCCTCTTCGATCAAGCTCAGCGGTGTGTGAAGCAGCAGCTGCACAATTTTGTCAAAGAGTGAGTGAAGCTATAATTCATGACTGTTCCCCCGCAGGAACTTTTAGGGTCATGAAAGATTCAGGTGGGCAGGTTAAAAAAACAGGGCAAAGTTGCCGCCCTTTAAATGTGTCTTAACTCTTTGAATAATTCACTGAACAACCCAGATTTGTGGCAGAACAATTCAACATGATGAAGTGTTTGTGCCGTGTGCTGACAGCGGGGGGTTAAAGTGCGGCTCCTCTGTGCGACAGGGACGTGCGGAAGTTCAAGGAGACAAAGAAGCACTTTGACCGAGTACGAGAGGATTTGGAAATCGCTCAGGTGAAGAACGCTCAGGCTCCCAGGAACAAGCCGCACGAGGTGGAGGAGGCTGTCAGCACGCTCAGCATCACGCGCAAGTGCTTCCGCCACCTCGCCCTGGACTACGTGCTGCAGGTCAGTCAGCAGGAGGCGCTGTGGCTCTCTTGGATCCAACCCAACACCGGTGCTAGTTTCAGGGGAAATGTTGTTACTGACGTTCTTCGCTGTTTCGCCACATTAACTGGAGGTCTGAGCTGCGACACAAACTCATGAAATTGTTGTCGCATCTTCACGGCTCAAAGCTTTAGTGAATGCTCCCATGGTTTTCTTAAACACCGCCATATAAAAGACTCGCCTTCCAGTCCAGACAGGATCATAACACAAGTGTTGTGTAGAAGCAGGGAGATCAGAAGAGCGCAGCGCTCTTTGGCCCGCGGCGGCATCTGCATCCAGCCTTCCCTCTGCACAGCGCTTCATCTTCTCTTTAGACGCTGCCAGAGTTTGTTTTGCACACAAGTGGCAGCATCGTCTGCTGGAGAACAAGCGCCTGCAGCGACCAGCGCACTGACTCGCTGTGATGGCAGCGACCGCCGTGACCTCCTTCTTTACCCTTTTTACAGTCCTAATGGGAAAACATCTCAAGGCGGAGAATGTCAGCGATGATTGTTCTTACAAGTGACCTCTGCAATGTCGCTGCAACCACTGGTCCAGGAGGACTTGTGTTTTGTTGCAATGATGTTCTGTAGATCATGCGGTGACATGAAACCTCACATGGCTCACAGACCCCAAGCACTAGGTGGCAGAGTTTCTCAGTCCAAATATGTTTTAACTAGTCGGTGTTTTGAGGGAGGAACGTTTGGCCCCTGCAGAACAGAGTGCTCAGTGCCGTCCCATGATTGTGGTGGAACAGCAGGAGACGATTGAAGCTGCATTTCCTCAAACTTTCATCATCCTTGTCTCAACAGATCAACGTTCTCCAGGCAAAGAAGAAATTTGAGATACTTGATGCGGTACGTTTTCTTTGATCATAATTCCACTGCATAAACCATGGTGTAATTGAAGTCGTTCTCACGAGCGATTCCGACCTCCCCTCATGTAGATGCTGTCCTTCATGCACGCTCAGTACTCGCTGTTCCAGCAGAGCTACAACCTTCTGGACGAGATCGACCCCTACATGAAGAAGCTGGCCGCTGAGGTGAGGGGGGGAACACCTGAGACTTGTGAAAATCCACTGACTGAACGATAAGAAAGCGATGAGAAATAGTACCAAACTCAAGAAGAGCCGCTCAGAACCAGACCACCACCACGCAACAGTCCCAATGTTGAGGACCACCCTCTCCACAGCAACCGTCATGAAGTCACAGCAAACAACGGCCATAAGAAGTGCAAGAAGACGGCCAAACCCAGAACGACACATGGGACCTTTACGTGGCTAACACACCCAACATTGACTCCCCGATTTTCTATGGCACAATGTAGAATCCCACTGAAGCGCAACATCTGCTGCAGTGATTTGAGATGAGAATGGAAGCTGAAGGTCGCGGTGTGTGCTGAAGGAATTGGTCTTTCAGACAGAAAGAAAGTTGTTTCGCTGCGGTTCTGATCTGGTGTCAGCCGGGTTCTCATTTGAACAAGCGGCAGTTTCATAATTCATCAGGAAAACTGCTGCTGAATTATAGATGCCGTCGGTACAAGCCTAAATTAGTTTCAGGTCGTCTGAGCCAAGTCTCTGAACAAGTGCAACTTGAGTTGACTGTTAGCTGAAGGTCTGTTCTGGAACAATGAGCTTGTTTTTTGTGTTGCAGCTGGATCAGCTGGTCATCGATTCGGCCATGGAGAAACGAGAAATGGAACACAAACATGCGACTATTCAACAGAGGGTGAGTTGCAGTTTCAGTCCATCCATTTCCAATGATTCACCCCGGGGGGCCATGTGGTGGTGGGGGAGGGTCAGAGGGGGGCTGAGGGTGGGACAAAGTCAACTTGGACGTGTGGCTCATCCATTACAGCAGGAGTCAGTGCTCTCCTCCACACTGCACTGTCCCCTGTTTCTGAGTCTGTCGCCATGGTAACTGTCTGCACAACTGTAGATGAATTAGTCAAACAAACAGTGTCATGATTTTACTACTATTTTTACTATTACTTTGTCATTGGACGAAGAATGGAAGTGGAGTTGTGTGTTTTTCCGATGTTCATAACAACATACATTTAAGCGACTGAATCCATAAATAGGTTGTGAAATAATGGATAATTGAAGCAACAAACTATTGCACTTCTAGTGTTTTTAATTCACCTGGTTGTGAAAAGAAAAAACTCAAAGTAACTTTGGATTTGATTTCATTTTAAGGTGATATTTTGTGTTAGCTCTCTTCACTGAATTAATCATATTCACGGAATGAGCACCCCCTAGCGGTCGATACATTTTTAATGAAACATTTTTTTAATGTTCAGTTGTTGCTGTGATTTTACTAAGGGTGTGAGTGATGTCATGGTGTGTTAGGTGGAGAGGTTTACATGATGAAAGAAAGGTTTCCCCGGCTCCTCCAGAGGGTTTTGAACTTCTGATCCAACTTTATTAAAGTTTCACTTTTAAAATTTAACTGAAATCTTCTGCGATAAAACTCTTAAACGTTGATCTGGACCCTTCTGAGACGTGGATGTGCCACAGAAGATCGGGCTCCTGAATAATTCAGGGGCTCCTCAGTCCCTCAGGATCATGCAGCAGCTGTGGTCAGTGTGGTCCCCGTGGCTCTCATTGATCTTGTTGTGACCGGAGCTAAGCTGCTGCTTAGAAGGGTTCAGTTGGGATGACTGGTGTCTGTGATGTCAGCTGATCATGTTCTCTCTTCTGCTCCCCCGGTGGCTGCCATCGACCTCCAGACGCTCATGCAGGTGAGTGGAGACACGACTGCCACACCATCTCTCATGGCTGAGTCTGAGCGAGTCTGAGCACAGGAAGCGCCGCTGACCTCACCCGCTCCTCTCGCCCGCGTCTCTCGCACGTGTGTCTCGCGGTCCTGGTCGGGACCAGTCTGCATCCGACACACTGCAGTAGCATTCATTTTTGAACGCTGCAGCTAATGGAGAAACCTTGTCCAGGGTGTTCATGCGTTCACCTTCCTTTGTTTGTATGTTTACATTGGCGAGTGTCACTGTGGCGGTAATTACAACAGTAATATTCAGACTTAACACTTTGTTCTCTGAGGACGCTGTCCAACATGCCCAACATTGCAAGGAGTCTCCGCTACTCACGAGCTCCATCAGCTCCTGACTGTTGGGAAGCAACTTCACGTCCACCATGACTACAGTACTGCGACTGTGTTCCAGCTTAAGGAGTTGTACTGCGACACGCTACCCATGGTTCTACTACTGTCACTGCAAGCCAACTCTCAAATAAATGCAGCCACAAAACTGCAGCTGCTTAACTAACACTTCTGTTAGTACTCCATTAGTCATGATCAATACCTTTTCATTAACACAACTTTTACCACCTCAATTCCCGGTCTTGTAATACTGCTTTGTTACGGCTTCTGCTGACTCCTATTCCTACTGACCACAGCCGGCCTTGAGAACTACTGCAGTACTGGTACTACAGACAGCGACTCGGACTGTGGCGATGTTTGGTTCCATCCACTTCCCTGTATTTTCTTCAAACCGTCTCACTTTCCCTGCGGCATCAATAATTCAGCAGCCTTCACTCTGTCGCTGTGACGTTGAAGTATCAAACATTCATCTTCTGAGTGGAGGCTGGGAGGAAGCAGGACGGCTGCTGCTGTGTTCAGGGACGGGTCCCGGTGTCACTGGCTGACAGCTCCAGCGTGTTCTGTGCAGCTCGACTTGTGTTGACTGAGAGTCATCTCCGTCTGCAGAGGCTCCTGAGGAAACACCTCCGACTCATTCACCACACTTCTGCATTTGGAACTTCATGAGTTCATGAAGTTGTACAGCTATTTGAAATCACATTTAAAAAATGCTACAGAAAGTACTGCGACCTTTGCGACGACTTCAACTCCAGCCAGTACTTCACGTTTGTAAACTTCCCATCGGCAGTTTGAGACGTGCGGTTATAATCCCTGCAGTCATTTGTGGCTCATTCCAAGGTCCTCAGGCTGTTGGGTTATGATTGAGATGATTCATGACCACCTCCAGGACTCACCTTCGTGTTCCGTTTCAGGACTTCTCCTACGACGACTCCAAGGTGGAGTTCAACGTGGACGCGCCCAACGGTGTGGTGATGGAGGGCTACTTGTTCAAGAGGGCCAGCAACGCCTTCAAGACCTGGAACAGGTGAGTGAGACTTTGCACTGTCCAGTCTGAGCTTCCGAGGAGGTTCATGATTTGATGGAGACACACAGGAAGTGCTGAGCCACCGTCACGCGGATGAGCATCTCACCATTCATCTCAGGAGTTTGCTCTCCGTGAGCTGCAGTTCTCCTCTGATGCCCAGAGCCAAATCGATGCCTCTCACAAGCTTCATGCGCCGAGCATCTGAGTCCATCACCAGCATGTTTTATTCATGCCGCTCCGCTCTCCTCTGCAGGCGCTGGTTCTCCATCCAGAACAGCCAGCTGGTGTACCAGAAGAAGCTCAAGGCAAGTGCATGTGTGCCACGTCGCAGGTGTCAGTCAGAGTGGCCTTGCTCTGCCTGGACTTCTTCTTGAGCTTGACTCTTCAACTCCTCTGAGGGGGACTGACAGCAGGCGTGTGCGCAGGATTCTCTGACCGTGGTGGTGGAAGACCTGCGTCTGTGCTCGGTGAAGCCGTGCGAGGACATCGAGAGGAGGTTCTGCTTCGAGGTGGTCTCCCCAACAAAGTATGACATGGCGAAGGGCTTCGGTTGCCTGTGTTTGTCCCTCGGGACTCGCTCAGATGTGTGGCATTCGCTTGCGTGACAGGAGCTGCATGCTGCAAGCCGAGTCGGAGAAGCTCCGACAGGCGTGGATCCAGGCGGTCCAGGCCAGCATCGCGTCAGCCTACAGGGAGAGTCCCGACTCCTTCTACATGGAGGTGAGCCGCTCCAGCTTTCCTCAGCTTCCGTGTGAGACTCACCATGCCTGTGTTCCGCCAGCACCTGGACCGGACCGCCTCTCCGTCCACCAGCAGCATTGACTCGGCCAGCGAGACCCGGGAGCGCAGCGCTCGGGGCGAGTCCATCCTGCAGAGGATCCAGGGTCTGCCGGGGAACCAGCAGTGCTGCGACTGCGGGCAGGCGGAACCTCGCTGGGCCTCCATCAACCTGGGCGTGCTGCTGTGCATCGAGTGCTCGGGCATCCACAGGTGAGCGAGGCCGCTGCTGCCGGCCGACCCACATATGACCGCCGCTGTGTTTGTGTTGCAGGAGTCTGGGCGTGCACTGTTCCAAAGTGCGCTCTCTTACGCTGGACTCCTGGGAACCAGAGCTGCTGAAGGTGAGGATGCTACCTCTGGTCCACCCCCTCCGGTCCGTTGCGTCTGGTCCGCTGGCTCCGGTCCGCTGCCTGCGGTGAGCCGGTCTCTCACCAGTCTCTCGTGTGGTTGCAGCTGATGTGTGAGCTGGGCAACAGCGTCATCAACCACATCTACGAAGGCTCCTGCGCCGACCACGGACTGAAGAAGCCGCTGCCCACCAGCTCCAGGTGCCGTTGCCTTAAACCGCGGTGGCGGTCCTCCTGACTAACGCTGCCCCCTGCAGGCAGGAGAAGGAAGCCTGGATCAAAGCCAAGTACGTGGAGAAGAAGTTCCTGAAGAAGCTGGGCTCCTCTGAGGTCCTCACCAACGGAGACAGGAAGGCGGAGCACCGGTGGAGAGTGAAGAAGTGTCGGCGGCACAACAGCGCCACCACGGTGTCCAAGGGCAGGAGGCGGTACCGAGCGGAGCCCGGCAGCACCTCGCCCTCCACGCTGTCCTCAGGTTCTCCTCGGCCTTGTCCTCTCTCGCCCCCTGCTGAGTGACCCGCTTCTGATCCCGGTCCCCACCGTTTTTCACAGCTGTTGCCAAATTCCGCAGAGAATCTCTCTTCTGTCCCGACGAGCTGGACTCGCTCTTCTCCTACTTCGACACCGGCGCCGGACCTCGAAGTGAGTCCCTTCAACTTCAACAGTGGCAGCGAGGCACTGACCCACTTGTCCACTGGGTGGCAGGTCTGAGCAGCGACAGCGGGCTGGGCAGCACAGACGGCAGCACGGACGTCCTGGTGTTCGGGTCGGTGGTGGACAGCGTGACGGAGGAAGGTGAGGCTCGGAGCGAGGCCCCGTGTGGACGGGCGAGTGAGCGTGCGGCCTCGTCCACAGACGGCGAGGAGTCCGAGGACTCCAGCGGCGAGGCGGAGCCGGAGACCTCGGACCCGGAGGACCTGCGGGACCTCCACCCGGGGGCGCTGCTGTTCAAAGCGGCCAGAGCTCGGAACCTTCCCGTCATGGCCGAGGCGCTCGCTCACGGCGCCGACGTCAACCTGGCCAACGAGGACGAGGAAGGGAAGACACCGCTGATCCAGGCGGTGATCGGGGTGAGGCGGAGTCCCGGGCCCCACCTGGCGCCGCCACTGACCCCGCTCTCTTTCAGGGCTCGCTCATCGCCTGTGAGTTCCTGCTGCAGAACGCCGCCGACGTGGATCAGCCAGACGCCAGAGGGCGGGGCCCGCTGCATCACGCCACGCGCCTGGGACACACGGGGTGAGTGGCGGCGCTCGCGCACACGACCGAACCCGGACTGAGCCCCTCCTCCTCCTCCTGCAGGCAGGTGTGTCTGTTCCTGAAGCGAGGAGCCACGCAGAACCATGGCGACCAGGACGGAGAGGATCCGCTGAGCATCGCGGTGCAGCAAGCCAACGCCGACATCGTCACGCTGTAGGTGGAGCCGCGCCTCACGGGCTGCCGCAGCCCCGCCACTAAACCTCGCCCCTCTGCGCAGGCTGCGTCTGGCCAGGATGAACGAGGAGATGCGGGAGGCGGAGGGTCCGTTCGGGCAGCCAGGTCAATACCCCAGCTGCAGCCCCACAGAGCTGCAGTACAGGAAGTGCATTCAGGAGTTTATCTGCATCACCATCGCCGAGTGCTAGGAGAGCTTGGAGTTCTGTCCATCCCAGCGCTCCAGTGTGTTGCCCTCGCTGTGTCCGGGAGCACGGTCTCCACGAGAGCGCAACACACTGCTGAGTCTTCAGCCAAACACTCCAACGTTAGCTTCTTCTCCATCGTCGCCCACAACTGTAAAAGTCAGGCTGAGCGACCTTTGACCCCTGACATGGGTCAGTCTGGAGCACGCCAGTATTGGCCTCTAGAGACGTGTCACCTCATGAGTCTGCTGGTCCATCCGCTGCATGAGGGCTGTAGAGGTCTCCTGTTGCTGCAGCTCAGCTGGCTGAGTGACAATCCCCCTTCAGAGCAGAGGTGCTTTTCTCTCTGTTGACCCCAGAGAAGAGGAGTCGGGTGAAACTCTCTCTGTTTGAAAGCACTTTTTCTGAACCTTCTGAGCATGTGCAGTAGAGTGACTGGAGGCCGATCCCTGTCCACTCCCTGTGTGTGTGTGCGTGTGTGTGCGTGTGTGTTGCCCGTGGTGTAGATACTTTAACACTATTAACACTGGAACTGCCTGCTTCTAACATGTGACTGTGACGTGAATATTGTAGCAGAACTGTGAACAGTACCACTTGTCTTGTCCCGCTGTCTTGGTGACCATAATAAACAGACGTGATGAACTAACTTCTGCTTCTTTGTTGGCTTCCTGTCGATGAAACCTGCGCTGCTCTAACTCCACTAACAGTCTCTTCCTGTGCTGCTGTGTGCAGCTGAGGTCTCCGTGTGTGAGAAGATCCAGTGGCTCTGGATTCACCCAGACGTGCCATGGGCCTCGCTCTGCTCCGACACGGGTGGAGGAAGCTGGGTTTTGAAGGCGCGAAGTCTGGTGCTCTCAATAGAGCGGAGCTGCCTTTGTTGCGTCTGAGAGTTGGGCGGTTGCCTTGGAGACGGCCCAAGGAGCACTCAGATGTTTGCAGTGGAAAGCGTCGCGGTGCTTCTCATTCATGAGGCTTTCTCAGTGAGCCGCCAGCTGGCTGTCATTCAATGGTCTGCCATGTTCTCCCTGCCAGGCGACGCCACCTACCTGGACATCTTCCGCGAGTTCTCCCACATGGCGTCCAACAACCCGGAGAAGCTGAAGCGGCGCAGCGTGCACTTCCGCCACTCCTTCAGGTAGCTCCGGACCCGGGGGGTCCAGGTGGGACCAGCAGGAGCCACGACGGAGAAACACAGGGGGGTTTCCTGGGTCGAAGTGAAGTGTTTGCACCTGTTGAAACTCAGTATATTTTTGTAAAGAGTAGCCCAGCGGGACAGCTGGCTGACCGAAGGAAGTGTTGAACATGAACTTCTGGTCAGAGTTTCTACGAATTTGCTGTAAAACTTGTTTAGAAATGAATCTGTGTTGTGTGGTTTTTTTAACAGCAGATCTGGTCTTCGAATATATTTATGACAATGACGCACAGAAATAACGGGCGTCACGTCGTTTAAAAAAAAAAGCGCTGTGGTTTCTGATGGCAAGGCGCCCTCCTGTGGAGATACTGCAGAATTGCAGGTTGTTTTGTGACCACGATTACGACAAACGCATATGAGGGAAACGTATGGACACAATTTCTATTTGTCTTACAGCATATGTTATGCATATATTCGCGAACACGTAAGGAAAATATTTACGCTCGACGCATTTAGCGATTTAAACTTTGGCAGTTTGCTACATGTAAGTCAATGACAACATCGTTTTCACAGCGAAAACAACAAGGATTTTACGGTTTTACGGTACGCGACGCGTCTCCGGTGCAGCAGAGGGCAATGTTTTGCAGTTGGACCCTGCTCTCGCTCAATAGGAGAAGAAGAACAGCGTCAGCCGCACTTGGAAGCGAGTGTCGTTTTCCTGCTCGTCGCGCGACGGAAGGTTTGAATGTGACCTTTCACCCTCTGCCCTGAAGGATTCTCTTGATGTGGGGAGCTGGTTTGGGGATCTGCACATTATAGAATGTGACTGTTGCAGCCAAACCGATGGACAGAAGAAATTATGAAGTGGAATATAGGAGGAAAACAAATAAGATAAAGTCGATGTATATGTTAATAATGACAAAAAAAAATTCAGAAACTGATCACACTCATCATGAAATGGACGATTTGAAAATGTAATGCTAGTTGTACTAGTTAGTACTCGTAGTCTTTCATTACCAACCATTGAATTCATGGGGATTATTTAAGCAGCAAAGACCACTGCGAGAGTTATGTGAGAAACATTTTATTTATCTCTTTTGTACTGTATTTTAATTTATTTTAGCTGAATAAAAAACAATCATGAATCTTCCAGGGAAATTGAGTCCGACACTCTGAAAAGTTTTGCTCAACTGTTTCATCATTTTAACATTTGGCGGCGCCACCTACTGAGCACTGACGTCATTGGCGCCCACAGATGAACTGCTGGGTCCAAGTGGAGCTCCAGGACGGAGACTTCATTTCTGCAGCACCTTTCAGGAGACTGTTGTCAAAGTGCTTCACAGAAGACCAGGATGAGAACAGAGCGTCTCCTCATGCACCTGAGTCATGAATGTGTTCCCAGCATCTGACACAAAGACAGGCAGATAAAAGTGAGCTGGAAAGGTGGAGGGTCATGTTGGGTTTGGGTCTCCTCTGGCAGACTGTTCCACAGAGGAGGAGCGCTAGACGGAGGGGCACCACCAGAGGGCGCCCTCCCGCCGCCTTGCTCAACTGTCTTGCTCACACGTGTCGCAGTCGGAGCTGCGGCGCGGTGAGACCTGTCTGTCTGCCTGAGCTGTAGACAGGTGGCCGGTCTGCAGGTGAGCGACCGTCCCAGCCGTGAGGCTCAGGTTCGACCGCTGAGAGGCTCGTCACTCGATCCAAGCTCCGAAGAACAGACGAGTCACTCGATCATCTGCCTCAAACGAAGGTGGTCACATGACCCACTGAAGTGAAGCTGGTGGAAGAAGGTGTGGATCTCTTCCTGGGTTCCGCCTCCCGACTGTCACCATGCAGCTGCTTCAGACAAGAGAAACCTTCAGCTGGAGAGCCAGGTCAGAGTGGAGCTCCTCCTGTTCCTCAGCCTCCTGCGGGATCATCGGCCACAGACACGACAGAAGTGACGACTTGGAGATCAGGACTGGTGACTTGAAGCAACTGTGGTCAGTGTCTCCCTCAGGTTCCTGAGAGCCTCTGGAGAGGAACCAGCAGATCAGCTGCCCTTAATGACTGGGCTCTGAGAATGCGAGCTCCACTCCGCTGTGGTTCTCTGGAGTCACCGATGACCTCCTGGGTCAAGGTCGCAACTCATGGATCCATGACACACACCCCACCCTGGTGCCACCTGAGAGGGATGTGACCCAGTCTACAGCCTCCACAGGGCAGGGAGCGGCCTGCTTCAGACAGACCTTTATATGAGATCTGCTCCATCTTCATTCAGGTCAGACACAGAAGAGCTGTGAACATGAGCTGAGGAACCAAGTCAGGAGCTGCAGGTGAAACACTTCCTGAGCTCAGCTGAACTTTAAGATGGCACCTGTCTAAACCCATGAGCAGAGGTGGACTTCAGAAATCCAACTCTTCAAGTGTGAAGCTGCGCTCCTCAACATGCGCTGGAGAACTGAGTGGACCTCATGTCCTTCTGTGGTCTGGTGGCATCAGATGCTTCTCCTCACTCTGCAGTCGTGAGTTCGATTCCTGCATCGTCATTTATTTAAAAGTTGCTCAGAGGAGGAGGATAAATATTAGAATCGAAAATGTCGGCCCCTCCCCGTGTAGCTCACTGGGATGAAGCCTTGCCTACGGTGCGAGGAAGGTGCTGGTTCAAGTCCCACATGTGGCCGATGTTTGGTCCCTGAGTTAAATTTTCAAACATGTTGTGTCACTAAGAAACAGAAAACACTGCCGAAACACTGACACCAATGTGTTCCTGTGGCTTGTGGGGATACACGCTGCTACAAGCCACAGAGCATGTGACAGGTTCCAGGTTCAAGACCCCGGTGAGGCGGATGCTTGGTGACTTCAATTTTCTTGAGTAACTTGTTCAAACGAGAAGGATAAATAGAAGAAACGAAAAGGTTCTTCTGTCTCTGGGTAGCTCACTGGGATGTGAACCTGCCTCTGGTGTGAGGATGGTCGCTGGTTCAAGTCCCAGGTCTGGTGGATCGATGAGAATTTTTTCTAGTGAGACTTCAAACCAGAAGGATAAATAGAAGAAACGAAAAATTTCATGTGTCTGTGGGTAGCTCACCTGGATGAACACCTGCATCAGGTGTGTGTATGGTTGCAGGTTCAAGTCCCGCTTCAGTCATGTCTGTTTTTATCATGATCCTCTGAAAGTGAAAGACAAAAGTTCCCGGAGCTCGTGTCTCAGTGTGAACGGCTTTGGTCGAGTGGTGAGAGCAACATTCCCTGCTCAAGTGTGGAAACCTCGGTCGGTTGGTGCGTGAGTTCGAATCCCACTCGTCCACTAATGTGATGGCGGTCGGTCAGTTGGTCGGTGTAGCGTGAAGAGGTGCAGTGAAGGAAGAGGAAGAGTGAAGGAGCTGGGTGGAGAGAGAGATGGGTGGTGGAAGATTAGAGGAGGTTCTACAGTTTTTTGCTGAAAATTGTTAAAAAAAATGCATTAAAAAAAGGCTTTTTTCACTTTCTTTTTTTGTGCTCCTGACCACACCCTCTCAGTCTTGGACCACGCCCACCTCTGTCTTGCTCTGACACCATCTTTCATTTGCAAGCTCCGCCTCCACCATGTTATTACACCATCTTTCATTTTGAGTCACCATCTTTCGGGTTTTCTGCTGTTTGAGCGGGGACTTCACGCAACATGTTTAACACATCATTTCAAGTTTACGTTCCCTTTAGCGGAAGAGTGGGATTCGAACTCACGCACAACTGGACAACTAGAGCAGGGACTTTAGCTCTGACCACTCGACCACAGCCGTTCACACAACGACTTGACATCTGGCCACTTTTACGTGTCACATTCAGAGGCGTTTGATAAAAAGACGTGAGCGAAGCAGGACTTGAACCTGTGACCTGTCGCATGCATTGCAAGCGAGTAACCCAGTAGGCCACGAGAACAGACCTGTTGCAGCGTTTCTGAGCTCTTTTACATTTCACATTCACAACACAGGCAAAAAACAGAACAGTCTGATCGGGGAAGTGAACTAGGAACCTGCTGCACATAGAGGCAGGTGTTTATCCCAGTGAGCTATACATTCACAGCACAGTAGATGTTCCTGCTCAGTTTTCTTTCTCTTTTCGTCAATAACTTGGTAAAAGTCTAAAGGAGGAGCAGAGGTGGGATTTGAACCCAGGCCTGTAGCTTCTCTTGCAGCAGCTCATCCAGCTGAGCTACTGGGAGGCAGTGAATACATGACTCAACATGTGGAATCAAAGTGGACTCAGGGAAGTGGACCAGACAAACAGGACTTCTTCAGGTCAGCAACATTAAGATAAAGGGAGAGCAGCGGGACTTGAACCGATGTAACAAGAGGGAGCCCCGCTCCTTAAAAAAGAAAGACCACCGACTGTAACCACTCAACCAAGAAGGTTGGAGGCTGACAGAAGGGTGTGGGTTGTTTTAGCTTCAGCTGTCAGGTGTGATCGCAGCAGACATGGAAGATGAAGAGTTAAAAGAGTTGGGCCTGCATGGACTTCAGGAGAGGAGACGCCACCATCATGTGCAGCGCCACCATGTGGTCAGAAGTCTGCTCCGTGTGGAGTTGAGTCGCTCAAGTCGCTCTCACAGCGTGTTTTAGGTTTGTCCAGAGGAAAAGGTCAAGAGGAAATAAAGAGCCGTGGGCGGGACTTGAACCCACTAAAGAGAGAGCAGCAGACACAAGAGATGAAGCTGTCTAGTTGCGTGAGCTACAGACACACTGGAGGAGGAACCTCTGCTGCAGGTGTGGACCTCAGAACCAGGACCAGTCCTTGGAGGCCTCACCTCGTGCAGTGTTGTTTTCATAACATCATTGTGAGGATGAAAAAGTCAGCGATGGCACCATCTAGTGGCTTCTATTGGTAACAGTTTCAGATGGGAAGTATTTTAATTCATTTTCACATTATTGTTTATCTTGAGCACTGTGGAAACCTGTTGTGTAGATCACATGACCAGATGTTCTCCTTATTCCTGGGTTCATCATCCTGAGGTGAGCCTCCATGGGTTTGTTGCTCATGTCAGCAGAGACTCAGAGGTCAAAGATGAAGATGCTGAGGTTGCTATGGAGACGGTGTTCAGGAGGACAGATGGTTGGAGGAAGGAGAGACAGAGTTGGAGATGAAGTGGAAGGTCATGGAGCAGAGGAGCAGGAGGAGTCCCACCCAGTGAAACTGTGGTCAAAGGAATCATCTGCTCATGGACTTGGACTCATCACGAGAAAACTTTATTTAAAAAAAAAAACAGTGAGCCAGTGGGGCGTCCACCAAGGCTGAAGTCCACTGTGAAGACTGGCGCCTCATATATTAAACTCTCATCTGCAACATCCCCATCAACAGAAGGGTCTTTCCAAAATAGTGTCGCTGCCACTGGGTGAAAATAGAGCTTTAAATAAAGATCATAGCAGTTTGAACATTTTCAATAGATTTGTCTCAGACTGAGGGGCCACCAGGCCGCCCCCCTCTGACGTCGCCCCCTCAGTTCCTGGCTCTGGAACCCCGAGACTGTTCTCACACACCCGCACACACACTGGGAACAGCAGAGGCTCAGGAGGAGAGCAGGGGGCCTGAGGTCTGCGGGCGCAGGAGGATTCTTAAAAACACAATCGCATCTGTTCGTCTCTCAAACAGCAGCCAAGATGGCTGCCGCACTTCAGAACTCCTCGTGCACGTTGCGGGCGTAGTCCATCAGCTTGCTGCCGGTGAAGTACTCGCTGTACTTGAGGATCTCGTCCAGCTCCAAGTTGTGGTTTTGGTTCTCGTCTGCCACCGCGATCATCTGCTTGGCCTCATTCAGAGCGTTGTGCTCGTTCATGGGGTCCATGTACTCCTGAGGGGGAGGAGGAGGAGGCGCATGAGAGGCGGCGGCGGCGGACGGGACGGCGGAGCACTCACCTCCAGCTCACTCATGGTGACGATGCCGTCATGGTCTGAATCGATGACCTCCTCAAACTCCTTCTTGCGCTCCTTCACCCACTCGTCGTCGATGTCCTGGGCCTGCTGGTTCTCCACGGTGCCCACGGGCAGGGAGATGAACTCGTACAGGGTCAGCTTGCCGTCATGGTCCAGGTCTGCCGGGAGAAGAAGACACGGCCTTCATGAAGTGTGGAGCAGCTGACGGCGCCGCACTGAAGGTGAACACCAGCTGCTCTCAGCAGATGCCAACCAGGACTGGTCCGACCTGTTGGCGCCGGCTTCACCACCGTGGTGGAGCAGGAAGTGAACATGAGGCAGGGTCAAACATGACGGCTTCACTCTGATGCGTTCAGCTGATATGGAGCACAACAGCAATAGAACAAGGAACAGTTCTGCCCTGGAGTGAGAGCCAGTCTCCACAGAGAGAAGCTCCTGCTGGGACCTACCCAGGTCCCTCACGATCTCCTTCACCATGTACTTCAGCATGCCCTTGCTGTGCTCCGGGTGCAGGAAGGACAGGAACTCCTCTTCGTTCAGCAGCTGGTCTGCAGGCGGGCTGTCGGCTTGGTACCACCGGTCCTTCAGGCTCTCCAGGACCTCCTGAGCTGGAACGACGGTGAGATCATTATCAGCAGTCAGTCACATGGTGCGTCCAGAGGCGTCCAGGGACACCTACTCTCCTCGTCCAGCTTCAGGTCTTCGCTCTTCTTCACCTTCTCCGCCACCTCCTTCTCATTGAAGCCTTTGCTGGCCAGGAACTTGATTTTGTACTCGTCCCAGGTCACCAGACCTGTGGGCCCAGCACAAGTGACTCAGCACCGGTTGCCGTTGCCATGACGACAGATTACACCTGCTGCCATTAAGCTGAGCGTGAAAGCTCAATATTTATTCATCGTCATGGAGACGGTCAACAATGTCATCGCCGCTACAGGACGCCTCACCGTCGTGGTCCGGGTCCACGGCCTTGAAGCTGTTCTTGTTCTCCAGCATGGCCTCCTGGAAATGCTCCTCGGTCTTCGTCATGATCCAGCGCTGCATCTCTTTGGCGCTGACGCTCTTGTCATGGTTGTAGTCCACCCTGTGGGAACAGAGCTTCCACGTGACCTTCGACCCCCCGCCACAGCAGGACCAAGACAGACGCCGTCGCGCACTCACTTGGTGAAGATGTCGATCAGCTTCTTCCTGTTCCTCCGAGGCTCAGAGTCCTCGTCGAACTCCTCCATGTCTTTGCCCAGAAACACCTCCTTCTGGAAGTCCTTGTTCAGGTGTCCGTCCTGCTCCATCTTCACGCCGTTCAGGTGGTCTGGCGGCAGAATCTCGTTCTCATCCTTGTTGTCAGGACTCTTGTCTTTGGCGGCGGACATGTTGGCCGGGCGTGCGTGCGCGTCCTGGCTGTGGAGCAGGAAGTAGAGGAGCAGCGACAGGACCAGCAGGTTCCTGCACCTGAGCCCTCTCCAGACACCCATCGCTGGTCTGAGACAGGAGCAGTCAGACCTCTGCAACACACCGAGTGGGTTTTTCCAATGAAGTACAGCAGAGAGGAACTCTAACAGGTTTTGTTCCAGTCAAAACGACCATCGATCCACGTCACTCCAGAGATTCCAGTCTCACCACGCCCCCATTTATTTACATACGTCACCTCAAATACGAGCCGCACTATTTCGCGATTCACTGAAACAGCGAGATTTGTTGACATAATGAAATGAAGCGAAATCCCGAAGCAGGAGCCGCGACATGGTGCGAGGAAAACTGCCTCAGACGCGGCGAGGAAAACTGTACCTGTGAAGGGCTGGAGCCGGAGCGGAGGTTCGGTGGCGAGCGGCGGCTCCCTGAGAGTTTTCCAAACACCGGCTGCTGACTCGAGGGTCGGGTCCTGCGAGTCTTCTAAGAAGTGCGCGTCACCTCAAGCCAGGATGTCAACTGAGCTAGCGGCTAACAGGACGCTGCTTACTATGCAAAGTTACCAGAGAACGCGACAAGTACTTCCGGTAAACGCTTTCATCATAAAAGAACGCGAAGGATCAGACCGCCTTTATTCTCCACTTGAATGTTTATACGTTTTCTCGTGTACTATACTTCCATATCTCTTTCACTAGTACGTTCAATTCAAGTTAATGTATCGTGGTTGAAAGCGTCATCTGTTGACAGAAGCTGAAGCGTGTCTAATACAAATGCTCACTTTTATTCTGAAACTTCCTCTTTATATTGGTCGTTTGTTTATTTAGCTTGACCACAGACATCCGGTAAAAGGCGGAAGTGCCAACAGATACAGGAAGCGCAAGAGCAACACCGATGTGACGTCACTGGACGGCGTGAGCGTGTGTGTGCGTCATCAAAGTTTGACGTTTGCTCCGTCAGTTTTTTTTTTTTCAGAAAAAAAGAGTCACGTGGACAAGTGACAATTTCAATGCAGCTTTTAAACGTTCAGTCGTTTTTGCCTTTTATTCGTGTTGACATCAGCTCTGACGCTTTTAAGCGTCAGATAAATCACTGCGTCGTCATTTCGTCAGACAGTCGGCTCAGTATTATTACTACTTACACTTAAAATGTCTCATTTTTAATTCAAACTTTCCCCGGTGTAATGAGCTCACTGTTTTGAAAAGTCCAGTGCTGGATCTAAACTCTTGGTGGCGCTCTCTCCCAACATGACAACTTTTCTTTTAATTTCACTTTGGCGTTTTCTCCTGTGGTGTCCAGTATTGTGCTCACTTTTATTCATTAATTTCAGAATGAAATCAATCATATATATATATATATATATATATATATATATATATATATATATATATATATATATATATATATATATATATATATATATATATATATATATAAATATATATATATATATATATATATATATATATATATAGAGAGAGAGAGAGAGAGAGAGAGAATTTTGAATGTGTTATGGTTTTCTGACTTTTATTTTCTAAGGATTTCATGATATTGCAATATATACAATAATGAGAAACCTCATGACGCAGCTGCTAACCAATTCTTACTTGACCTAAGTGTGATGGAGTTGCGATACCCGACTTGGCCACTGGGGGCTCTGCGCGTTTGGAGTTGAGTCTTCAGAGCTTCACCAATGTGGGAGACTAATGCTGTTTGGACCGTAAAGACGAAGTCTGCTTTTGACCGTTGCTCTTGCGCGCGTGTGCGCTAACAGAGGAGAGACGTGGCGGCGGCGTCCTTCTCTCATGACTGTCTGGCTGAGGCGGCGCAGCAGCAGCTGGGTGTCTGGTCGTGTTGAAGCCAACTCCAACTCCAATCCTCTCGTGGCTCCTAAATAGCTTTAATGCACCTGAGGCGCCAAATCATTTGACCTGTGTCGGCCCGGGCTCCTTCTGGCTCAGCGCGCCCCTCACCTCCCGTTCTGCTCCTGTCAGTCCAGGTAACAGTCAAGAGGGAGAGCCGGGCGGGCGCTGCCCCCCTCTGTGACATTTGTGTTTGGAATCAGCCCCTGAGGTTCCGCTGGACTCAGCTCATTATCTCCGGCTGATTCTGCTTTTCACTCAAGTCCAGGAGAGTTGCTGAGGCAGCAGGCCGACGCCTCTCTGAAGCTCCCGCTTCAGGACAAAACACAGCTTCAGAGGATCCCAGAGGGTTTCGCCCCCACAGGAACACTTCTGCTCAGATCGACTCCCAGCGTTCTGCTGGTCTCACTGGAGACGGAATGGTGTCAGAAGCCCACTCCGGGTCTCCCGCCCATCCTGGGCCAGGGGCAGCTTGACTGACAGCTGCTGCCTCCGTGATGCCATGACCACATCTGCAACAACATGTTTGCAGACGATTACCTCACTTTTACTGGGACTCCATGTCACCTCAGCCCTCTGCACACACACACACACACACACACACACACACACATTCCTGCTGGCTTCATAATCTGGCAACTGCGAGGAAGTGTGAGGCATTTCACTCAGGCGACTCATGTGGCGGCGTCCAGCATGAGGTGACATGTTACGCTCCAGTCGTACCGGCTTCAGCAGACGCTCAGGCCAAAGCTGAAACCTGCCGACGCACAAACCTCGTCCAAACTGACAGAAAATCTTGCCCTCTGGCTCAGCTCTTTTGTGCCCACTGAAAGTTGCTCAGCAACAACTGTGGGTCTGGATGTCGAGCAGCTGACGGCATGTCCTCGTGTGCTCCCCACAAACCGTGTCCTTATTTTCCACTCGCCACGGACGCGCATCAATGTGGCTTTGTCCGGAGTTTTCCCCTTGGAAGCAGCTGTTCCCGGTTGCTGTCAGGCCCGGGAAGAGTGAGTGACAGTCTGGGTACGGAGCTCAAAAGAGAAGAAACGCTGTGTTTGCACCTGCAGGGGGCGAGAGCTCTTTTAAACCAGGCACTATAGCTTGTGCATAAGTGAGAAAGCAGCTCGCAGCCAGCTGACTTTCAAGGTCTCGCTGGCGGTGACCAGCGCCTCTGCTCTGCTGTCACAGTTGGATCCTGAGATGGAAGAGAGGGATCATGTGGGAGGAGTGGAGGGGGAGAAAGTGTAGGGAGGAGAGTGGTCTCAGACAGACTGTCTGGCTGCACGGAGAGCGCCAGCACTCATATGATTCAGGGGGTCAGAGGTCAGCCGGGCTGATGAATATCAGGCCCAGCCTCTTCACTCCTCACAAAAGAAAGAGGCTTGTTTTCACTCGGCGCCTCTGGAAAGTTAGTTTCAGGAATCCCAGTTGCCAGCACGAGACTGTAAACCTGTCTGACGGCAGAAGAGTTACGCTCCCAAATATTAACTCCTTTATCTGTCTGCCAAAACACCGCCGCCGCTGTGTTTCGATGAGGCAGTGGTGCACCACTGAAGGTCTGCTCTGCTGAGCCCCTGCCGCCAGGGCCGCGTGCTGCAGTCAGGTCCCGCCTGCATGTCCCACGGACCCCGCCGGAGACGGCAGCGGTGACAGGCATGACTCACTGTGTGCGCCGGATCATGCTTCCGCCAGGATGTGCTTAGACTCTTGACAGTTTGAAACGCTTCCACGGTGAGTCACAGTTTCTCAATTCAACGTGAAGCGCACTTTGACAGCCGCTCACTCTGAGCTCACGATATTTTAAGCCATTTATTCTGACCAAACATAAGTGTTTACGTGACGGCGGACATCAAATATCAGCCTCCAGATTTGATATTTGTAAGAGCGTCTCTTACAGCAGCTCTGTCGGTGGGAGCTTGAGACATTCCTGAGCCAGAGTCACTTTCTCACCATCCAATTCCAAAGACGCCGCACGTCACCAGCACATTACTTAAGAGCTGAGCTAGAAGGCAAAGCTCTGGACTCTCCTCCCGTTCCTTCCCTCGGTCGCCTGCTGAGGCCCTCATCGGCTGCCAGGCTGGAGCCAGGTGAGCTGAAGTCCACATGGATTACGCTGGCTTGTTTTCGGTCTGGGCCCCTCACGGACGGCTGCTTCTGGACAGTACGGCATGAGAAACGCAACAAATGAGCTTCTCAGGTCTCTCATTGGGACAGAGACGCCACATTCCACTGCTGCTTATGGTTTTGCAGCTATGTGACTGGGAGCCATTAAGACGATACCAATCTCACCAATGGCTCCAGTTTGGGCCTCCCGAGCGCAACCTGCCCGGCGCTGGAGAATCCAAACACCCCCCCCCCCGACCGCCAACACTTGTCTCCCCGAAGAGGTGGGCATCAGCACCGACAATCGATGCCAACGACAGATCCCTGTCAGACGCGGTGTAATTACCCGGGGAGATAGCGTGTCATTACAAGCGGAGGAGGCCGGGTCTCTCTCTCTGCGGCTGTGTGGGACCACTGTTGCTCCCATTTGTCCTAAAATAACTGGCGTAATTGCAGCGTAAGCCGCTGAGTGACAGAGCGAGGCAGACATGACAGAGACGCAGTTTTCGGGGCCACGCATGACTGCGGGACGCCTCAAACGCTCGCCACCGCCGCGGCTTGACAGGTAAATTGCTCCAAATGCTTCGCTGCCGTGTTTTGAAACGCGACACCATGTGATGCCAGATTGTTCCGAGGTCGGCGCGTCGGTGGGAAAGCGCTTACAACATTTCGCTGAAGGGCCACAAGAGCAGACCGATGCTGGTCACCAGGGTTTGTTTGGCTTTGTTTGCAGTCACTTGGACCTCCAGGGGAAAATCTGAAGCTCAGCGAGGGACACACAGGAGCCTGGCATGCCCAGCAGGGAGAGACTCACCGTCTGCTCCGCTCCGCAGGTCGCCATGTTTGGAAGCACTGACAAACAGAGGGAAGACAGAGGCCAAACAAGCCCGTCCTTCCAACTATGGTCACCGCTCACAACCCTGCTTTATTGTTTGTTGAGGAGGAAGTTCATCAACTCGCTCTCGCTTCATTTCCATCTCAGCAGACGCGAGCCGATGGGGCGCCGAATGTCAAGATGAAGAGACCTGTTTTTTTGTCCTGATTTAGCAGAAATCTTTGGCAATATTTCCACAGATTCAGCAACTATTTGTGACTTTAGAGACACTACACTTCAATGTTACATTCCATTGTTTCATCTCGGTCAGTGTTCAAACTCAATGCTAAAATGTTACATTTAAATATCCACTTGGAAAGGGGAGGAAAGGGGCGTCAAAGTTTAAGATTTAGATTCATGATTTAGCATTTAGTCTTAACACTTAGAGATTAAACAATGGGACGTAACATTAAAGTGCAGTGTCTCAAATGTAGCAAATATTTGCTGAATCCGAAAACATTGCCAAAGATTTCTGCTAAATCAGGAAAAAAACGGGTGTCTTCATATCTTACATTCGGCGATCCATCGGAGCCGTGCTGGAGAACTCTTCAGGCAGAGCTATCAAACCAACCAAACCGAGTGTTTTCACGTCATGGCAACACCTCTGAGCCTCAGAAGCCCCTGAGAACCTCCTCCAGTAGAGACGGACGCTCACAGCGTTCACACTGGTGTCAGGCTGACACAAGCGGCCGCCTCTCGGTGAACACACCTCAGCGCCGCCAAGTCAGTGGCTCAGGTGGAGGGATCTCACTATCGAGGCCTCACGACCGCGCAGACTGGGAGCTCACCCATCCACAATGGGGCCATTCATAACCCCCTGCTCCTCCGAGGGGCGGGAGAAGCAGCAGTTGCTCTTAGCATTTGGGCAGATGTAATTGCTATCACTCAGCTTGTCTGATGCCGATAATGGGGCGATGGGAAATTCCTGTCAGAGCCGCGGCACGGGGCGGTGGTTTCGCAAGCGCTTTGGCAGCCTCCATGTTCCACTGCGGGGCAGCGAATGCGTCGCGGCTTGCTCACATAGCTGTCATTAAACACAATTTGAAAAGAAAAAACACGAGACAATCAAGGCTCTCAAGTGTGTGTGTGTGTCAAGAAGGAGCAAATATGTGGAACGTGTCTCGTCCGTCATCGGCACCACTGACAGCTGTGGAAATACAAGCCGCCACGGTTCGGCATCCGCCGCCGCCGTTCCCTCCGCTACTGGGGTTTTATACCAAAGTGAAGCCGCTGAGAGAAAACCACATTCACGTGAGGTTTGCTCAGCTTGACTTGGGACCTGCTTTCCAGGAGGCGACTCGGCCGGGCTGAGCGCGTCAGGCGGAGCGGCACGTGGGTGCGAGGTTCTTGTGGTCGGGTCTTGGCCGCAGCACTGACATGAGACGTCCCAGCAACGCTTCCATGAGGAGCCTCCTGTGTACGGCACCGTGCCAGCAAGCCTGAGACCTTCACTGTGGTGCCTTATGAGACCACCCAGTTACCAGGGGCCTTCTGGAGGCTTCGACCCTCGTGTCACCGGTCGACCCCCGTAGACCGGTACATCACGCAGAACAGATGCAGAAGCACTTTTAACAATTTAACAAGTTTAATTTCAAATGACAGTGTATCCAGGGTGATGACCAGCTGAAAACCACACAGACACTCAGAAGCTGAGGACTGGAATACTGTGTCGGGCTAAAGCCAGCGGCCAGCAGACCTGAACCAGGCACCAAGGGCTTCATTTAGTCAAATATCAAATGGAAACGTTTTCATTTAGTGAGAGCTGGCGACGTCACCACCCCATCGTGTGTAGGCTCCAAGCTATTTACTGATGAAAACTAATAATTTATGCTGCTAAACACATAAATACGAAGGTTGTTAGGTCTCATATATTCACCATCCAGTGTACTCTCCTCGCCCAACAGCCGGGAGATTCCGCTGTGAGAAAATAAAAATACTACATTTCTCTGTGAGTAGAAAACAGACGCATCATATATAAATATACACGTTTGTGTCCTTAAAACATCTTCGGAGTGATCGGCTGGCTATGGCAGTTAACTGTCAGGATAGAAGCAACAATTTGTTTTCTAAGTGAGCAACTCTGGTGTGGGCTCCAGTGTGACCAGTAATGTGGGCTGTGAGTGCCACTGAACCAAGCTCTGAACCTTGGTCGACACTGACGCTGGACTGGTCCTAAAAGCCTGTGTAGTCCGTCTCCTGCTCCGGAAAGCGGCCGCGTGATGCCATAACAAACTCTGTCCTGCGTCCTCCAAAACGCCCGGCAGCCACGTCTGCATCCACCACGCTGCCGCCTCCTCACACCTCCCACCGTGGCAAAGAGGAGGAATCCAACGGTCAACTGCGATTCCACGCCGTGAGCCTGGAGAGCCGCTACACGCCCAGGAGGACGCCCATGAAGTCCGAGCCGTTCTGTATCGTGATGGAGGCCCCGGCGGCGTTGTCCACAAATATGGAGGTGTACTGCCCCGCCTGCCGCACATGGCATCAACATGAGTGTTACCTTCTGCGGGATAATTCAGACGAGCTCTCACCTGAAGCTCCAGCAGCCCATGGACGCTGACCGAAAAGATCTTGCTGTTGCTTTCCAAGCCAACAATCATCTCCAGAGACCTGAGGCAGGAAGGAGGTGCGGTCAGTTTGGACTCTGCAGAGAGCTGCTCTCAGCAGCCGTGACCCAGACGCCAGACTGTCACGGCTGCTGGTTCTGTTCCGGGGGGCCTGCGTGGTGTGGCACTCTGGGGGCCACACCCAGGAGCCTGGCTCTCCAGAGGCCGGGGACCTCCCAGCGTCCAGCAGAGTGCAAGTGGAAATTCTATTTTGGACGTGATTTTGGCAATATTTTTCGATTTGTTTTATTTTAGAATGTTCTCATGACTGGCACTGCTGGGGCCGCGTCAAGATCTGAGGGGTCATTTTGGCAGGACATTGTGGAAAGGTTTTAATTCATTAGGGGATGGAAACCTCACCCTGAATATGCAGGAGTCAGCATGAAACTGTGATGCTTGTTTTCTTTCATTAGACAGTCCCAACAAGGAAGACACGAGAAATGAAAACAACTTTGACAATTGAAAGTTGAGGTAGTTATGAAAGGGCCCCCGCACGTGGCCCCCAGCTTCAGCTGAAGGAGCCGTTGAAGCCAATGGTTCTGTTTAAAAGCAGAATGAATCATGTTTTGTCTTCATGTCACCCTCCATCCCGAGGAGCTTCACGGCCCCCGGACGTGTGGGCCGGCAGCAGCTCGCCACGATCGCATTATTTATGTCTCCCTCTGTTAGAGGGAAGTCACGGCTCCGTGTCCAACTCCAGCAATTGATTTGAACAATTTTCTCGGAGTTGTGTAAACAGTCTGGTTGAAATACGAGTCCGCCCCATGACAGCAGCCATCTCCACCACGCTCGATGTCCAGAGGTTAATGGGGCAGCACAGAAAAGGGAAATGCCAAAGTGGTTCCAAAGAAAATGTAACAGATGACAGCGCTCGCTGCTCGCAGTTCAATCCACACCTGGACGACACGGGTTACTGTCGCCAGGCGTCACCTCAGCGGGAGCAGCGCTGGTGCCACCGTCACGGGGCTGTGAGGAGGTCGTGACCTCCAGAACAGATGAGAGTGTGACTCACGTGTAGCGGTGGCACAGCGACTCGATGCATATCAGCACCCGCACGTTGTCTCTGGCCCTCAGCTGACCTTTACTCCTCTTCACCTCGTTGTGGTCTGCGGAGGAGAGAAAACAAGTCAATGTGGATCACAACTCACCGACCACTGGCAACTGTGGTTGGATTTATCGTCAGGACAGTTTCAGTGGCTCCAGCGCAGGAAGCCAGTTTTTCCACTCATGATCCGCAGCCATTTTTCACTTGTGCTGAGGAATTCCAAGTCTGGAATCTGCACTCCGAGGACACACACATCAAACACGCTGCAATCCTCCCTTCTGGTTCCGTCCTCGCTGCTGTTGGTGTCACTCGTAGTAGAAGTGCCATGAAGGTTCACACAGCAGACACAGAGGAGCAAGGGTGGTTACCGATGTGCACGTTGGCTGAGAACTGGTAGATCCCGGTGACGGGGGCCGTGAACCTCCCAGTGGACTGGTCCATGCCCGATCCTCTGAGGAAGGCTCCTTTAGCTGGAGGCTGGAGACAACAGAGATGAGCTGCTGAGTGAAGGTGTCCACCAGTTTGACCCTCCCCCTGAGTGCCTCAGTGTTCAGCAGCGACAGTGGTGAAGCTGCGGCGTCAGGATGCGCCTCAGTGAGTCAACAGCTAATCCATCCTCCTCATGCTGCGTCAGCCACAGAACAGCATCATTCTTTCATATGAGAGAAACACTATTTCTGTCCTCTCCAAGCTCGACTCCAAGTCAGAGACAGAGAAGCTTTTGTGTCCAGTTTCGACGACGTGTCGAACAGAAATGGCAGATTAACGAAAGAGCGAGTCGTCATGCCGACATGGCACAGCATGTTTTACGAAAGCCCAATACCTGAGCAGTAAATGGGCCGCGCAGCGGTGCCAAGAGGGATTAGTCAAAGTTGTTTTTAGGCGCATGCGAAGGGAAAAAGATGAATCAGTTCAAAAACATGTCGACTAAACATACTGTCTGGAAGTTCTGCAGCTCCACCAGAGTCTTCTTGTCAACCACCACAGGGCCCTTCAACTTGCAGTGGAAGGCCTCCTCTATCCGCCGGTGGGTGGACGGCCCCTCCAGGGCGAGGAGAGTGCTGGGGAGCTGGCTGGGGCTGGTTTGTCTGTCCGCAGCTCGTCTCTCCGTAGCCTCTACCGGGAAAAACCTCTGGGTCAATGATGGTCCTCAGAATGGCTTTGCTGTACATGTTTCACTTACCTTTGATCAGTACTTTGAACTCCTGCAGGAGAACCTCCTGGGTCACTTCAGCTCCTGGGGATCCAGGAGGGCCCTGCGGGCCTGGAGGACCTGGTGGACCTGGTGGGCCCGGCTACAGAAGATCATCACAGAAAGACAAATGCATGATTCAGGAAAATCCTGCTGAATCTCAGTAAAAACAAGAAGTCCATCTTGAATCCAAGGTTCCGCTGCTCTCGAGACAGAATCATTCATGTGGCCGACTAGGTCTGAATATGCCGTTCACATATCTGTAAGCAGAGACTCGGCAGTTCTGCCAGGGAAACTACACAGGTGCTCACAGCCATTCTTGATCGTACACTTGAGAACAGACTGCGCTCTGACTTGACAAAAATGTATCCGATTCATTCACATCACTGTACTTTGATTCCACTACAGAATATTCTGGAGAAACACAGGAACTACTCGTCCTTTCTGCCAGGTGCCATTTGTCCACTTGGACAAAAGAACCCCAGGGCTCAGGGGCTTCTCCCTGCACACTAGTGACTTGCTTCTAAACGTATTAAGGAACAGACAGTTCTGACTCGTAAACAAAGACACATGATTTTGGCGGTCAGGGATTTACCAGTGGTCGTTTCCGTTTGCGACACTTCCCGGGGAAGTTTCCAACCGGTCGCTTCACGAAGTCCATCCATGATCCGAGCGGATCTACTCGCTGGTGTTCGGAAATCTGCCACAGGAAGGTCAGTCGTTTAGAACAGTGCCAAACCACATTCATCAGAACCAAGAGAGAGGGAGCAGGGATCACAGAAGGAAGGAGCTCAGAACAAGTCATGAGGACAGGCCGAGAGCAAGACACACCACAGGACATGACTGACCACAACAAGGACGGAGCTCAACTGAATGAAAACTCAAGATTCATGACTAAACATGTCGAGTCTTCCCGCATCTCCAGAACAGACGTCCAAATGCTTATCTCGTCATTCAGGATCATTTACAAATCTTCCAAGTCAATTTTCTTTTGCCAAGCAGCCGAGGAGAAACCAAACTAACCACGTCTAACCTTCCAAAAACAAAGAAACAGCTTCTGCAGCGAGTGCGATGTTTCTCCTGTGGATTTAATATCAACATGTCCAAACGCTTGAGACGAAGTGCCATTTTTCCGGTCGCCTATACTGCCTGTTTACAGATCCTCAGAGATTTGAATCCAGCAGATAAAAAACAGTGTATACACTCGGGTGCCAAAGATTTACTGTGTTTGTGTGTTTCCAAACCACGTGTACGATTGAGCTTCTTCTCCAAACAACTTTGTGTTAATAATTACTCTATCGCTGCGTGGGACGGAGATAAGGACGCGTCACGGCAGCCGCTCTGGTGCTGAGATTTCCACAGCAAAGGTGGTTTACTATAAACATACGTCACACAAGTTCACCAGAACTAACCAGCGTGGCCATCACCTCACAGGAAAATCGATGTCTTCTTCTTCAACTGCTCCATGCTGCTTCATGTTTGTACCGAGGTCAGTCAGGCTGCAGCAGGCGAGGGGAAGCTGCATCAGCAAAACCATTCCAGTTTTTCATTAGAAATTGTATGTAGAAGAAAGGGATTTGCATAAGCTACTGTATGATGACATCATTTCTCATTCTCTTCCACCGGCTCCCTGCTGCCGTGTCAGAATCAGAGCAATGATCCTGACAGGTTTCCTCACAGAAGACAGCAGCACATGCTCGCCATCTATCATGTAGTGATGGGAAGCTTCAATCGCTCCACTTCGCCAACTGTCAAGCGGCTTGCGTGGTAATGGAGGAGAGGATGAGGTGAAGGTGAGCCTCTGAGGAAAGTCCTGTCTCAGCTTCGGCAGCAGGACATGGACCCGCCAGCTGAACACACTCCTCTGCTCAGACACAGTCACCCCTTGTTTGTCTTCTCAATGTTCTGGAATAAGAAGTTCAACACTGTACTTGTGGTGGTCTCCTGCCACGTCAGGCCCGCTGTCCGACAGCAGACAAAATAAACACCAGCGCGGCGACGGCTGCGTGTTTTGGTTGATTCTTGGATGGAGATTACAGCCCGGACAGAGCGGGACAAAATAAAAACACAACCTGCAAGTGCGTCAGTGGCATCAGCAGCAACCTGAACACCACCAGGCTCACAGCTGAATCTCAACCCACTCCACCCACTGTAAAGGCTGGATGGAAGCGGTGGACCAAGCCCAGCAGAGAAGATACCACGCATCTGATCAGGAGAAACTGGACTTGTCACGCTCTGCCCCCTGCAAAACTCCAACCCAAGAACTCAAACAGCTCACCATTATCTGCGCAGCGAGCTGCTCTTTCACCAACGCGACTCTTCCTTCACGTCTGCTCCCAGACGGAATTAAGATGTTCATCCTCAAGTGGCTGTTCACAATGGGCCCACACATGCTTCATGTAATTACACATCAATCTTGACATCATAACAACACAAGTGACAGCGGAGGAGTGCCAGGATACCAGCGCTACACTCGGCCCCTCATCCTCCTCAACACTCGTCTCTGTAATTAAATTATTAAAACTTGTCTGCAGGGATTTTCTCAGCTGAAAGGAAGAAAGACAGCGGTCGCAGTAATTACTATGTTACAGCAACAGCAAATCGGAGGCAGCTGAGTGAATCTGACAGAGGACGACCAACATTCCCATGATGTTGATGAAGTTCATGAATCAGAACGCTCCGCGGTGCTAAGTCAACTCCTCCCTGCGCCAGCACGCCAAACAGGCGGCTCGGCTCCAGGTACGTCTGAGTACAAGTCTGCGGCCCTGCTGTCTTCACCACTCGCCTCAAAGCGGCCTCGCCTCGTCTGCCACAGACACACGGCTGTTTCACTGGACAGCAGGACGACTCAGGAACGGGCACAGACTTTAGTGGGGCTGGTGCTCCAGCCAAAAAACAACAACAAAAAAAGCACCTGTTGTCATTGTTGTTGTTGGGTCGGTGCGTTTGGACTTCCTTTCGATACACTGTCAGACACGGGCCGCAGCTAAAATTGAGGACAAGCCGGAGACACTCACAACCAAGTAATACACAACACATCGAGGGGTCGATCTGTGCACTACCCTGCTTCAGATGATGCAGTGACAGCAGCACAGCTCCAGTGTCGGCCCTCACTACCGAACTTCAGCTCTCACTGGACCCCTCTGACACTGGCGTAGTACAACCTTGGCCCTCAGAACACTGAGCACGCCAATACAGACACCATAAACTTCAATAGTCTGAGAAGGTATTTAGAGTCGTCACAACAATCGACTCGTGATTGTTGTTTGGAGTTCACATTAGCGAGTGAGTGGAAGCAAAGGTAGCTCTTTCTGCCTCGTAAAAAGAAAATAACGGTCGGGGCTCAGCTTGTACAACTCTTGTTTTTAAGCTCCACGTCGTGGGGCGGGAGGAGGACGGCTAGAATTTATTTGAAGCAATAAAATGTGGAAATATTTCCCCGCGGGCAGCATGGCACCGAAAACATAAACACAACTGTTAAAACATGTCTCCGGGGGCCGCGACCACTGCGAGACGACAGGCAGCTTATTTGCTTTGCTGATCCGGGATCCCAGACTCCATGATACAAATGCAGCAGGGGCAGGTCTGGGTGGATGATGGAGAACATTTAGATCCCTTGTTTGTACATCGGCATGAGGCCGGGATCCTGAACACACAGAGAATTCTGGGGCGCCCAAGTCACGACGCGTGAAGTTCCACGTGGCTGCGCTTCAGTGAGGAAGAACACTTGGGAGATTTACGGCAGAAACCGACTTCTCACACTCCATTATTTCTCAACAGGCAGGAGAAGCTCAGCTTCAGTGACAGGTTGCACTGGTGTTGCTCACTGGAAGGAGAATGAGAGAAGACTCACTTATGAGAACTGTGGAGCCAAACCTCGGAGGCAAACTTTGACCTGTCCACATCTAAAATCATCATAAGTCCTGTCGGCGTAAACACAGATCAGACTTATTGTTGCAACATCTTTTGTTTCCTCAAGTGTTAGGAAGAAGACACCAGGGTTCCCTGCTCCGCCGCCCTCGCCCCCGCCTCACAGACAGCACACACGACGCTTCACGTCTGAGCCGTAGATTCACCTGCAGTGTTGCAGAGCTGACATGCACCAAAAGAAAAGGAAAACCTCCCTCTCTGATGTGGGGGACCTCGGTGTGTTCACAGGAGAAAGTAGCTGCTGTGAAACACACAGATGTTTCAGGAACAAATTACAGCTCAGAGCGACGAGGGTGATCATTTTCCCCATGGGAGGTCAGGGGAGCTGCTGAGGTAGGAGTCCTGGCTGCAGCTACCTGAGTCACATGTGACGTCACACAAGTGTGGGTTCAGGAGACTGACTCCAGAGGTTGGGATGGGAGGGAGTCACAGACCACCAGGCAGGAAGTGGCGCAAGTCAACTCCACAACGACAAAACGAGTCCTGGCAATTCACACGAGCGGCGTCATGCGCGGGCTCCACTTCCTCCCTCAGCCCAGGGTGTCCGCTGAGACACCCTCTGGCTCGACAGCGCGTCTTCACAGCGATTATGTCATTATACCGTGATTGTAGGAGATGAGATGAAAAAGAATGCGAGGGAGGGAGTGGGGGGGTGAGGTGGGGGTGCGGGGGCTAATCCTCACCGAGGTGTTCTCTTTCAGGACCCTTTCTATGAGGCTTTGTGAGGGGCTTACACGGCATGCTGCCCCAGTTTTCCAGGGCCGCACCGCCCCTATCGGATGTCCCAGACACAGCGGAGTCAGAGCGAGTCCTGTGAATGACAGAATCAATGAGCTGGGAAAGACTTGGGCCACGGGTCTTTAACCGTCAACCCACTTCACTCGCCCACTAATTACATCACAGCAGCAGGACCCAGGGCGTGCAGAGGAGGACCCTCTTCTCCCGCAGGGACCAGACAGAGGAGTGGAGCCCCGGTGGGGTGCATTCCACCGGCAGGGTCATCCTTCACAGCTTTTACACGGGCTGGGGAGAGCGGAGGAGACCTGACTGGCAGGCTTTAATGGGATTCCAGAGGCCACTGCTCGCAGCTGAAGTCAGCGCTGGTCTATGGGCCACTGAGGCTGATATTGAATGCCAACATAATGGGTGGGCTGGAAGCTAAACAAACAGGCTGCTGGACGACCCTTGCAAAATATGATACGCTTGCAATACACCAATAAATAACAGAGCCAGACTCTAGCTGCTCGGACCGGACCACTGGCCCGACTCTCAAGGACTTTTTCACAACACGAGCGGGGAAAACCTGAACCCCACAGGCCCTCTCCCGACTCGCTACAGAGGCGCGGTCCGGTCCAGTCCAGGACCTGCAGCAGCAGCAGTGGAACATGTGCCCTCCTTTTCTAATCTGCTCAGCAGGGCAGGAAGACCGGTGTCAGACGCCTGTGGAGCTCTAATTGATCCATCGATCGTGTCTTCAGATGTTCACATTCCCAGCATTCCTCCGGAAGTCATCAGTGAAGCTTTCACACGTCTCGGGTCGCTCTCGCCGTCTGAGGTCTGACCCACAGGGGCACACCTGCCCGGCCCGAATCCTTGCCTCAAAACTGAAGCGGCTGGCCTTGACAAGAAGTGAGGAGCTGGAAGAGCTGGAGTCGCGCGCACCACACACAGACATGCGAAGCCAGTGACCCGGGCAGCGCGGAGACAGAGAGCAGCTGAATCTCGCACCAACACACGCAGTGAGGCCGCACGAAGGAGCGAACACCATCTCAAGCACCGTCTCACCAATGTCCTCTGTCAAGGCCTGCCACCCTCTGGGAGCATGCTCACTACACTCATACTGCACTCGCGTGCCAGAAAAGAACCAACTGTCAGTGAAGCAATACAAACAGTAGCATCTAATAAAACACATTGAAATGATGAAACTAGAAAATACAAAGAACAGATGAGAGATTTCTGTCAAAAAGCCTCAGAAAAATACCAACAAATAACACCACCTGTGGCTCTCTGCCTCACAGTGAGTTGATTGAAACTAAAGAAGTTTTACAGAGCCAAACGATAGAGACATCTAAAGAGTTCGGTACCTTTGCACCTGCACCAACTTCCTCGCTGTTGGAGAGTGTGGCGTTGTAGGCCTCTGTGTGCTGTGGGGGGGTCTCCTTCTGCCTTTTCCTCTCCTTCTTGCCGTCAACCGTATCCAGTAGGACGCAGTGAGTCCAAAAGAGTGCAGTGAGCACAGCCAGAGGCCCGGCCCAACACCTCATCTTCACCCTGCGGTCCAGTGAGTGAGTGTCCCAAAGTGTGCTCCAGCAGCCTGACAGCTCTCCTCTGGATGAGCTCTTGGGCAGGACTTAGTCAACGATGAAAGAGCAGAACGCTGCAGGGGAACCAGAGATCAGCACAGATCTGACAGCAAATAAACCCATTAGTGAGATTTTTCACGCTTTCTGCCCTGTTGGGGAGGGGGAGGAGAGGGTGAGGAAGGAGAGGGTGGGTGGGACGTCCAGAGCGGAGGAGTCGGAGGGGGTGAGAGATGGATGTATCCCTGGTCTCTCCTGCTGGTTCTCACACTGAGAAGTGAAGGCGCAGCAGGAGCGGATGATGACAGCCACGGCTCCTCCTCTCACTCCACAGGTAGCTCTCGGCTCTCTCTCCCCGGCCCTCGCCTTCTCTCACACTGAAGTCACAGCAGCTCCCACAGCACTTTTATCAACTCCCATTCCCCCCCTCCTCCCACTCTGCCATCCCTCCCGCCTTCCTTTCTTCAGCTTGGAGGAGCAACACCAGCAGAAAGTCCCACGCTGACTGGTCTCAGCCAGGTGTGTGTTTAGTGAAGGCACGGCAGCAGCATGGTCAGTCAGTTTATGCTTTAGAATTCACTTTTACTCCCCACTTCCTTTCTCCCGTGCCAGGCTGCCAGGGGCAGTAATGGTCACCTGGACAGGTGTGGCCTATCCATGTGTGCCGTGTGTGTGTGTGAATTGTTTTAGCAACACGGCAGTTTTCATGTAATGTGTATATTTATGTGATAAAACAACACATTTCTCTGTGTGGAAATGACGGTACCTGCATGTTGCTGTTGTCTTTAACTGTGCAGCATAAACACACCGACATTGTGCTGTGTCTCCACGTGTTGCAGCGACAGAGAAAGGTGCCGACACTCACCGATGACATCATAAACGCGTGAATGAAGTGAACCAGCATCACCGGCTCCTCTCAGCAGGCGCACAGATTCAGCTGAGTGACGCCATCTAGTGGAGACAAGACGCACAGCGATTTCCATTCAGGCAGACGCAGTGAATTATTGGAATAAAAGAAACTCATCAAACAGTATTAGCTGCCACCCGCCAATATTTCGGAGCTTAGCGAAGCATCAGGAGCCTTGAAGGGTGTTTGCCCTTTCATGGCGCCACAGCACTCGATAATGCAACTAAGCCTGTAACGAGTGACAGATTAAAAAATCCCTGCAGAGTGAAATGGATTTGTCTGACTGGCACAAACGGGCCTTAAAACTGTAATGACTCTTATCAATCAAGCACCGAGATGAAATAAGGCCGCGGTTAAGATCACGTGCGCGTCAAGCCGCCACTTTGTTGCCATGACGACGCGTCTGCGCGTGTCACCAATCGAAGTCCTGATCCCAGAGGCGCTACTGAGGACCAGAAGCAGTTCTCATAAGAAGACAGCAGTAAATATTTGTGATCGGATTCGATCCCTGATTCATGCGCCCTCGTCGATAATCAACGCGATCAAGTTAATACGCACCATTCTTATGAGAACTATTGATTCCAGCGCGACAGCTCACCTTCCTGGCCACACGAGGGCGCCAAAGCTATTTAAAACACGACAGAGGGAGGCTTCCAAGCAAAGCACAGTATTGGCGACTGTCTACTTACCAGGAACATCTCCTTCAGCAAACGGATAGAGAGGTGAGGAGGCACCATCATGCTGCAACTGGTGCCTGAAATACAACAGAATAATGTCAGATATTTAGTGTTTGGATGATGGCATTATTTCCCTGAATTGCAAAACCTTTCAAAATGCTTTACGATGAGGGAAGTTAGAACAGACCTTTTTTTCAGTACTCACGGCGGATTTAACTCTACCAAACCTGTTTGATAATTCAGTTTTGAGTGATGTATCCTGAGTCTGGCATTGCTAATGCATTTCAATGGCAAGTGCTCCTCAGACCCGTACTCTCCCGGCAATGACATGCATCATCCTCTTGTGTCTCAACCAAGGCTCATTTGGAGCAGAGCATCACAATGGTTACATCCACGTGTAATGCGATTGATATAGTGTTTAAAAGAGGTAAAGCTGTCGACTGAAGCAAAATAGCAAGTGCTACTGTTTCTGTTGTACTGTAAATTGAATTGATCTAAATGGTGCTAAAAAGCATGATAAACAGCTTCAATTCAAGTTCATCTGACCTTCAGTTTAACTTGTAAATTCCTCCCGAAGCTCTGCTGCCTTCCAGCACAGCAGCATTAATCGTACTTCAGCATCTGAAATTCAGCGGGCGACCACACTTGGCGCTGTAGCAACAAGCGTTCACCGTGTGGGCCAAGTGTTCCCTGCCCACCTCAACTTGGGTGAGATGATTTCCCTCAGGAGAGGCTTACATTAATACACCGTAATGAATTCCGCCGCAGTCTGTTGCAACGGAGTGGCGTCTTGCTCTCCAAGATAAAGCTTTATTTTTCAATAACTAGGAAAGACTCACGATGCAGCAGCCACGTGTGGAGAATCTACGGTCTCCACTCCTCATGCTCCCCTCCTGCATCCCAGCCAACATGCCAGAGCAGGGTGGGTGGGTCAGGTCGGTCCGGAGGTGGACTAGTGGCAGTAGGCTGAAGGACAGGCAGGCAGTTTGACAGGGATATGGAAGTGAGAGTGTGAAGTCCTGTCTCTAACAGCAGCTGGTCTGAGGCCACCAACAACATCCATGAAGTGTGGAAACCTCAGCAGACAGGAAAGCTGAGTTGAACTTTATTCCTCCTCCAACTTCCAATCCGGCTGCTGGACCTGCACACAGAGGGGAGCTCACTGGAAGCTCCTCCCAGAGAGTTTGAGAAAACATTCCAGCAAAGTGAGAGGGGAAAGACGGGGCGGCCTCTCACTCGCCGAGTGAAGACTTTGCTCTGAAACCTGGAGAGTTCTCTTCACACCCACCCGAGACCTCATCCGTCCAAGTGCTCGGCTTGCTATGAAGAGCCTGCTGCTGGTCTCGGCCGCCTGGGTGCTGGCTGCAGCCCAGTACAGCTACCACCAGGGGCTGATGGACTATCTGGAGAACAGATTACTGGCCATTGAGGTAACGGCACCGAGGCTGGCTATGGACGGATGAAAACTGAACATTCTTGCTGCTATACTGTCCATTTATCTCCTCCCTCCTTAATTTGAATTTAATGTGTAGGCCAATTAATGCGATCTCTACCCAGCTCATCAACTTTGCAGTGGCCCTTGGGAGGGAGGGGGGGTTGAGGGGGAGCGTTGCTGGAAGCATGCAGGATGCACTTTCTGTCAGAATACATTAGAGTTCCGGCACCGTTCAAGATGATGACACAGCAATAATGAGAACTAGATCTGTGTTGTTCAAAGGTAGTAAGAGATTGTGTCTCAGCCAAGCGCTCGGGGAGGAAATTGCTGTGTTTAATGTCCTGTATTTTCATTCTGCGGGAGGAAATAGTGTCGGCACACGCTGAACCCAAAACCTGTGAGTGTCTCAGCGGGGTGTGGAAACGTTTGTGGTGAGCAAAAACTGGGCATCTTTGTCCAAATATAAGAAGATCCAAATCACTGTCATGTTGTCAAGTGGAGGGGCAGATACAGAAGTTTAACAGATGTCAAGAGAGAAATGAGTGGAATAAAACAGGGGAACGGGATGAGTAACGCTCAGAAGCGGGCAGCATCTCTTAATTTGACACAACGCACCTTTAAGTAACACAAATGCATGTATTTTGAGATAAACAAATGTGCAAACCCTGCTCGACAAAGCAAAAATCCCAGGCCAAAAGAGGAGAACAGAGAGGCTGCAGGTCTGAAGGGAGGGGGTTCTGTGGTGGAGCAGCGGAGGCCGACTCCCTGCTGGGGCGTCCGACAACATGAAACCTTTCTCTCTCTTCATGTGTGCTGCTGAAAGATCAGCCGGGGTCAAGCCCAAATTCCTTTCAGGTCAAACTACAGTGGACGGCTGATCATATGCTCCAGCAGAGTGAGTGGAGCTTGTTTCTATCTTGCTCGGCTCACCTCCTCATCCAGAGAGAACAATGAAATGCAGCGTTGCCAGTTATTACTTCTGGCTGCAGACAAGTCAGCTGCCAAACTAGATTCAGCTCTGTGATTGAAACTCACACGTTCCGCTCAGAGATTGATCATGGAGCACGAGGCAGTCGGCATCCGGAGTGTTAGTGAGGGGAGGAAGAGAATAAACTGGTGTCGTCGGCCTGACGTGAAAGTTGTCTGCGACGTAGTAGAGAATAACCTGTCTGCCAGAGGTTAATCCTCACGTGAGGGAAACAATATTTAACTATCAAACAAACGCCACATCTGACAAACATTTAAAGAAGAGCTGTTTGGGAAATAATTGAAACGAGCACAAGAGAGAAAAATGGTATTTAGAATTGAAGTCTTTCAATTGATGCACCTTGTCCACTCATGTCCACAGAGAACCAATAGGATCGTAACTACAGGACCATTGTGTGCCAGCAGAAGTGTGTTTTTTGTTCCAGTAGAAATCATTTTTGTGTGTTGGATGTTGCACCAGGACCGGATGCATCTGTGGCACCAACAGTCACGCCGATACCACACTGACCTGCTGGACTTCCAGAAGCTGAGCTCTGATGCCATGGCGGCACTGAAGAAGGAGCACGAGAAGCTGCTGGAAGAGCTTGACGGCGCCGCAGTCCGGGTGGAGCGGGTGGAGCGGGAGATGGACTACGTGGAGAGCCAGACCGCTCCTCGGGCCTGTGTCAAGAAGGCAGACAAGGTGGTGGAGCAGGGGGTCTGGGGTCTTGAGCAGAGTCGAGCAGAGGAGGAGGACTGGCAGGAGCTGCACTCCAGTGTCTCTGGTGAGCCTACGAATGAGAAGAATCACTTCAGTCTGAGCTGCTGGGGGGAGACGGTTCGCTGCTCTAAGTTGGCAGGGCCACGTGTTTTCCAAGACACTTTCTGCTGAAACTCTCTCATCCTCCCAAATCTGCTGTTAGAGCTCCACATTTGCTTCATAATCCTCTGATCCCGAGACGTGCTGCTCCAAACATTGACAAGATACAGGAGTCGAACTCACAGCAGTGTTAAAAGCTGCTGCGGAGACAGGACTGGCGCCCTAGCGACTCCCTGTGATGCAAGTCATCACGAGGAACAGTCACAAGAATGTGTCAGTCACATGGTGAGATGCCATGTTTGACATCTCTAGACAACTCAACAAGAAGACATGAAAGATCAAAGGTCAAGACCAAGTGCTGTGCAGCAGGCACTGAGCGGCCTTAGAGGAAGTCGCTGACGTCAGCACACGTTATTCAGGATCAGCAACAAGTAAAACAAACCATTGCTCTTCAGAGCGGAGGCTGATGCCCGGTCCACGTGCTGGACTCAGAATCAGGACAGAGCACGGCCTGTGGGCTGTTGCCACGCTCTGTGTCTAGTGACCCCAAAAACCAACCTGCATTGAGAACAGCTGATCCACATCTGTGGACAAAGCGTCCCTCCTGGCCCTTTGTGCGAGCCTCTCAGCCGCAGCACGCCATCGCACGTATTGTCCTCCTCTCTGCATCCTCCTGAGCCCACTTCCCTCCTGAGCGAACTTCAGCGGTCGCTGATGATGCTGCAGGCCCATACGCTCCTGTTGTTTTTTTCCTTTCTTCGCCATAATTCCAGGATAATTTGGGCTTCGGAGTGGAAAACTTAAGTTAAAGTTCAGACCACAATTATGCCAGCAGAAGGTCTCAGCCATCTGAAGGCAGCACCGAATTGAAATGCTCAAACATCCTGTTTGAGTTCCAGGCAGCCGTGTTGCTCTGGAACAGAGCTGGTTCTGGTTACACCATTGTCGGAGGACGAAGCAGAAAATGAACCTTTCCCTGCATTTTAAAGACATTCACGTCAAAAATGTGACACTGTGTCGAGAGTCACATCATACGAACAAACAACAGATCGCAGAGGAGTCCGGCCTTCTGTGCTGCTCAACCTTCGCATGCCTTGACACTCACTGTATACGCTCAGCTTCCTGTCAGTCAGGCAGCTCTATTATGAAACGAAGCTCCTTTACCTCGCCTCTCAGAGACGCTCCACTGGAGCTAGGTTTTCACCACAGTAAGCTGAGGTCTGTTCCAAGTGGAGCCAATGATCTTCTGAAGACAGATGCTTCTGGTTATTCTGACAAATGGACGTTTGTGTCTCCGCAGACTGTGAGGAAATCATTTCCGCCATCAGATCGGTGAAGATCCTGAAGCGAGTCGGTGGTCCAAAAGGCATGTGGGTGAGAGACCCGCGCTCGTCCAAAGTCTACCTGTTCAACGGGACCACCGGAGACCAGGTCTTGCAGTACGACTCAGTGAGAGAGTTCGCTGGCTCCGCTGGAGTCAACAACAGCCGAGTGATCCGGCTTCCGTCTGAGTGGACCGGTTCTGGCAGCGCCGTCTACAACGATTATCTGTTCTTTGTGAAGCAGGAAGTCGGCAGCGACCTGCAGGTGGTCAAGTATGACCTTCTGAGCAGGTCCGTGTCGGACGCGGCCATGTTCCCCATCCAGGGCCACACCAGCGTCTACAGCCTGAACCCAGAGACGTTGGTGGATCTGGCAGCAGACGACGAAGGCCTCTGGCTGCTGTTCGCCAGCACTGACAGCGAAGCCACCATCAACCTCGCCAAGATGGACCCCGCCACACTCGATATAGAGCAGATCTGGGACACCCGCTGCCCTCGGGACAACGCGGAGGCGGCCTTCGTGACCTGTGGGACCATCTATGTTGTTTACAACACCCGCCTGCCCAGTCGCTCCAGGATTCAATGTGTGTTTGACGTCAACGACGTGGTCACCAGTGAGGAAGCGCCGCTGCTCTACTTCCCCCGGAGGTACGGGGCCCACGCCAGTCTGAAGTACAACCCCGAGGAGAAGCAGCTGTACGCCTGGGACGACGGCTACCAGATCATCTACAGACTCAGCATGAAGAGGAAACTGCTGGTCTGACGGAACCGTCCTCATTAACTGTTTTAGTAAAGAGTAGAGCTCCACAGAGGGGAAACACACAGCATCCAAACCTTGTGCTAACTGGTCAAAACAGACCACTGCATCAAAGTTACAGTGTGTAGAAACATTTAGAGACAATAGGACAGCAGATTTCGGAGCGCCTGATTATTCAGGTCAACAGTTCACTTGAGTGTGTTAATGAATGTGCAAGGATGCAGCATAGAACAAGAGCCAGCAGAAGTGGTGCCTGTACTCACCCACGGTCGGGGACAGTGTCCAGAGAATGTGATGTGGAAGGAGCGTCCTGAGAAATGGTGTCAGTGCTTCTCACCCCGAGTGACGAGTCAGCATCCAGGGGCTCCTGCTGCATACTGCTCTGGACACGCGACTTTTACATCCTAAAATATGCAGATTGACAGAGGCAGGAGCAGCAGAGGAGGCTGACAGAGAGATGACCAGGATGGTGCAGTGTATGCAAGCAAGTAACCTCTCTCTTCAGGAGCATCACTTCACTCTTACATAAGGATCTTGCAGTGAATCTAATAAAGTGGCTCATGAAGTGATACCCCAGTGGTTGTTCGCGGTTCTCCAGAAACGTTGCAGAGGCTGGTTCCGCTCCTCATTTCATTCCAGACAGAAATCTCATTTCCTATGAGCTTGTGAGCTCTCTGGCTGTCGGCAGCCACAAACGCAGCAGCACAGGAGCGTTTCTACAGTCGTTTAATCAGAGAAAGAAATATGTCACAGAACCGATAACACGCCACACTCAGTGGGAGAAAACAACAACGGCTCTGGGTTGTGCGGAGAGAGGTGGAGGACGTGCTGTAAATACTGAGATATTTTCAACACAAAGAGATTCGCTTTATCAGCATTTAGAATCAAAAACATGGCGTCATTACAAGAACAGTTTCTCAGACATGTCTACGCTCACGAATACAAAATGTGTCATAGAAAAACCGCTTCAATTGGAGGGAGAACAAGTCGACAGAGGCTCCGAAGAACTAACTGGATCTACACACCACACTGATAAAACAAGAGAGAGGGACGTCACTTTAGATTACACTCTTAAGAGTCACACCGACCACAGGGGAACAAACTCGCACCGCAACACCTTGGTTTACACTATCGAATGCATGGAAGTTTCTCAGACAAAGTCAAGGTAAAGTTCAAACACAGATCACATGATAAAAAGGAATCTGTGAAGAGAGAAAATTCAAACTAAACAATATCAACATTTCCTCGCACTATCGTGATCTTTACTTTTGAAATAAAACACTGAAAGAACGGAAAGGAACATTATACTGCTATTTTTCATCTTATTTATCATTTTTGCTACACATTATTTAGGGTCTAACAAAATTTTCTGAAACGTGGATTCATAACTTAAAACGACCATATGTTTGAAGTCACCAACAATATGCTAAAGGTTAAAATAAAAATAAAATATGGCTGAATGACCTCGGGAGAACTGATAAAGAGCAAATAAACAGATCTAGATTATCAAATTTGCAAACGTTTTGACACTCTTGACAGAAATGTGTTTTGTCTGTAATGATGAATGATGAAACATGGACCTGATAGAAGAGGTATCTACCTGAACAATGATGGTCAGAGACTCTTCTGCTGACTCAGGTTCAGAACAAACTCACAGGATGATTCTCAAAACCAAATCCTAACACCTCAAGACACAACTTGATGTCAAGTGTTCAATCACGATAACTAAGCTTGGCCTGGACTGTTTTTTCAGAACCAGTGGTGACGCTAGCGTCGCAGTGGGCCACGTCAAGAAGAAAATAAAGCTCTGACTCATTCAGTCTACAACAAGACGCCAATTAGGGAAAATGCCACCGCTGTGACGCCACTGCCGCTCACCCCCCCCCACAATGCAGTATCTGTCTCGCGCCACAGCAGCCTTTGCTCTCTGTGAACTCACCCGAGACACGACGGTCTGACGCGGCCCCTCACCACTACTGTGTTCCTGTCCCGACAGCTCAGTCTCTCACTGTGACTTCTTTGGAGGAGAGAAGATAGCAGAGCAGGGGCTGACAGCAGAGAGGAGCTGGGCACTGGCACAAAACCATTCGTACGTCAGTCCAGGTTCTTCAGAGTCTAAGGACTGGGTTTTCACAAAACAAACAAGATTCAGATAAGGGACAAGGGCGCCCTCTGGTGGAAAATAACATCACCACATTTCTAAAACTTGACTCTCGCTTTAGAAACATGTGACAGTAAGGATGCTGTGTTCAGGACTGATACTAGACCAGCCAGCTGAGACAAGAATGGACCACGTGTTGACTGTTTGTCACACTGAGCTAAGAAGCTGCAGACACAATTCAAGTGACACCACCAAGTGGGGGGTGTGAGCACATACAGATCTTCTCTCCGCCATTCTAAACCAGCTGAGCAGGGTTCAGCCACATCCGGCAGAAAGACCAGGCCGTCACCAGCTCTGTAAACAGGAAATGTCCTGGAGAAAACAGCAAATGGGATTACTTTTCTTCCTGCCATGATATCAAGCTGAAGTTTCAGATTTCCTGTCCTGATGGTATCTGCAGCTGCCAGGTGCAGTCCAGCCAACGCCAGGCCTGAAATGTCAGTCAGACCAGGCCTGGTCCAGAAATAAATGCAGCAGCCTCGGCCACAGGCGCGTGTGATCACGCTAATGGAGGATGGCTGAATGAAAGCAGCTGGGCTTTTTCCTGGAAATATAAACGCAGCAGATCCGGAGACGCTCAGAAACACCTTGATAGACTTCACAATGACCTTTTGGAGCTTTTACAGTAGAATCGGCTGAACGTGGGTTTCGGACGCTGTGTTCCGTTTGTGCTCAAAATCTGACACAGGTCCAAACATTGAGGACCATCTCACGGGACCATCAGCCGGGATTCATTTCTGTTGCTACACAGTACCACGGTTTAGTTTTCTGTCAACAGATCATGAAATAAAAAGACATTGAATGCAGATGTGGAAGGAACCTACGTGAGCAGAAGCAGGTCTGAAACCTCTTGTCGCTTCAGAGCAAACAAAGAAGAGCTTGACATCGTGTGAAAATTTTTGTGCTGTTTTGTGGTGCAACTTCATCTATCATCTTTTACTAACCTGTTTTTTAACCTGTCATACCTCTATTTTGTCAGGGTGTTGGGGCCAGTTGAAAAAACACGCATTTGTTCTCATTAAAAATCAACTTTCAAACATCCTGGCTTCATAGCAACTTCAAATGATTTATTCACCTTGCATCATGTTAATTGTTGTGCTTTAACTATTTTCATTGTGTAATTACACTTAGTCCTCACTACATTAGCTTCGTATTTAGGAATTAATATTCCTATGTGTGACTTTTTATTTGTTGTCTTGTACATCTATTACTTTAATCTGCTCAGGTTACAAAATTTTCCAGAGTTTATTACTATTATATGACACTTTGATTTTCTTTATTTTGTTGTCCAGTAAGATCTATGGCTAACATTTCATCCATGGCTATATATGGTTCATTTTTTCATGTAATATTGCTCCATGAATCAACAGTACAATTTGACCCATGATTTTTCTTTCTACTGTGGTCATAACCCGGAGTTTTATTTTTGCATGTTCAGAGGATAGTCACATGAATTTATTTTCAGCGGTCGAGTCAATATTCTTGCATCACAATTATATTCTAAACACCACAGCTGTAGATTTGTTCTAGAGTGATCTGCTTTTTCGCACTAGTTTTACCGTCATTCCTGTCATAATTTCTGCATTTGTCTGGGTGTTATTGAACCTATTTTCTTACAGCATGGCTTTGATGATCATCTTGTTCAGGTAATACAATTATTATGGTAATTCTAGGGTTTTAATGCCTGACAAGCTCCAGTTTCCCCATCTGGCCCCAGGACGCCGCTGTGCTCGGCTGCAGTAGGAGACAGTTATTAGATGTCTCATTATATCAGGTCTCTCCATAACACAAACAGAGGGAGCTGAAACGTAAAGTGCAGCCGGGCGACGTGTTTGTCCAGTAGTGTTCGCGGCAGGCGCGTTATGAAGCAGTCATGTCAGTCCAGCCGTGAGCTTGACTTCTCTCACCAGTGTACAGACTCGTGTCTCTGAGGTGACCCGCTCCATCCTTCTCTTCATCATGACAAGAGTCAGTGGGATCTTCCACTGGCCTTGGTTCCACAGGAAACGTCAGTAGAGTGAATCTCCAGCTGCCCTCAGACACAGACGGCAGCGCTGCTCCATCAAAGACTCAAGACTCTGCGGGACACGCTAACGGACTGGCCGCAGTCCGGACTTGAGGAAGGGAGGGGTAGAAAGGGAGAGTGAGAAAGAGTGAGACGATGGGGCTTGTGTTTCTCCTCGACCAGACAAGACAAGAAGTGTATCAGCAGGATGGAGGAAGTCTCCTTTGGGGCTGGCGAGTCACAGGTGACTCAGGGGCTGGCGGGGGGCCGCGGCGAGGGGCAGGAGCCCTGGCTGTCGAAGCTGGCAGTCCTGGCCTTCCACTGCAGGATGGACACACACAGAGCAGATGACTCACCGAGCATATGGCATGTTTTCCTGCTGAGACCTATTGCGGTCTGAAAGCAGATCAATTTTAGAAAACAGAGCAGAAAATGTCACGTACAGTATGTGAGGTCCTCTGTACTAACTGCATTGATATTAGCAACACCAGTGACCGGTCAAACTCTGCTGGTGAGACAATCCAACATGGTCACGACCTCATCCCCATCCCATTCCCAGCTGAATTATGGCTCAAAATATCACCCGAGAGCATGTTTTCAATGCTCCAGCTTCGCTCTGGATTATTTCTTCCTTGATTTTCTCATGCTGAAATCTTTGTAAACATTCAGTCTACCTCCTTCTCCGACTTCTTTGACTCCAGCAGGGGGTGCCAGTGAGCGATGGGTTTGCGAGGGTAGGCTAACATTTCGTTCCAGTGGTCTCTGCCGAGTCCTTCGGCGTGGCATCCGACCCGCATCACACCGATGATCTCATTATGACCGACCCTGCGGGGACACGAGAGAAAACATCTGACGAGACCTGAGCAGACACTTCATACATCAGATGGAGGAGTGGGAGGGAAATCATGCGACCCGAGGGGGCACGAGCTCCTTTGACTCAAACGTCACGTGTCTGGAAGGACACACGGATGCGAGTGTGATTGTAATAACAATAAGCAGCTGCTCTTTTTGATTTCAGAATTGCACAACAAAGACAACATTTTCTTCAGGTAGAAGTATTCACGCACAAGTCGTAGTCCATGACTGAGATGTGCAGGCTGACGTGGTCCATGCTGTCGGGCGGGATGTCGAAGATGATGGCCTCGTTGTACGTCGGGTTCAGCGTGTTCTTCTTGATGCTGGTCTTCTTCTTCTTCAGGCGCCGCCCATCACATATGAGCGACACCTTGACGTACGGATCTGAAGGACCGAGGCAGAAATCAAGTTCAGTGGTTAAAACTGAGGAATGGGGAAATGTACTTTTACTCGTCAGGATTACATTAAGTCCAAATTAAGAAGTCATTTGTTGTTGAGTTATACAAGCAAATCAATTGGCCCGGAGTCTCAGGCAGCAGTAATATCCCAAACGCAGATGAGTCAACCTTGCGTGGAAACAAAGCGGGCGATCAGCACTGAGCCTCTTAAAGAACATCTCTGATGGATGCTGATTCTTTTGGCAGTGAATCGCCTCACATGATCTGTGATGTCAGACTGATGGTCGCGTGCCGCAGTAGTGCGTGTAAAACAAGCCCAAAGGCAGAAGATAATAGTTTATCATGCACAGATTAAAATGATGGCTGGGGAAAAACGTGAAAAGTGATTAAATATCTGGAGGAAGGAGGATGTCACATTAACAACAAATCGATGCTGACATTTCATAAACAACGTTTCAGTTTACACAGGGAGAAAAGGCCGGATTCTATTAGAACAAACAGCCAGCCAGTATTTGCTGACAATGACTTAATATCCTGATGAATATTAATATCGACTGCAGAGAACAAACAAGTGAAGTAGGGGCGAGAGAGCTGCATGTTTCCTTTGATCACAATTGTTTCCAGGCTCAAACTCTCAGACCAAAAACGATTTGTTTTTGTGACTTAACACAGCGTGTAATTGTATACAGGATTCTTGCCAAGGCTTCTCTGTGTTTCTGGGTCTTTACATAATACAAAGCGTTAAAATAAAATAAACCTCTGTGTCAGGGTGACAGGTAAATTTTGATGATTAAAATAAAAGATGACATTCTGCATCGATACTCGCAGCACGTCACTGTAATATGCAACTGCAGTACGACAGAGGATGCAGCATGACTTGATGAATGATGCCATTGCACTGGACACAAAATGATTTCAATAGTAATGAAATTCTGCAATTATTTGGAACGATAGAGGGAAGTGTCCTTCAATTCGATGTTAATTCAAAAAGCTTGCCACATTTATTTAAACCCTCCAAAATTGAGAAGCGAAATTCAGTGTGAACACATCATTCTTCGCTAACACATCGTGGAGGACGTGGCGAAAGCACTCGGTCTGACACTGAGACTCAGGAGGAGTGCTGCTGTGTGAGATGCACTTGCTCACCACACAACATACCTGAGTATCCTGTGATGTCCATGGCCTTCAGGTTCCGACACTTGATGACAGTGAGTGTGAGACGGCCGGCTGTCGGCAGGTAACAAAGCGAGAACATGATCTCCCCGAGGTCCACGCTCTCCTGCAGGAACACAAAGTTTCACACTCTGATATACAACTCCAGCCGGCCCTCAGGAGCAGGTCTGCACCTCTTGCTTTCCAATAAAAAAGATCCTTGTGTAACCACTGGCACCACTGTAAACTTAAGGGAACTGTCTGGTGGAATGACTGGAGGTTTTTTTTGTCTTTGGCAGCACAAATCAATTGTGAGACAACCTTGAATATTAATGAGCGGAAAGGCATCTGATGGACTATAAAGAGCTCAACATTACTAAGGGAAGGTTACACAATCAAAATAGCCTTACAGGACATAAACATCGACATAAACTGCATCAGCAAAATCTGATTAAATCACTTTCCACATGAGTTGAGAGCTGTTGGGGCTCATAGCACACTCTCAAACGTGACCTCCATACCAGATCAGCAAAGTGGGGATCAAGAATTCCTCCACTCTTGCAGAGTGCCAACACAGCTCGACTGGCAACACAACGCCAAGAGTCCTCACATGCCCGTCTCAAAGTAGCAAATCATCCTACTGACTTCAGCTGTTGAGTGGACTTCATTATTCACAGACTGTCTGTGGTGTGTGGAGATGGACTCACAGTCCAAGTGACTTCTAAGCAGCATTCAGGTCAAACCCCGCCCCCTCATCATGGCTGAGGCGCTCGGTGAAAACCCTGCTGACTGATAAATCCCAGCACGTCTGGCAGAGAGCCGCCGTGCCCTTTGATTTGTCCTGCTGAGGAAGTTATATATTCAGTCTGAAGGGGGCGAAACTTCTGCAGTAATTTGAAGCCTCAGCAGAAATGTCAAGTGCTGTTAAAGTGTGAAGCAACACTGTGATTGTTCTTGGACAAACGCGTGCCGATTCGGTGTCACTTGGTTTGATCCGTGCTGCATGAATCATTTTCTGAGAGCGCTTGACACGGTCAGTTTATCCGTCAGCCATTCAAGAGCTGGGGTCTGGCGTCACGGCTAAACACACTTTGGAGCTCAACCTTCGACCATCTCTTTCTGCCAAGTCAGTCGAATATTTTAGCAGCCACTTCAAATGCAGGAACATGTCGAGCGAGGGAAAACAGAGGCTTAACTTTAAAAGACACTGAAACTGAGCTGAGAAAAAGGTTACAGTTGTCCAGGGTGACAGGGGAAATGTCAGGCATTATGATGTGAGATAATGGGAAGGAGAGGATCTAGGTGTAGCTCCTGCCAGTTTGACAGAAACAAAGGTATCTCCATTAAGTATTCACTTAAATGCGGCTGCGGAACTTTAAGGTTTTCAACAAGGGGCAAGTGTCCGACTACATTATCCATGTTCCTGCAATATTTACTTAATTGCTTCATTCTCGAGTGATGTTCTCCAACAGAGAGCGAGAGCCGCAGGGTACGGAGGTCGCCCACACCCTTGATGGATCCTCCACTGTAGTTCCAGCAAGTCATTAAATCCCTGCTGAAATAGTCTCTGCCGATCGAACATCAAGAAGAACCAGTGTGAGAGTTTCTCTCCTCTGGACTTCATCTCAGTTAAGGGCACGCGCTTTGTGCTATCGACGGATGTGAGAACAGAGGAAGGCTTTTCTTTTGCTCCTGCTCTCAATGAATTTCGCCAAACAAGATTATTCACCCACCTTCAGGAGTGTTTGTGTCTGGAATATCACCCCTGGTCGGTTCAATTCAGTGTGAGCGAGTGACTTTGCCATAAAATCATTCAAGGGTTCAATAAAGTTAGAGGAGTCTTTGGCCGGCTTTCCCGCCTCCTAAGCAATAATGCTGAGACTATTGACCGACTCCAGCGGAGTCTCAAGTTCAAGAACCGCAGGGTGAAAATGTCAGATTTAAGGGCTCTGTGTATGTGATGAAGTGATGGAGGCCGTAGTGCTCTAGCTACACTCGGCTCCATGTCTCCAAGGCATCATTAACTACAGAAGAGCCATGGCACACAGAACTGGTTTCAGTTCCTTGTGAGAACTATGGACAGAAATATCCAACGCTCAAAACCTCACCAATTTAAAAGTGTCCGACTTGAAACCCATGACTTGTTTCTCTTTCCTTAACTGTCTGTGATTGTCTCTCGACCCACTTGACCTTCGCCAGTTCAGATGAAGTTCAGATTTACAGCTCGACAGAACCAAATGCTTTCACAGCAGGATTAAAAGATGATTAACAGTCAGAGCGTGTCTGAGGCCGGAGGCAGCGGAGGAGTCACCTGTGGTCAAGGTTTTGCTGAGTCAGGGAATCAGTTGGCTCTCAGCTTTTGCTTAACTTTCACTTACTAACTTTCACACCTCAGATGGTACTGAGTTTTGAGGCCTTCATCTGTCTCCGGGGGTTTGTGTCTTATTTCTGCCTCAAGTTAATGGCTGCCGTCTCAAGGCCTTTCTGAGACACTGGAAGATTTCACTCTTATGCTAGTGTTCTAGAAATGCTCAGAGATGACCACGGCAGCTATCACTGCTCACTTAGTATTCATGCATTATGCTCTGATAACAGGACGTAGATTTCTTTCAAGCATCTGAACTTCTAAAATTCTGTCAGTGAACGTACAATTCTACACATATTATCTGTGGCCCCACTCCCTTCTATTGTTGCAAAGACTCTTTCTAAAAAAACAAAAGAACACCAGGAGTCGGAGCAGAATAACTGGAGCGAAGCCCCAAGGACAGCTCTGCTTTGGTCTACACAGCAAAAGGGAACAGAAAAACATCACCGCGGCTACATTGTCATTCTCAACGTGGACGGAGTCTCCAGGAAACTCTGAAAGATGCTTGACAGGCACAGCAAGGACCAATTCAAGCATCAGAAGGAACAGGCGAGGACTGCTCTGTTAGGAGGAATACTGGGGACAGGAGGGGGTTCAGTTTTGCCGAGAGAGATTGAATAACATGACTGAGACCCACAACTAATTATGTTGAGGTGAAATATATATCATTGTCTCCCGCAAACCATGGGCTGGAGTTTCATTTGAGGATAAGAACTGAGGTTCAAATAGCCCTTAGTTCTCTCATGGGCCTTTCAATGTGAATTATGTGTGGCGTTTAGATAAAATAATATTTATCTACATCCAAGCTGTACCTCACTGACCCCACCTGCGTTGACGGGAATCTGTTTTTTTCCCAGAAATATGTAAAAGATAGTTGCATGGACTGAAATTTGAACCTCGGTCAACAGCAGTGAATCAATATTTAGGAAAGCGGATGCTTACACTGGTGGCGTAGTCAATGTCTCTCCAAATGTTGGTCTCCCTGGAGAGGTCCGACATCTCAAACAAGTTGTCCAGAACCACCTCCCCGATCATATCATGTCGCGAAAAGCGGTCAAAGTCAAACACACTCATATGGAGCTTCCTGACCGCCAGCTCGTCGTAAGGCACGGGAAACTGGAAGCTCTCGTCGAACGTTGGGTTTAGCGTCTTCCGGTGGACTCGGGTCTGGAACTTCTTGCGATCAGGCAGAAGGTAGATCTTGACATAAGGATCGGACGTGCCACACAAGTCCTTGGCAGGGAGGTCTACCGCCCTGAGGATGTTGACCAGCAGAGCCTCATTCTCGTAGTCGTACTTCAGTGAGAAGTTGATGCGGCCACAGTTTTTGCTTCTGCCGTTCTTGGACGAATCCTCAGACTCCAGCGCCTTCTGTTGGTAAAGTTCTGGCTGTATTCGACCGATGCTGGTGGATTTTTCGTCCTTTTCCAGATGATAGTCGTTTCCCAAGTCAAGACTTCCCACCTGCATCTGCCGGGGAAGGTGTCGCTTGAAGGAACTGTGGCTGTGGATGTTTTCAAAAAGAAAGAGGGCAATTAAGCGCTGACTGGTGCTGACTGTAATTGTCAAGCAATGAGGCAAATTCACTGAGGTTGGCCCGTTAACAAGCTGCAACAAACAATGGCGGCTTTAAAGATGTAAATATGGCTTTGTATCATTGAATACTTGGATGCCGTCCACTCCCACAAACCAAAACAGCTGGGAAGTAAATCTAGCTTAAACAACAAATGAGAAACCCCCAGAGTTAGTCTGACTTCTGCCGTCGCCATAAATGTTTCAGAGCTCATGACAAAGTCATAACATTAAATGAGCTCTTCCTTAACAACTTCAAAGCAGATGCCTGAGAGGAGCGTGCTCCATTAACATAATAGTTTCAGAGCAGTTGAAATCCAAAATGTTTAACAGAGTCAGTTTCATATTGAGAAGGTTTAAAAGCCGCTTTTATGCTGAACCTATTATTATGGTTTAGTGAAGTAAAATGGTTCAATTACATTCATAATGAGCTTTTAGACCTCTGTGTTGTCGCTGCCGCGCGCTGGTCTTCTGTAACACAGCTTTATGTTCCAATCAACAGGAAACCTTGTTAAAGGAAATGTGTTTACAGCTTATGATGGACTTGTTTGGCTGTTGTTTACAATTGAAATTTCAATTCTTGATATGGATTATAAAAGACAAAATGTGTCACATAAAAAGTCATGGTCTCCAAAATAATGATTCCACTTGCTGAACCAGACCAGAGATCATCATTCGGCTTTATAGTTGAACGCAGTAACTTCACACGCTTATAGAAAAGGTTATGATGTTTTCAGCCACTCACCATAAACAATAAAACTCATCTAAAATTACAGGTTAATTGTAGAGAAGCTGAATGATTTCAGTGGAGGCCTCCTAGATGAGCCTCAGCAGTGCCATTCATTGGGGTCAGAAGCTGCACTGCTAATGTGAGGAAAATCTTCATGTCACTTGCTACAGAGTGTAAGTCACAGTGAAACAAACCGAGGTGCGAAAGGATGAATAAATGTGCAGATAAATAACAGTGACACACGTGTGCGACTAACCGAGTGGAAGACGCTGGTTCAGTGGTTTGCCTCTGCATGCGCTGTGTGCGGCGAAGGAAGTGCTCCCTCATGGAGAGCTGAACATCAGTCGGGATGTCTGGCGATGTATGGCTGATCTTCACTGCTGCCTCCAGAAAACCCACCGTGCCCATGGGCTCCTTCACTTTCTCCGTCGCCATGGTGACCGCCGGAGGTTGCTGGGGGCTGGGCGGAGTTGGAAGCGTCGGCCGAAGGGGGGAGCACTCTTGGACACACGGCGGGGTCAGAGATGGAGCAGAGTAATGGCTCTTGTTCCTCCACGGGATCCAGCACACCTTCCAGGACAGGAACGTGAGGAGACCGAGCAGCGCCAGGCCGCAAACCACAAAGACACAGAGCAACAGGCCAAAAGTGGCGTCTGGTGTTGAGCCGCAGGAACCAGAGGAGGGACGGTCACACAATATGGACACACAGATGGTGATGGCGGGGGGGAGAGAGAGAGAGAGTGTTAGGACACGGTCTGGTGCAAAATAGTGATCATGCTGCAACAGAATTGTTCTTCATCCATATTTAAGCAATGGACATGGCTTCAACCTTGGAAATACATGAATGTTAACACTAGTCACATGTGGACTCATGCATAAACACACAACATCCTCGGGAGAGGAGCCAAGTAGTTAGGGGGCATCCACAGATCGAAAGGTAATCACTTGCTGCATCTGTGCTCGCTCAAGTGTCGCACACCGCAGTCTCAGAGCGACGCTGAGAAAGATGTGACTCCAGGCCGTTTAACAGCAGACAAATGGGACAGCAACAGAGCATGTTACCGTTCAATATTAGTCACCAATAACAACGACGACAATCCTGAAGCATAAACCCCAGCTCAGAGTGGATGCTGACGCACCGTCCCCTAAAGTTCAGTCACTGTTGTCCCCGACATAAAGATGTTTAAGGCTGCAGGAACTGTGAAACTGGGAGGCATCTTGTGGAGTGCCTGCAGACTGAGGTCTCCAAAAGTCACGTACATGTAGCACCTGCTATCTGACCATCAGGACCATCCACATCTGCCTGTAGTGTTTGCATGTTTGTGTGTTCAGCAGGTTTGTTTGGTGTAAACACTGACAACAAACTTTCCTGACTGACTCTGCAGAACAGAACAACAACAGCCAAACTCAGAAGTAAAGCAGAGTAAAAATATCTAACGCGTTGTTTAGACTCCACTTTCATCTAATAAACAGTGAGTCAGCAGGAGGCGCTCTCTTCATGCGGTGACGAATCAGAACACAGCAACATGAAGCATGTGGAGAGGCACTGTAAAGGATACAAGGCACGTGGCTCATAACCAGGTCACTGTACTTTTTAAAAACTTTTTCGATGGTGGAGATCAGAGGAGCCAAAATGGGATGGAGAGACAAACATCTGCAACTTTACCCCCCCCCCTTTTCTCTCACACCATTGTGGTGGAGCATGAAAGCATCAAAATTGTCCCAAAATCTATTTTTAAAAAAACAGGTTAAACAAAGGCGCCAGCTTAAGCGCAGACCACAGCGACACCAGACAATCAGACAGAGGGCTTCTGTCAGTCGGCCTGTGCTCCAGAAAGCATTCTGGGCTGTAAGACCCGGATCAGCACCAGGACTGTCGACGGGATTGATTCAGAGCTGCAGTAATAGAACCTGGGAAGCGCATTGCAATCAAAGGTTTGCCTTTGGGACACTTTCCACAGTCACACCATTCTTGTTTGAAAGTCATCATATTGCCACCATCATCACCTGAGGCGGATAACCCACAACGGTTGTTACACTTTCCAGACAGGCTTTGAATTTAATTCTCTCAATTTCGCAGGGTTTTATTTTCTGCATGAACTGATTACTGGGGTTGATCTGCAAGAGCTCCTGCTGAGAAGCAGAGCAATACAGCTCCCCCAGGATCCTGGAGTCGCTTCCCCCTTGACGCTGCAGAGACACCAGGCAGCGGATTCAAACCACGAGGAACTTGGTCCAGCAGGGTAACAGCTCCTGAGCAACATGGGCTTGTGCTGAGCTGAAGTCACAGAGGATGCTGGCTTCTCCAGCTGTTGTGGAGACGCCCAGATGAGATGCAGTCATCATGAGCGATGCAGCTCCAAATCATGTCTCTGAACTTCATCATGACTCTACTTTGCACCTCTGAGGGCTGGTGAGATGATCAATGTGACCTGGAGTGTGACTCACAAAGGCCCAAACGCACTTTCAGCTTCCCTTTCATGTTTCATATCCCTCCACGACCAAATGCAGTAAACACCAAAAGCTCTCCAGTTCAGAATTCAAACTAAACCCAGTGTCCAATATCGGCTTAGCAACGTGGTCCACAGGATTTCAAGTGAGGACTTTAAGCCCAGAGAGGATTTCTCAGCTGCCCATCTCCCTGACCGGCCCATGTCATGTGAAATTCTACACAGCTCTCCACCAGCCGTCATCTCCGGCTCACAGAGTCGTCAGGCTACTGCACAGAAAATTGAAGGAGACACAAACAGCAAATACAGCGCTGAGAGTGTGCGCACGGACGGGCCGTCACTTCCACACCCGATGACAGCGAGTAAAAACGCGAGTGTCAGACTCACAGCCTGGTTCCATTGATTTGCTTCTCCTGGATCTGAGTGACTGACAACCTAGTGTCATCTTAACTGACCTCACAAGTTTGGCTCAGGTGCAATCAAAGGTGTCCCGGCGAGTGACTGGAGTGTCGAGAATTCTGAGACCTCCATGTTTTTCCATGTGACTGACAGGCATGAGTTTCGCCTCTCTGCTAGCACCAGTGCCGCTAGAAAGGTTAATGAGTCGAACCGGGACCAGCACACGCCCAGCACATGATGCGCAGAAGATTACTTCACTTTAACTGCACCAAAAATAGAAGATGCGGATAATTTCTCATCTGTCTATTACTGTCCAGTGATGCCATGACAAATGGCGCAGAGCTAACGACTGTTTGATGGCGGACATTAAAGGGCGTGCCTGCCAGAGAAATGGAGCTCTTCCTCTCCACACAAATGAGTAATGGAGCAGAGCCGTGTGAGCGTTCCCTCGGGCACAACCTCCCCTGACAGCGTGAGACCAGCCAGACCCTCAGCTTTAGCCCACTATTAATGATCGTCCCCACGCCACTGAAGCGGTGGACTTCCACCTTCCACCTGTCAATCAAGTTTTTTTTCAGATTCGTTCCTGCATCCTGGGATCAATAAGTCAGGAGCTCAATCAATTTCACTGAAGCTCCGGGTGGGCGTTGGGAAGAAGAAACTGAGGGGGGAGAGGGAGTGGGCTCAGAGCGGCAGGTGGTATCCCTTTTTTGTTTCATCCATCCATCCTCTTTATTTCGAAGAGCACGCATCAGAGGCAGAACGGAGAAGCCCTGGATCAATTCAGGGAGCGACAGTGACTCGAAGGTATCCTCTCAGAGAAGTGGAAAAAGAACTGGAGAGCTGGGATTAGACAACAGCACAGTGTAAAAAGAGGAGCGTGTCTGTCATCCCTCCTCCACTGTCGGAATAGAACAGAAAAGTACAGAAGTCATTCAGTTCAATAATGATACAGATTTTTAAACTAGGATCTCCTTAATCTGACCCAAAGAATGGACATGTACTTCTGGAACCCTGGTTTTTCACGCCGTTTACTTTCAACTCCCACTCGACAGAACCTCAAAGTCTCCATCTTACCTGACTAAGAGGCAGAAGACACTTTTGGAGCATGTCACTCTGCTGAGTAGCTTGTCTGACTGGATGTTCCAGTGCCGCTCCAGAGTCAGCAGGTGTGCCATTGAACCTCTATTCACAGCGCCAGAGCGTGTCTGGCTATTATCAGATGGTTCTGAGGGTTCACAAATTTAATTAAGGTTTGTTTTGAAGAGGGGTCCTGGAGAAACGTGGCGATGCGGGGCTTTTCTTTGTCGTCGCTGGCTGTCAAACCCGCCTGGGTTTCTATAGTAACAGTCATCACAATTTAAGTCACCTCTTCTATTTATTATTACGAAGTGACTCATCTTTGGCAGGAAGAGACATGGAGCCATCATTAATTTAACTCTGGTCACAAAGCAGAGCCCCTTATATTGATCTTTTTTTATTTTGAGAAACGGAGATCCACATTTGACGCAGGGTTTGTTGCTCAATTATGAAATTATCTTTTAGTCCCAAGCAGCTGAGAGACCTGTTTGCACATCTTAAAACATCCCACCTTCCGGCTTAATTGAATTCCACAGCAAATCTGTATTCCACATGTATCATGTCTCCTTTTGTTCACACTTGCCGCACACGGCTGCTATAGACCGTCTTCTCTCAGGGAAGGCAATGATACACACTAATCTTGATAAGGGGTACCAACTGCCATTTTTGGATTTGTGAGTCCCACTGTGTCTTCTTCAGGCTGATCACAAAATCCGCTAATCCCTCCCAGATCCTTGGATCCTAAATCTGCGTGGAGGAGTCTATAGCTGCAGCAGATCAGCCGTGAGGTGTGAAGAACGAAAAGAGGAAAGTGGCCCGTGGGCTGTAGTGAGGTGGAAAAATTATCTCGAATTAAAGTCATGGGAGATACAGAACGATAACACAGCAGCAGAGACACACTTCTTATCTAGCCAGTGCCTCAAGAGCTTTTCTTAGTGTGTGTGAGTGTGTGTGTGTGTGTCAAATAAATGCAGGAAGTTGGACTGTGTAATTTGAATTTGTCACAGTATAACACAACTTTATGCAATTTCAAGGTCTCTCTTCACCCTGAGATCACAACAACGGCCTTTTTCATGCATTTTCAACCGTTAAGTTTCAGTGCTCCAGGGTCATGGGTGTCCAAGGCACATTCATGAGAGGACCCTCAGCTTGCTTGGTTAGTGACCAACATGAAACTGATCTTCACATCACTCGCTCCTGCTATTAACATTTGATTCCTGGACTACTTAGTCACTGACTTGAAAGAGGTTTATTCCCAGTGATGGAACCACACATGACACTAGGTTTGGGAGCACAAGTTCAACGTCACCTCAAAACAAAGGTGTCTACCTTGCTGAAGCGCCGTTTCAGCCTGGTGCGGTAAGATTGTCTCTCCCTTCTAAAGAGTGTTTTGTAGATAGTAAGCAGCACTGCATGGTTGAATTAACCGGGACATAACCTTCCAGACACACTGAATGGATGTCTCCCCTTAAGTGCACTAAGGAGGCTTCAGGGGAGAATCTATAGGAGAAACCAAATTGAAGCAAGGAGTAAAATAAAGTCTGCTGTGTAGACTACATGGAAGCATTTAACTGCAGTCAGAATGTTAAGTGACGGGAGAAGAGATGGAACTCTTCAGTCGGGAAATGACAGAGAGAGGTGTCATCCAGGAAGTAAAGCAGGAATGTGGCAGAAAATGGGAGTGAAATAGTAAACAGCCACAGTGACAGTTGAACTGATTAATTCAATCACTGCTGTCGACCTTCTTCCCAAAAAACAAGCAAGGCTTTTCATCTGTCTTGTTCCTGCCATCACTGTGACAGACTAGAAATGGACCTGTTTTTTTTCCCGATTTACAGTGAAATAGCACAAGGATATCAACGTCGTACTTTGATATAGATACTGTATTCTGATATGTCTCCTGACGTTTGTTCAAGTTACATTGCATTCGTACAGTGCTATTACTTTCCATTTTGACAGAATCACAACAACTACAAACAAATTCAACAAGAAACCTTTTCATTTCAGCTAAACTCATTAAAGTCATACAATTGAGCAACTTAATTATGGGAGTTTTACATGAAAAACAATTCATACTTTCCAAATATTGTTTCAGGTAAACAGGATGCGCGAGTCGATAAGTGGAAAGTGATGTTGTCTAGAGGTCAAATGTAGATGACATCTGCGACTGTTGCGCCTTAAACTGAACAAACAAAGCAGCAAACCGTCACACGATCCAATTAGCATACAAATAAAGCAATTACTTCAAAACGGTTTCCTCATGGAAATGTGTGTCCAGTTGAGAATAAATGTTCTCTGTCATCACTCATTTTAAGCGCCTCATTCCGATTCTGCACAGCATCTGTCGGTTCTAGAGCTCATCACAATTCCAGCATGAAGCAGCCGCTAACCGCCATGACAGCGCTTGTGGGTGCGAGTTGTGAGCCTTGAGAGTGACCCCTCACATTATCTCCCTAACAATCCTCATCTGAATGGAATAAAATAACTTGCACGTTTAGCAAACATTCCCTTCCTCATTCTGAAGCGTCAGAACGTTCCAGCTCTGTGAATCAACCTCTCGTGTTTTCAGATAGAGTTTATAATCACAAGTAAAGGCAAACACTTTCAAGTGTGGTGTGAGATTTTCTAGATTGAAATTAGAGGAGAAATAATTGAGTTTTATTTATCTGGGCATTTGAAGACAGAAGAGTTTTCTGTAGTCCTCTGATGATCACTGCTGAGTGAACTTATTGAAGTGAACATGCATCCTCAGCAGAGTGTTTGCTCAGACCTCAGAGGATTTCACAAAACATGTTGACACACAAGCCCACACAACTAACTAACTCGTCGCAGAGGAGAGTCTCTCAGCAGGCTGTTATCTCCTTGACAAATGTGACGTAATCCAAGTCTCTCTCTCTTGGTCCTCTAATCCTTCATTTGCAAACTGTTGCCGAGTCTCTCCAGGAAAGTTAAAATGTTAATCTCATTGCAGCAGCCAGTGTGTTTCCCCTGAACGCTTTGGTGGCAAACATCAGCTGATTCCAGGGCTGCTGCCACTCAGTGAGGGGGGCTTGTGGGGAGGGTCCCTGCTGAGATTGTGGTTATGGGTTCAGAAGTAGCCTTCAGTCAGGTCACGCTATTAACCTGCTTGTTGACCGGCGGCTCTTATCACCCACCCACAGCTTCCAACGTTATCGTGGCTGTGGAAGAATACACTAGAGGGTTAATACTGAGAGCTCACTGTGCGCGTGCTGCAGTCATTTAAATTCTATGAATGTAAAATAATAATACAATCCCACAGTACTGCAACCTATTTAATCAGAATTTCACGGTATCACTTCAAGAGGTAGAGAGTTGATTATCTCCTCTCAAAAACAAACCAAGGTCTGTCCTTATAGCACCTCAGAGTTATCTTTCCGGTACCAGACCAACCTTTAACACAAATACCTTCCCTGCTTTAGAGAGAGAACAAGCGAGTATGTCAAGTCATGAAATCAGCGTTGTGCACTGGAGGACACATGGAACAGGGAGCAAGGATTGCTATTGAAACGGCATCAGGAGCTTGGGCTCCATCCCAGCTTGCTCTGCAACAAATGATGTAGGACATTCATTATCAAACCCAGAATCTGTCAGTGTGAGACGGACACCAAGTGTTTCCTTCAGTCATCCAGCAGCTCCACAAACATGACCCTTGAGTTTCCCAAAAGAAGCCATCGTCCTGGATCTAAAATCCAGGCTGGTCTTGAGCCAGAGTTGTCAACTGTCATGCTCTATTCAGCTCCATAGAGTTCTGCGAATAGATGCAGGCAGAAGGAGCAGCGCAAGCCGAGCACGGGACTTGTGTCGGTGCCATTTAGACATAAAGACTATTACGACAACACAGATCTGGAGAGCCCCACTGGCGTTTCAATTTCCAGAGGCTTCAGCCATGAACCCACCAGGCTGCTGTCTGTGTCTGTAAAAATAGCTTTGGCTCATTTTCTTTCTCAGTCATTATTACGGGGGGATTTTAAACGCCACATCCATTATTGACAGGAGTTCTGAGAGCCTGCGGAAGCTCTGGCTGCTCTCTGAACGCGCCATCAGTCACAGAGATTGTATTGTTATTCATGAAGAAGCAATGCGACCACCAGCGATCCCTCCTGAGCGTCTGTTGCTGAGAGGGCGTGAGTGATGGACGCAGGAAGTTGCCGCTTCTTAACATGGCTGATTAGTTTCAGGGGGAATGTTATGATGTGCTTTGCCGTGTTGGTAGGAACTAATTAAGATGCTAGGATGTTTACCAGAGGCTGAACGGGGAAATGGGTTTTTAACCGAAGTAATATTAAAGGTAATTTGGGCATAATAACCCCACAGTTCATCATCATAGAGAGCTTGTGCCAGAGAGCCACAACTCTCCAGTTAAGTGCCAGCCAGGGAGGAAGTCTGATGCCCCGGCTCTTTTCTCAAACTGTCTGACTCCAATCTTCCTGCCCACCTGAGAGAAAACCATCTATGTAAAGTTACTATCCATCCGAGCTCAATACCATTCCACTCCAGTCCAGTCCAGTCCAGTCCAGACGAGGTGACAAAACAAAACTGATCATGTTTTTGAGGTGGTTAAAAATTCATGCTCAATAAGCTTGGTCAAAACATTAAAGCAGTTTTAAGTGGGTTTTGTGGAGGAATATATTTGAAATGGATAACTGTGCTGTGGGGGTTCAGAGAGGAAGAAGCTGCAGCGTCACCAACTCACTCACTAGTCAGGTGTTGTGCCATTTAGATCGTCATCTTCATCACTGATTATCTTTTCAGATGAGTCTCAACTGACAAGAGAAAGTCTGGCTCAGACTGAACACTTACAAACCCTTTTCAAATGAACATGGAACTTCAGTATCATTTTCAGAAACAACCACGGCCACATGACCATTCGCCTCACACAGCAAACCCTGCCTTTTTCTGTGTTTGGCAGCTGTGGAGATCAACTATGTAAACAAGTGTTCATTTCTCCCATTAAGCTCCTTATAGTCAAAGATGGAAGTGAGATGCTGCAAGACCATTCTGTGGCCCCTGAAAGACAGCCGCAAAGTCAGCACGAAGAAGTGATGCATCCGTCAGTGTGACCCTGTCGAATCAAGCAGGACTTGACATTTGGGACAAATGTGTTGAGACGCCAGCAGCCTCATGATGCATCACGTCTCAGCTCATAAGAGGAGAAGCAGCCAGTGTTTCTATCGCAGGCCGACGCTCTGACACCTCACAGTAACAAGGGTCCAGAAGCACTGGGTCTTTTCAAGCGGACTCAGGACTACAGTTAAGCAACGGTGCGCATTGACGGATGAACTGGTCTCCGTAATGTGCAGAGACACAGAATCATTTAACAAAAACAATTGTGGCACAGCGCTCATCGACTCCGCTGTGTCACACAAACTTAAGTACTGGGCCAAGAAGAACCAAAAGAAAGAGTATGTGAAACAAGATGACTCTCCATACACACTAGCTGTTTCACAGCATCAGAGACAAACTTCCAAACACCAGAGACAGCATCCTGGTAAAAGCATATGACTTTGACCCTAAAAGTAATTTGGAATGACCGTGATATCGTAAGAAGGAGGCCTTGAAATCTGATCTTCAGCTGGATGTGTGTGAGACCAGCTACGAAAGTCACATGACACGCCATTACTCAGTGATCTCAACCAGCACCCACGCCTGTCCAAATCAAGTCATTAATGTCAGCGAGCGACCTCTGGGTTTGACCAGTTGAGCTGCACTACTGCACAGTAGAACTGAATCCATCGAGGTCACACGGGCCAGATCTGGATCGAATTTCATTACGCCTCAAAAAGATGCCATTTACAGAGACCACAACGATATGAGAAAGTACTGGAAGCGTGGAACCTACTCCGGCCGTATGTTGATGAATGTTTTCTCTCCCCAGGTCCTGTTAAACATTTTGTTGATTCATTCATTGCCAGTCACTTTTTGTAGTCAACGGCCCAGAGACACACAGATGGGTCTCTGGACCATCACACCAAAGACGTGGTCCGTCATGCTTTTACGAGGTGATCTCTGCTCCAGACTTTCATCAGTGCTGTGGCTCTCCCGACTGTCGAGGCCAACACAACTCCACTGTTATTTTACATCTTCAATTTCTTTCCAGCCCCAGAATATATTGACGCAGAAGGATTACTATATTTATGTTATTTACGCTGAAAAGAGAGCGAAATTGAGATTCTTCCAAGTGACCTGACTCCATCTCTGCTGCTGCTGCGGATGTGTGTGAGTTGAATGGCAGCAGCACCAGGTTGTGGTGCGGCGGTAAAAGCCTAAAAGTGCAGGATACAGTCAGAAGTGTGTACGTTAATTCAATAAAAGCTTTTACAGCTCAACTCAGAGATACTTTCTGAATCCAGATTCTACTAAGTGTCTGTCTGAAGACAAAAATGTGGGAAACTTTAAGCAGCATAAAGTAAAAAGTAAAGTAAAATGGCAGTTAGAATACGAACATCAATAGAATAATGAAAAGTGATTCGCATCCTTCTGATACAGATCCCCTGCACTAAAGACAGCAGTACGAGGAGTCCAAGTCAGATGAGTGCAAACATATCCAGCCTCATTGTTTCCCTCGTGAGTGGCGACTTTATTGATCGCGGCTCCTGGGCGTCAAAATTGCGCCCAATTTTCCTCCCTATTGAAACAAATTGTGCCTGCGAGGGTCCATCGGAGGGTCTGTGCATTATCTGAACTGTCCTGCAGCCTGGCGTTCCCCCGCCGCTGTTTTACCACGTTAATCACGCCGCTGTGCACTATTGTCCACACGCTCAGCTCCCGTGTGGGGACACATCACACTCCAGCCGCACTGACTGACATTTTAACAAGAAGTCGTAAAACACGTCTTGGACAGACTCAGGAAGACAAATGCCAGGATTGTGCTTGCACAGAGACCCCTGCAGCTACCCCCGATCACACACCATCATGTCAAACCCCACATGCACCGTGTGGGTCTGCAGCATCTATAAAAACACTCTCACACCGAGAGTAGACACCAGGGTCTCCAGATGGGAGGAGAAAAATGGCAAGTGGGTTTGTTTGGTTCACTCACTCGTAAAGCTGCTGCTGAGGATGATATAAAGCAGCAGTGGGAACAGGTAAAGGATACACACCTGCAGGATTCCTCCCAAGTTCACAGACACTCCACGATCACTTCTTTATGGCACAGCTGGGGGTCATCTGGATAAATCTCACCCTCTAATTGCTTTGTTGCATCTTCAGCTCGCAAGCAGAAAGGAGATTAACTCACTCACACAACAGTCATTTTCTGCATGAAGCAGACAATGACGCAAGCAATCCAAAGATTTTCCCAAAAACAAAGCATGGTAAAACGGTTGGCAAAAATAAATGCCATCATAAAACATACTTCTAACAACGGTATAACTCCAATTAAACTCAACATAGTGCTAATGTGAAGTTAGCCCCAACGGTGCAAATGTTGTAGCCCAGCTGGTGACTACATAAATAACTAATCGCCTCATTCAATTCAACCGACAGGGCTTCAGTGTTGAGGAGAGTTGAGCAATAATGTAGCCTTTGTGCTTATGAGGTTGCAACGTTACAGCCATGTTGGTTTCATACAGCGTGGCTTCAACACTTAAACAAGAATTTAGTTCAAACTGATGAATTCACACAACCCAACTGCTGTGGTGGCTGAATTGCTGATCTTGCAAAAATACCAACAACGTGACAACTTTGCTAAAGTGCTCATCTTGTTCTCTCCCGCTGACTCATTTGAAGTCCACGAACACAGGTGGAATTCGCAGGAATAATCCCATCTCCACTCTCCGAAACTATTCTCCTCCTTCTCCATCATGAATTATTTGCAGTATCATCTCTGCAGCTTTGGTGCAAACGCAAAAACACTTGACGCTATGCAGCAAGCCAAGCAACATATCCAGCATTAGTTCACTTGTTCAATAATTGACAAGAGCGCAGCACAGCATGAATCAATATGTTGCCAATTTCAGGAGGACAGTGAGACACCGGTGATAGAGAGCTGCAGACCATTAAATATTAACCTGATGCTTCACGGAAAGAGGCTTCAAATCAGAGCAATATACATGAAGAAGAAAGTTTAGGAGCTGAGATTATTCCTGAGTAAACAATTATTAGTGGGGGGGACAGCAGAATCAGCGGCAGAATAACACTTGAGACCACCTCTCGCTGCCGCTAACAACCTGTTCCGAAGAAATCAATCACCACAACAAAAGAGGGAAAACACAGAGAAATTGCAGCTGCATCGTCTGTGACAGCGGCGTACTCACCGGTGGCACTCGCTTTGCTCCCTTACTCCCTCCTCCAGTCAATGTTTCCCTCAGCACACAACTCCTGCTCCGATGTTCTCCTCCTGCTTGCTCCCGAGCAGACTGAGGCTCCAGTGCACGCAGGATCCCTGTTTCTATGGCAGTGTGAGCAAGTCAGCAGGATGCTCCAGTGCAAATGTCTCGGGGCAGACGCCTCACTCAGCGCAGCCAAAGCTGCTCAACAAAGGCTCGCACTTCAATTGTGCTGCTGCAAACAAAGCAAAACAGCCCCCAGCCACTGTAACCTCTGGTGCGAGGAATGAGGGGAAATCAAACATGTAGTGGAGCAGAAACAGTTTGCTTTTTTCATGTATTTGACACTTCAAGTTGCTTCATGTGCGACTTCATTCAGAGCAGTAAGGAAGCAGAACAATCCCTTTAACACCAGACACACCAGGAGATGAAAGAAAGAAAGAAGGAATCTGCTTTATGGCCAATGTCAATGAGGATCCCACCAACTAGGAAAGCGCTTTGGTACATTGTGCAATAATGAACAAAAATTAAAAAAAAAAAATCTTAGTACTTTGACTGAATGGTTGAGCCCATGTGAGCACCAGTGACCCAAAATGGCTCCTAGTTCAGGCTCACGTTCAGAAATACATTTGAGCAACACATAAAAAACACATGCTCAATTGTGCATTTCTGAGTCAGGAAACTTGATCACACCTTTTAAGTATTTGTGATGCCACAGGAAACCATGCTTGCCTTTAAGAAGCTGAATATTAACAACACTCTCCTCATACATATCAAAGCCACTCGGTGAATAGATGGCCAGACAACACCGCCTCACTTGTTTCATATTTCTGCGCCGACTCAGACTACACAAACACCTCACAAGGGATCAAACAGGACTCTTAATGTCATTTTGTGATGTTGAGTAACACATGCACGCCTTTGTTGAGTGTCGGGAGAGGTTGCCGGTGAGATTCTGAGCGCACACACGTATTCCACACACCACTGAGTCCAGGCAAGAGAGGAATTGCGCCAGGGTCTGCAGCTCTGACGGCAATCATGCGACATATTGCAGCAGGAATCAGTGCAATCTGCAACAGAGAGCGACAGAACAAGAGGGAGGAACACAGTGCAACCCCCCTCCAGTCTGCCCTCTATCTAGATTAGCATCAGTTGTGCATCATTGTGCTCCACAGAGGATGCTAGTCTGACCAGGGGCTGCTGCAGGGGCAACTTCCAATCAATCCAGTGTGCGCAACACTAATAAAAAAGCAGAGAAAGAGAAAGGCACACGTGTGTGAAATGGTGTATCCAGCAAGTGTTGAACTTGTGATCCTGGAAAGTGTGATAAGATGAAGAGAAGTGATCTGTCACAGTAAAAGTGTGTTTTCTGTCGGAGCAGCTAATGAATAATGCAGGATGATTCTTCCTGGCTGAGTGTGTGTGTGAGTGTGTGTGTGCGCGCGCAGTGATGGTTTGATAATAGAAAAATGTTGCATCCTGTTATTTCTTCCAGATCTTACAATTGCAATATATTTTGGGTGTGTGTCTGTATGTGTGCGAGTGTACTCTCTTTGTGTGAACCGGTAGGAGCTGTTAAGAGGACATTTTTGAAAAAGTCACTTCACTTGCTCACCACAATTGAGTTTAAGTTTGGTGCAAAGGGTAAGGTTAGCCATTTGGTTTGGATGGTTAAGTTAAGGGTGAACGGGGAAGCTGGGGAACAGGTTCTGACAATAAGAAGTCCTCACAAATAAAGCATATTGCGACTGGGTGTGTGCGTGTGTGTGAATGCATGTCTGTGTGTAAAGGCTAACACAACGTCAACACCAGAATAAGCCTGTTAGCATGAACGTGCCACTTCAGAACAAAGAAATAACATACAATAAAGAAACAATAATTTGCTATTGAATTTAGAGAGAAAAAGAGTCTACCATTACACCAGACACTTTTCTGAGCCTAGTCCATTTCATGAAAATCAGATCTGCACGCGAGACTCAGAAGAGCCACAAATCTCTTTCATACATTCAAGCATCCTTTAAACATGAGCGCAGGCCAGTGTTGTAACCACGGTGTGACAGCTGCTGGATGCATGATAATGCGTTTGCTCGCCGCTGTCTGCTCTAAGAATAACAAATGTCCAAATGACATCTTTTGCTGAGTGATCACAACTTGAAAGCTGCAGGTAACGTCTTCAATAATGACTTTGGCCCTGAAAAAGCTTGACTGATGGAAGTGCACACTATGAAAGGCAAATGCAGAAATGTAGAGGGTTTAGCTAAATTCAAGATCATGACAATGTTGCAAGATAGTACAATGCTGGGGATTTGCCTCTGAGCAACAGTATGTTCAACTGAAGTCTGCAGAAAACATGGTGTTTGTCACCTGTACTTGCTGCGTTCAGCAATGTAATCCCATGTAGTGTCAAGATAGTCCTGCTACATTGTAGACGCAAAAACTGCAGACAGTAGAGAAGCTCAAGAGTGCCTCAGTAAAGCAAACATAACTCTTCACCAGCTCTTGTTTCTCTTGCTCTTGATCTCAAAGTTCTCTCAGGCTGCCTCAGCAGACATGAGCCCCACTGATGTATAAACCAGTGGGCACTGCGCCTCACTGATTTTGATTCAGAGTGTCCAGACAAGAATAATTTGTGATTGACAAAGAGAGCAGATACCCGACTATTATCACAGCTATTACACTCCCATCCTGATGCTGAACCCCTGGCTTATGGTTAGCATGATCGATCAGCTATACAGTCTCCAGAAGTCAAAGATAAACAGATTACTTCTGATGATGCATGTGTATCCGCCCGAGCCTTAATACAAATTCAAAGCAATGTGTCAAAGATTGACTTCACATCTGAGGTTATCGATCTTTTGTGTCGATTGTTTTGGATGTCTGATGACTTCTGCAGCCATCACCGCATCACTGCACAATCCCCATTACATGTTTGAAGGGCTACAAGCCTGGTCCTGGCAGAGCCCATGTGGCTCGAAATAATGAGGGTCATGGCATTACTATCCTGCCTGAAGTACAACACATCAGCATTCATGGCCTTTGCACTGCGGTCCGGAGCAGCCTGCCACATTCATAATTTCAGTGTTACTCAACTGAAGCAGGTGGACGACACGCTGTTCATTTCTCTCCGCCGCGAGCAGCGCGGAACACAACCAGTGACATGGTAGGAAGAAAAATTGTTTGTGTTGTTTGAGCAGCTCTCTCTCGCATAAAGGTCATATTTTATAAACCACATGGGCTGCAAGTAAATGAGCTGCAGAAATACTGAACAGCAGTGAGGTGCATGGGTGGGTTCTGCAGTTTTACACCACGGCAGTCCTCAGTTCCCAGCCAGCTGCAGAAGAATGTGTCCCCCAGTGCGCATTTTATCATCCTGGAACCTTTCTGGCCGGTTGACAGTGCAGTGTGTTGCCGTCTGGGACAAGTGACTGAATGGTTTCTCACACATTTGTAAAAGAAGCTTTTCTGTGTTAGTCGAGTGCTCTGCCCTGGCATTATACCAACCCAGTCATTTCTCTGTCAACAGTCGGTTCACACCACCTGAGGAGTCACAAGTGGGATTTCAGGCACTCAACTCAGAAGCCGAGTGCTTAAACCGTTACAAATTCCAAAAGAGCGAGCGAAGCACGAGCAGGAGAGGCCTTCAACACACAAGTACAGATGGAGAGGTGCAAAGCTGTTGGATTGAGGTGGGAAGACATTGTTGCTGGAGGTCAGATCTCAAGAAAACCGGCTCCGAAGGTTGTTTTTTATCAAACATACTCACTCTTGAGTTGACTTTTCATTTGGAGGAGCTGTGAAAAGGATGAGGGGCTTGCATGGGAAGCTCCATGGCACTCAGCTCACACTTGTCAATTCTATTTATCCATCTCAACAATGATTCAGATTTGTTCTCTGACATGCAGCGTTGCTAACAGTAACGGAGATACTCGCCTCTCCCCTTGCAAAGGCTTATTTTCAGACATGCACTCATCAAGGACAAGGACAACCAGCAGCCTAAATAATCCCCCGAGGAAACTCTTGTGGGCTCCTTAGTTCTCATCAAGAAAATGCCAGAGTGCGACAAGACAGTAGGCGCTGCTTTATTAAAGAGACAGATGAGGACCTGATTGCAGCTCCTTAAAAACATGTCTCTTGATTGTAGCCTTTCCCCACTGGATAATCGAAACTAATCCCAGTGTTTGTCAGACCTGTTGATGACAGGGATTCAATTCTCGAATTTTGGAGTAGCACTGATGTATTTTAGTACAGCTGTGGTTTCATCTGAAAAAAGAAAGTAGCAGTTGGCCTTTGTCAGAAGTGTTGAGATTAGACAGCTGTGGCCCCCTGTCTTCGCCCTCTTGCCCCTTAAATAATCTGGTGCCCTGCTGGCGCTATGACCTTTACGCTTCGGCTGCTCAGGCAGCTTTAGTTCTTCCCTCTCACTGCAGATTTCCTGCAACGGTTTGCTCTGCGAAGGTCCAAAATGACTGCTGAGCATCAGCTGCTGCAAAAGTGGGCCAAGCATTCTGACAGTTTGGCGCACACACCTTTCAGGGAATCCTTGATAGGATTTTGATAACATGCAAAAATGAGTTTGATGACGCCCTCTTTGGGTTGAAATGACACATCCGACAAAGCAACAAGCACAAATGGAGTCGCCAGCAACAAACTTCAGCAGAGGAGATGGAGAGATGACTGTCAACTAGATGAACGATCAACGGTGGATAACAGATGAAACACATGCCATACGCTTAGTTTAGGGAATGACAAAGTGAAACGTGGAACTAAGTCAAGTCAATCGTGTTGATGGTGGATCCGATGATGGTCCAAGTCTTAGGAACGTGACTCACATTGGCAATGAACATGCACCCGCCCCACGGCTTGGTGCATGTGCGGCGAGGTTTATTGTTTATGTTTCATGTTAAGCGCAAGTCAAAGTCTTTGAACAATATTTTGACATTTCGCCGGAATAGATCTTTACATTTTTGCCTTATTTCCCGTACAAACCATCATCTCAACAGCAACTTGACCACAATCGCAGTCATCGCAGGCTCGGGAGCCACATGCGGCTCGGGAGCCTCGGGTTGGCCAGGCCTGCACTAAGCTGTCTCCTCAGTCCCAGCGCTATTGATGACATTATTGTTCGATTCTTAAATGCTTTCTCATTTTATTCAAGCTGATGAGGGTCCAATTAGTGTAATCAAATTCTTCTGTTTACCACGACTCATGAAGGGAGGTGACGCTAATGAACTCATGAGATTCCCCTCTCGGATTTCAGTGTTTATTTTAGTGAAGACGCAGTGCAGCTCAGATTCTGGTGAGCGCACGTTATTGTTCTGATGGCCCAGCTGTGTTTGGCCTTTGCTCTAAGAAATGAGAATAAATGGCCGTGACTCTGCACGGACGAAAACTGGGACCTTTATATTCATCATCCAAACTCTTGAGAGGGGTGACATGCTCCCCCACTGCTGAGAAAGCAGGGGAATCGAGGGTCGAAACACCAACATGCTTTCAAAAATACATAAACTGCTGCGCATTCAGAAGGGTTTATCCTCACTGGGAATACACACTCAACACAATTCATCTTTGTCACCAGCGTACGTCAACGGTTCGCTCAGAACATTGGATCCGCTTCTGGCTCGTCGCCCTGACTGGGAATCTAAGCGCAGTTCAAAGGGAACGCAGCTCAGACTGGAGGCCAGAGCTCTCCTGGGTCTTATGTGGTGAGAATGGGAAATGTAAATCCACTCAAATGTTCGCCAGAGGATATTTAACGCGGCACCCCAGAAATCCTCTGGTGAATCATCGCGGTCGATCTGGAGCGGTTCAGAAATGCATGAACAAAGTAGAACAAGAGTTCGTGGAGGGAAGCAGAGAAGAGGCCCCACATATATGTCAGCAAATAATGGTGAGCAGCTGATCAAAATGACCAACCTTAGTTCAGATGAATGAGAAAATGAATAAGAGGGAGGCAATACTGAAGACCATGCCTGCAGACAAGCCTCGACGGAGCATCAGCTTAGATTCATTTCAGTATTGGTAAATGCAAATGACACTGGAGTGAAAGAGCGTTGAGACCACTGTACTGTACTCTGATACTGCTACACTGTAAGTGAAAAAGTGTCAAGTGAAAAACCTGCACAACACATGGTTTTCAAGAAAAAGGTTTTGACACAGAAACTGCTGGATTTCTCTGCAGAAGAGACTTCAAAGATTGGAAGGAAGAGAAGGGCAGAAATGACAACTGGTCTCTGCTTCTTTCCAACCTTTGTGAAATGTAGGCGCGTCATTGACCGTATTGTATGCATTGTGACAATAATGAAGCCATGTGATGTAAACGTTTTCCAAATGTCATAGAAGCATTTTATTACGTATCAGCATATTGTGTTATGACATCATTTTGGATGGCATGGTTGAGGCTGAGGCTCCGGTTTTCTAGTTGTTGCTTAGTAGTTTCTCGTTTTCAGATCTGAACCCCAAAACATGTGTTTTTTTTCTCTCAAGAACTTTTGATTGATCAAGGCCTCAGGCGATGCTTACACGACAATCTGACAGATCCAGTGCGTTGGTGACTAAGGTGATTTGTTATCACGCCGACGCCCGGTCGTCATGTCACCCGCATACATCAAACTCCCAGCATGCCCAGCTGTGATCTTAATTACACGCTCGGCTGGGGATGAGCTTGTCAACGACCACGGCGATGTTCTACCAGGGGGATGAATTAGCGTTGGCGATTCTTATTTACAGCGGCAGATTTACATAAGTGAGCCACGGGAGGCTACTGATCGCGTTTCCCGGGTCGCAACGCATTTTGTAAATCTAAAACCACACAGACGACACTGGCGGAGACAGTAGGCGCAAGAACATGTCGTGAAAGTGGAAATGATTCATGTTGCTGTCAGAAAGTGTCATGTAAAGATGAAAGAAAATGTGTATTTAATCTTGTGCTGACAACGACAGACAATACTGGAAGCTTTAGCCCAATCAATGCTAACATTAAAAAAAAAAAGAGCTTAAAAAGTGATTGCTTACATAACACAACCCATGTTGCGCTATATTGAATCATATATTCCACTGTGATCTCAGCTGATGCTACAGGAATGATATTAATGTAACTCGGCTTTTTTCATATTTTCTGCTTTCACACCAAAACCTCAGAGCAATTTTCCAGTTATGGACAAGCATTGAGGTTGTTCCATCAATTCCTGTCAGATTACATCATCTCAGAACAAGCTGCGGCCTCTTTGCACTGACCATTAATACAATCAGAGGATTAAATGTCACAGGAAACATTTGCATGCCAAAACGAGCTCAGAAAAAGCAATATTCAATATTTTGTTTCCCCAAAAACACACATTTCTTGTGGTTAGCGGTGTCATGCACACATCCTGTTCAACCCCTCCAATGATTCAGGCAAAAACTGAATGCATGTGATCTGAAGCAGTGGAGAAACTACCTGGCTGCTCATCAATATGTTGTACCTTACAACTTCATGTTAACATTCAAATTATTTATAAAAACATACATGCCACAACAATTACAATTATCCTTTAATGTCCTGTAGGGACAAATTATTTAACCAAAGTTTTAAACATGTGATTCATCTTCCCTTTAAAATAAAGCCATAACGTCAATGAAACATAAAATACAAAACATACAAATACAATACAAACTGACCTGACCATCAAAAATTCCCAACAAAACCAGTGCATTGAGACTAAGTAGTGTCGACGCCAGACACCCCCAAACCAGATCTAGAAAGTCATATTCCTCTACTATACTTATTTGTGCCTCTTCATCCACTGCTGTCCAATTATAAATGCTTGAAATGCAAAGCTTCATTATGCCATTATGAGACAGTTCAAAAGGTTCTTCAATTGGTTAACACAATAACTACATCTGGCATGTGTTGGTCTCACATGCATGAACGCAGGGCGCACACACACACAGACGTTTCCTTCTGCCTGCAAGCCGTTTGTCATGAGGTTGTTATTGAATTTGTCCTCCCATCGCCCGGCTCCTCTTTTTGTGGCTCATGTTTCCTCAGGGGATCGTTAATGGCAGTATAAGTGAAAACACAAAGTATAGGAAGCAGCAGAGATTCCAGGAAATCTGGAACGATACCGTCTCATTGACGGAGGCCCAAGGCACCGACTGTTCTACCTGACCGCCACATTTTCGCTTCTTTTGGCAGGACATCAGTATTAACACACACACACACACTCCAAAGATGTGAAACTAATGATATAAAACGATCCTCCTCTTGGCTAGGCTAAAATAAATGAGGGAAAACACGTAGTCTTCCTCAATCAGCATCATAAAACCAGGCAGAAAATCGCGTTACTTCTGGCATCACAGAGAAAAACCACACTGCTGCTCACAGACTGAATATATCTGCGTCCTCTTGAAAAGTAAATGACACAACTTCATTTTGTATTAGACCACTCTTTAGAATCTTTTAGAATCAATGTGATTCCAAAAATGTAAGAATTGAATGCCTGTCATGTCTCTGAACCAAGTCTGGTCATTGATAAAGCATTCAATATCGTTCATAAATGCCTTGCCATTACACCACTGCACTTTCATAACTTGGATGGGAAACGAATAGGCATAATGTGCTTAGTCATTGTCGGGATTTTGTTGGTAAATAAAATAACTAATGAACTGTCCACAGACTCACCCAGCGTGGAGAATTCAACAACTGAGAAAATGAAGATATCAGGTGACGCCGTGTTGAAGAAACGGACATGTTCATGAACAATTACAGTCACAAATTTAATTGAAATGAATGAAACTGTTTCGAGTCGTGATCGTGAAAGTCAGTCAGACGTGTAAGAGATGTGTAAGAACATTAATGGCTGGTGGGCAATCCAGATATGCAATTATAGAGACCATTAATTACATAAACGATTAAAATGTTTCAGAAAAACTGTAGCCGATATTGTAATCCATGTTCCCTACTTTACTGCAGTCAGAGTTGCACTCACTCACTTCTTCACTTGACAAAAGGATTCGTCCAAACCTGACCACTGCATTTTGTCCACACATGAACCAATTGGTACGTCATTAAACAACCACTTGGTCTGTGAGTTTGAATGACTCTGTTTTGTGCATCTGCTATAAATGAAATCAAAGATCTCACTGCCTCATTTCAGTCAGATTCTGTAGCGAGGAATGAAATTATTTATCTCTGACAGTTTTTATTTGCTTGTTTACGGCATGAAACAACTATTCCTTGTTTAAAGTGCATTGGAATTGCAGTTAAACAGCAGTAGATAAACCATGAGGTGGAAGCATGGAAATGCATATGAAACAGGCATAAAAGGCATCTAGGAAAAACAGTAAGAATATAAAGGAGCAGATTAAACTCAGAATAGCAGGAATTGATCACGGAGACTTGGTTTTAGATGGTTTTAGATGTTTAATGTTAGATGAAAATTAAACAGCTGTTCGGACCATAAAACTCTGGCGCCAACATTGCAACTCGACTAAAAGCACCAGAACAAACAGTGCGGGCAGAGCCGAGGTCGGAGCTGCCTCCTGTCTGCAGCCTTGAATTTGTCAGAAGGGTTGACTCGGACACAAAAGACAATGTTCTTGGTATCGTAACGGTCCATTAGTGCACCATTGTTGCGAGTCAGGATACTTCAGAATAAATCTCATGCTCTGTCTCCTCGCCCTGTCACTCGTGTGTTCTCTTCTGAGCGAAACTCTTCGATCAATAAACCAATATCAAGGCTCAATCACCCCATAAGCAGTGGTTTAATACACAGCGCTTTCATTTATCACTTTTTGTTTTGTCTGACGACTCATTCTCTGCCCTCAGCTGTGACCTCGCTCAAAGAGGCAAACATCATGACTCAGCGAACAGGACGATGGTGAGGCTGTCTCGGTGCGTTGCATTGAGAGAGGCTAGATTCCCTCTCTAACTTATTGGTTAAGATTAAGGTTCAGAACAGCAGCGGCTCACTGTAGCAGAGAACCTCACACGGAATTAAATCCACAGCTTCGCTGGCCGGTATTCACTCAAGAGTTGGATGTTGGTGTATTCCAAGCATTCATTTTAATGAAAAACATGTCCTGCTCAGACAATCATGAAGTCCTCCTCCTCGCTCTGAACCTTGCCACTGACCCCGCTTGTTTGATTGAACCAGCACACCTACACACTCACCAGCTTTCACCAGCCAGAAAACGAGACAACAGGAATTTAACATCAATTATAAGTGAAACTATTCTTCATTTTAAATAATCCCTGTCACATCAACCAAACAATCAAAAGAGCAACTTGCATATTTGACTGGTTACATGACAAATTTGGGAAATTTTGCGTCCAGTATCCAGTCCTGAAAATTCCGATCGAGAGCGGACTGGCCAGCCAGTTTGACTTTCGAGCACACGATGGACACGGAGTGTCACTTTGGTCAACTCCCAGCATCTTTTGCTGAGCCACGGTATTAGACTTGAGCAAGTAGCATCACTGGAAACACACCTTTATCAAGCTGTGTGAGAAGCGACGGAACACTGTCTGCGCTCTACCTGGCCCTCGCGAGCGGACGCACCAAAATCCACATTATTGCAGTGATTACAGCCGCCTTTGACAACTGCTCCATAGGTGACAGCTGAGACAACATTTTCCCAGCGTTATCTCTCCCCACAGGAACGGTGCGAGTCTCTGGAGTTCCATTGTGGGCCATAGTGAAACGTTGTACCAATAAAATACCGGGACAGTCGACGACTGCTATGAATTATTAAAAAGCTCTGTGGCCCTGCATCATTCTAATCTCCACCGTGCAGTTAATTTGATGTTCTCCTTTTCTTTCCGTAGGCTCACCCTGCATTGCACCAATCTCTGCAAATGCCAGCGACACGGAATTGGACTGACGCGCTAAACGAGTGAGCCGCTGACGCTAACCTGTGTCACTCGAGTGCCAGGGTCTTGCTTAATAAAGCTCAAGATGAGAGGGGAAATGATCAAAAATAGCCCTAGTCAACTGGAGTCCACACACCTGACGCTGCTACTGCTACTGCCAATAATGGAAGCAGAATTTGTGATGAGAGTGTGTGTTGGGAAGCAGCAAGGCCATGGTTTATTATCAGACTTCTGCATATCCAGTGAGGCGATCAGATCTGTTCCTTCACATACCAACCAGTAGGGATGGGCGATATGGACAAAAAAAAAAATTGTGATAAATCAAATTTTGGCGATAACGATAATTATTACGATAAATACTATTCCACTCCATGTGTTGGACACTACAGTCTCTCCTGAAACAGTTTTATGATGAAACTTATTTGTGTAGTTGTCTCCAACATCATTATTTGTTTATGTTTAAATATAATAGTTAATCAAGCGTATAGATGAGAAATTCAATGTTTCTGGTAGAACCCAGACATGGCTGACAGGCTGCTCTGCCAGCTTTATTTAGGGGTTAAATTAAGCCGTCTCTGAACAGTTGACTTGAACTATGGACTAATCTGCACACATTTCCTCGATGCTATTGAAGAAATATTAGAAACTGTCAGTCCTTTGTCTTGTGTGATGAAAAACCTTTTCACAATTCTCTCTCCTAAAATGTTTGTTTTTCATTGCCTTATTGAAGATTTCACTCATACATTGACGCTTTAGAATTTGTTGATGGTCTCTAACTGATGCCGCCTCGTAGCATTTGCGCTGCCTATGAGAGTGTGTCTGCGAACAGTGAACCCTAATGGGGACGTGGAAGAGGACACCGCTGCCAATACCTGCATGTGTTGATGTGAACCAAGGCAGACAACCGCGTCAGAGAACTTATGAGGACCACTCCATCTCATCAAATAAACAGGGATCCAGAGACTCAGAGTCGACCAGTGTCATGATCAAAGCTTCCCTGTATTAAAAATAAGTTTAATACTACGATTGTGAAAGTCCACAACACTCTCCTCAACTGTCAGTCTTGTCATGTTCACATATCCAGGTCCAATGCAGTGAGTGAGCCAGGTGTTTATTGAATTATCGTGAGATGCAGAATTGTCATTGTGGAGATTGTGTTTGGTGGTATATCGGGTACGATAGGTTATCTGCCATCCCTACCAACCAGCAAGGACGGTGACTCTCATCACTTTTAAAGACAACATGTTTGCACAGCAGCCTTCATGTTAGCACACCTGGTGTGAGTCAGCCAGGAGACCCCACTCCAGCAATATGAAGATTAACGGCATGAGTTGATGGTCAGATACATTTTCAATATGAGGCTGCTGCCACTGACGGAAGTGTGCGGTGAAGTGAGCAGAGCGGAGGTAACATGGCCGATCTTGTAAACAGCAGGGTTGCGCTCTGTGACCTGCATCACCCCTCAGAAGTAAATATCAATATCTCAGGTTGGCAGCGGATCATTAGGAAGCGTCCGCTCAGCAGAGTGTGAGACAGCGAGCCCAGCTCTCATTTGTCTCACTGAAAAAGTCATTCTTGTTCTTGCACATTCACACGCTCAGCAGGTGGAATCAGGCGTTCGCCTCCCTGATTCAACTCCATCAGTTTCAACATGTAAGAAATAGGTCGATAAATACGTCGGGTTATTATCTCCAGCCGCGTCGGGACGTGAGATTGGAGTCCCAGGCTTTCTAATTAGTCCTTCTCATTTTATCATAATCGATTCCAAACCAGTCAGAGGGTGCGAGCGTCGCAGCGCGGGAAGGAGGGAGCTCCGGAGAGATGAAGAGATAGCAGCAGATTTATCAGCTGGAAGAGCCAAAGTGCTCCTGTTAATGAGATGTTGTCTTTGTTACACTGGAGATTCAGAGCAAACGAGCAACTTTAATCTCCATTTGAGGAAAATTACAAAAAGATGTGAAGAGCTTTTTGGGATTAAACTGCCACTGATGTGTTTCAATGGGTCCAGTAGCCAGGAAAGTGAGGGGACTAGAACCTGGCCTGGTCCTTGGCCCTCCGTGTCTCTTCGGTGGGGTCTCACTGAGGCCATCAGAAGGACCACCGGAACACTTCGTGACAGACCCACAAGAAGGAAGCACAGAGCATAATGGGTAGAGTCGTGGACTATATAAACAGATATCAGCAAAGTGCTCATTGTTGCTCACTGACATCCACAAGGCCCAATCCAGCTTTGCCTAACATTCAGAATATACTCTGATTTTTCTTACATTCGCTCAAGCGCAGTTCCAAAAAGAAGAATGGAGCACAGCTGAATTGTTTTCCTTGCCTTGCACTTCAGCCTTCCTTTCTCTCTGTCTGCATGCAGCACAGAAAAACACACAAGGAGACACTGGTTCCGACCCCCAGCCCACACTTGCTGCAACATCATCCCCAGCCTCTTGTCTTTACGCTTCCATGTGGCAGAATTTATTTCCATCAGTGGGCTCACGTCATGTGTCGGCATGTCAGGTCCCTGCAGCGTGGTCAGCGCCAGCAGCATCTCTGTGAACGTTCAATTCTTCCACTGAGGATGATGAACGGTGACAGCGGCTCTGGTCGGGTGTGGTGTGACGAGCGCTCTACGAACAACCCGTTTCCTATTTGTTACGTGCTGACAGAGCAAATACTCCCCCGTCACTGACAAAACTACTATCCTCGACGGAGGAACGAGATGAAAGGTTTCAAAGATCGGCAGCTGGAGTTCAGTTATTCGGTAAACGCACAAGATTCAAACTATTTCACACAAGTGGTTCTTCGGGTGTTGCATAAAGAATGTTATTCCCGAAGACACAGCCTTGGGTCGCAGTAAGGCCTCATGGTTAACATAAATACTTCAATCATGAGAGTCTGAGATGGGAGGTGTGTGTAGGGACCCCGAGTACAATAAAGGAGCTCGAATACCAGACACATTTTAATGTACATTACCATCGACTACACTTCCCACAACACACTGACCGAACCGTGAACCATTAAACACAAGGGTTTGGGCAAATTGTACTAAAGCTTGAACGAAGAAAGCAGATTGTAAAATGAGCTGAGCTACAACGGGATGAGTCAGACGTGTTTCCTGTCATGCTCAGAGGGAAAACAACTCCATACCAAGTCCTCTAATATGATTATAAAGCTTGGCTTGACAAGGCTACACACAAGTAAATGTCTGACTGATCTTCTCCACATCCTTATTTCAAACTATGACCACGATGTGCCGCCTGACTCAAATCAGCTACCATCAGAGGAGGCAGAAAAGTTCTGTGACTCACAGGTTAGCAAGTATGGACTCAATGGTCGCTTATTTTAACAAGGTAGGTGATTATTATGTGGCTCATCGGTGGAGCAAAGGCAAACCAAATGCAGCTGAAGTGACGACGCATGGCAGATGGGGACTGTCACTTTAAGAGGCAAGATGTGGTCCACAGGTGCCCAGAGCAACAGATGATCACAGCCGCAACAGATGTGCATCTCTCATGAACCAGTACAGAACCAAGTCTTAAAGACTTTGCCGCAGAGAATGTAAGACCACTCTGTGGTACAGAGAGAAGCATCTCAGAACAATCTTTGTTTTCTCTCAGAGACTGCTGCCGCTGCTGGCTCATCTTCCAGAGCGCCGCCGCGCTCAGGTCACCAAAACTCATTAAGGATGCATTAAAAGATCAAGCATGCTCCACTGTGACGGAGCAGGTGCTAAGCAAACACACGCCGAGACTTTCACACACACCGAGTCGGCATGGAGCCCAGACACTGGCCAGAGACTACGAGATAGTTCTTACCCTGGTCTTTGTGGTCAGCGCCTTGGCTGGACAGCAGGGAAAGGAAGTCCTGACAGGTGTCTTCGTCCAGCAGAGTGCTGTTGTGCAAGCAGAGGTCAACAATTAGGGTCACAGCTTTCTGACAGACCATGTCATACTCCTCTCGCTCAGAACTCATGCTCCCAGCTGCTTCCACAGCCGAGTGCGCTCATTCAAGGGGACTGGACACACACACACACACACTCGCGCGCACACACACATGCAGAAGTAGCAGGCTGGCATGCAGAAGATGACTTGTCTCTTCTTTTCCTCCAGAGTCGCTTGTTCACACACAAACATGTACGGTGCGTGTGCACGAGCGTGTGTAGTGACATCTCCAAACAAAGAAGTGCGTGGGCATTTTAAAGCATTCGTGTGTGTGTGTGTGTGTGTTCAATGAACCGCGTTGCCCCCAGGTGATAGAGCAACGTCACGTTATTGCATCACAGAGTTGTGTTGGATGAAATCTCTAGAATCCACTCACCTCCCCCACTGCCACCCACTTCCCTCTCTCCCTCACCGCTTGCTCCCTCACCACCCGAGTGGAGTGTCGCCACTTTGATCCAAAAAAATGAAACACTCATAACAACCACTGGGCTTGTTTTTCTCAGGTCGACCATCTCGAAACTCTCGTGGGTCAGAATGTCTCAGGTGATGAACTGTCCCCGAGCGCCACCACCTGTGCCATGAACACTGCACTGTGTGTGTGTGTGTGTGTGTGTGTGTGTGTGTGTGTGTGTGTGTGTGTGTGTGTGTGTGTGTGTGTGACTCGGTGTGAACACTCTTTGAAGTGTCTCGTACAAGTACCTGGACGTGTGAGAACTTATGAGGGTCACTCAAACAAAAACATCGCTGAAAAATCGGCAACTAGAATTTTCAAAAGCTCATTTTTGATCTCTCTGTAAATGTGAACATTTTTTTGGAGGATTTTTCAGCGCATCTGTGGCGGAAACATCCTGAGAATACGACACACAAGTGTGGGTTTTCAACAAACCTCCATGTGCATTTGCAAACGCACTTGTAGATTCATCAGATGGGTCACGGCCACAGTTCTCTCCAGGAAAACAGACAGGAAGCCCCATCTATGCAGAACAAAGAGACTCTTACACCATGTTGATGAGTTCTGGTCCCTAGTGTTTTGTTTCTGAGGGAGTACAATATGCAGTGAAATGAGTCGTGGGAGTTCAGTTCACTTTGTATTACTGACTAAAAATGTCATTCAAGGTGGCGCAGAGCTTTGAAAGAGCTCTTGAAAAGCACATTGTGTTTGTCATTGTCATTTTGAAAATCCCTGGCCAGATACAAATGTTGTGAAATGCACTCTAGGCTGAATCACATGGACAAACCTACCTCCACCGTTAGCTTCTGTCACATCCATCATCCGCCTCAGCGACAACACTCTCCTCCCAAAAGCAGAATAAGAGCAACCTTAGGCATGAAAAGCACAGGAAGAGTTAGTCTGTTACAATATCATGATCAATCCCGAAACAAAGCGTTTCTCCAAACAACGTTAGCTTTAATTAGCAAAACGCGTGGCTCGTTATCGTTTCGTAGCAGCGATAACGAAAAATATAAAGACGAATAATCATGAAGTATTAAAAAAAATAGTTTTGTGAAAAACAAACAAAGCACTTAGCATTTCAAACGAGTCAGCGCAGGATAAGATAAATGTGTATAAGTTTTACAATTATGACGACTTCACGTGTGACAGGAAGTATCCTTGGAAACACAAACAATCCTTCAAAATAAAAGCATCGAATGCTTTCAGTCCCTCAACAAGATTTGATCGATTTTATTTTACTTTTTTTATTTTATGTTTAACTTTAAATCCCAGTTGTAGCGAATGATTTACAGACACAAATGGCATGTTAAAAACGTCACTTTAAACATATAAAATTTACTTTTTTTTAATTAGAAAACGTTACGCCTTCAATTCTAAATTTTCAACATAAAATCCACAAATGAGCCTGAAGGGAACGGGGTTGATGATAATTCAGTCCAGCGCTTGTGACTGGACGCTCCAGTTCACTGGCGTGCGTGTGTTCAGACTGTGTGTGATGCCGTCCAAATGAACTCTGTATCTGATTATTTAAATACTCAGGAATATTCTTGCAGACTTCTGCCTGAGAGAGCGACGAGCAAATCCCAGAGTAGCCAAATGAATTGGCAGAACCACTTGAATCTAATTGAACTGTGCGTGAACTCACTTGTTTCATCATCAGCTTCTTAACCGAACTGTTAATCACTGCAATTAAATCAAGTCTGCGATGATGATGACATTAAAATGATTTCACGCCAGTCCCATTCGGCAGCCTGATACTGAGTTTGGCCAGGTCTCCCTCCTTTAATCGGGTTAAGGCCAGTCGCAGTGGCGGCGGCCTCCACCTCGCCAGGCATCTGAGTGGAAGACGGGATCTGAGGTCTGCTGTGTTTCCTGCTGGTGGAGATTGTATCTGCTCCTCCTGGATGATCCTGATAAAACGGCCAAATCGCTGGTTGTTTCCGGCACTGGCCTGTGCAGCTGCTGCTCAGCTCTGGACCTCAGCCAACCCCCTTAAACCGCCCACCATCCACAGGCTTGTTAATGTGCACTATTACCTGCTCGACATCAAACCAGACCTATTGCCTCCAGGGATGCTGACGCCGCTGCGCATTCATGGAGAGCAGCAGTTTTGTAACAGATAGACAAAGATTTAAGGGCACTGAAACAAAATACATAATAAAACTGCCTACACGCACCAACAACAATCAGCTTGAGAAGGCAGGGAAACAAACAGGGAAGTAATTCACATACATTTGAATTGAAGTACAGCGAAAGAGAGGCGCAACACTTTTGTTCGTCGCCCACTAACAGAGCAGTCAGCAGGCCGATCCCAACTTTATAATCATACTGTATGATGGAGTATTCCTGAGAGGCCAAGCAGAAGACATATCAGTCACCAATAAGCTAACTGAACGAATGACGTGTCTTAAAATTATCCCTGTTAAAAGCCTTTTGCAGAGCATGTGACCAGAGACTCTTGAGTTGGTTAAAGGGAGCGTGTTTATGCAAATGATCGTAGTATATTAAGACAATAGTTTGTGATCTTGGGTGGTGTTGTATCCATGGCAACACAGGGACATGTCATCCAGCCGGAGGGGCAAAGGTAGGTCTGAAAAGAGGAGGGAACAAGGTACCGAACGTCTGTAATGACAATCCTGGCTTGGAAGAGGGAGGGAGTCAGCCGGGCCTCGTTCAGCTCTCAAGTGAGTTTGGACTCAGTGTGGCTCTTGTGCTGTTATTCTGACTGATAAAGTGAAGTTTAAAGACTGAACTCTTCAGCTGCTGCAGTCTTCAGTCCCTCTGCTGAACAGTATTAAAAGTGAATGAATGGTGCAGGTGTGAACCTGCGCTAGCTTTTATTTCCGGGGCCAGAAAACAGCTTCTCAGCACCGATGGCATCAATAATTTAGACTGCAGCAGCTAAAGAACACAAAGCTCTGTGTCGGCTAATGGAGAATTAATGTGCTAATAAAGAGGGACGGTGCTCACTGATGGGGACGGTGGCGCTCACGCTGCCGCTGCAGGTGCAGATGTGTCTGTCGGAGCCGCTGTGGCTCCTGGGTTTGATGTGTAAATCGTGTGAAGAACCTTTCAGGCTAAACACATTAGAGAGCCGGCAGCTCAAAGACATGCTAATCATTGTTAGCCTGTGTTCAGCACAGCAAAACTTGCTGCTGAGGGTGGACTTAATATCACCAACAAATGTCATCCCATTCCCTGTTATTGGTCCGAATATCTGATATTTACTTAGAGTTATTCTTCAATACTGAGAGCATAACTGTTCCTGTTTTGTTTGTCAATTACATGAACTCAGCACTGAAGAAATCACACTTTCACTTTCCACTGCTGCTTTCCTGCATGGTTTCGTTGTGTGTTTGTGTCAATGCTTGTGCTTCACAGTAATCCTTACTTTACATGTCTATTTTTGTGTCATATCATCCACTGCTGTGTCTCCAAACTGGACATGTCACTTCACAAGTTGGACAGTTGTCAGTGTCAGGGATGGGGCCCGGGGCCCAGGGGCCATCTGCGGCGTGAGAAGACGGCTGTCACCTGCACTTGTGCCGCACTGACATGTAGAAAGACCAGAGCAGAGCTGGTGTGGGTGTATTACACAACGCAGCTGTGGGATTTTCACAATGTATCATTGTCACAAGTACTTAATCCGAGTGTGGCGCGCAGCTGTGGGGCTGATGGAAGCCACTGTTTTGATCTATAGTTAAACTCATTAGTGACACTCTGCTGAGATTGATGGACGACTCAGCGTCAGGCGCAGAGCTGATCTGAGAGCTGCTGCAGGTGAGAGGCAACACGCTACAGCACGACACAAAGCAGTGATCAGCCATGGGATTATGACCACCAGCTGAGTGTCAGTGCAGTGGATCGTCTGTTTGCAGCAATCCCACCACGACCCTCCGGGCCTTTTGGATATTCTTTGCACCAAGCGCCTTATGCTGCAGTCAACTATTTTCTGACTCTCTGGCCTCAGGTGGAAACGTCAACGTGTCACGGAACTCCTGCCAACGGCGACGAGGCCCTGCAGGAGCAGTCGCAGCTCCGTCTGAATATCAACCACACGCTCATGTCGACAGCCTCAACTGTTCCCTGATCAGTATTCCGTCGACACTCCTCTGGTCAGCCGACTGCAAAGCCACCGGCAAATGAATGAGCTGCACCCGCCTGCGGAGGAGTCCCGGGGTCTCACTACTCACCTGTCTTCAGCGAGACAACCATAATCTCTGGATGCTGCTCCTCATTCTGAGAAAGCGTGAAGAGGAATGACTTTTTACTGAGGTCAGCTGAGGATTGATGACACTCAGATGGCCCCCGGGCGCTGACTTCTGAGCATGTGGTCGCTGGCAAGAGCAGTGACGTCCTGCAGCTGCAGTAAGTAAGGTCAGACTGCACCTCTGCCCGGCCTCACCATCCCTCCGAGGCCATCAGCCGACAGTGAAGCCGGCAAACCACAGCAGAGCTGCGGAACACTGAAGAAGGTCTGGGCTCATTCGTTCCGTTTCCCCCCGACATGTTGTGGCTAAAATATGTTTGTCACTGACAAACGATTCCGCCTGAGACAGTGGGCCGACCGCAGTATGGTTCTACTTGAGGTTTCAGGCTTTTAAGGGAAGTTATGACTCATGCGTGAGGCCTGAACAGCAAGATCAGTCATAAACAGAGGAGCTAGACTTGTCATTCAGAAACTGAGCGGCTTAAAATCTTTCCCAAATATTGTCTGCCCAAGAAGAAACAGATAAAGTTTTCTGTGGTAAACAAGAACCTGGAAGAGTCCACATGTTGATGCTACAGTTCGTGAGAGAGCTGCGGCAGCACTCTTGCGGCTCCATCACAGCTCTCTTCAAGTGTTCACGCTTCTTCTTCATTAACCTTCAGAAATAAAAGAAGACGACCCTTGACGACGCGCCGCCTCCGCAGCTTATTAATGTTCTGATAGGCAACGGGTAATATGAGACGTTCAACCGCGCATCGGAGCAGGTGCAGACGCAGGAGCACCGGGATGACAAGTAAATGAGCTTGTTTTCATTCCATGGGGAGAGATGGGAGCCTGTCGCCACGGCAACCAGACCCATGGGTGCACCAGAGCTTAAGAAGTTAAAATCAAGGGCAAAAAGAAAACTTCAATATTTGATCAGCTGCGTGTCAGCGACGCTACATGCGCCTTTCTTATTTAATAAAGAGCGTAATGGAATGGAACGCACCTGCGCCAGAGTACAAACACACCCTCCCGGGATCTTCATGTGGAATTCTACACTGATGACAATGATATCTGAGAAACCAGTTCATTCATTCATAAGTCAATTCAGCAGTGCCACGACGCAGAGCTTGTTATTTAACAGGGACTTGGCTCGGAGGCTCCAGCCTTCAGAGCCACGGTCATCGCAGCTAATTTGGGATTCCATTGCAAGTGACTATGTTCAATAGAACTGAGGAGAAATGAACATTAGACAGTCAAAGTTCCCCATCTTCTTCATTCAGCCATTAACATAACGTAACCCAGAGGTCTCTGTTCGCCAGCGATTTGGAACAAACACTCTACTGGAGCGTGAACGTAGTCACATCATATCAGTTGCATTTAGATGGACGCCCCCCCACTGAAACCCCGAGCCTCACCGACTACCTTTTTGTTCCCAGAAACCCGGCTTTCTGATGCATGATGATGGGATATTTGGCAGAGCAGCCACTCAAACATGCGCTGACTAACAAGCTGAAATATTTCTCCAGTGACTGTCAGGGCGAAGGCATGGAGATGGTCAGAGATAATGGCAGGTTCTCTCCACAAACCACACCAGAATACAGGAAGTCAGAACCTCCTCAGGTGATCCGTCCCCTTAGCAAGACATCATCACTATCAGTGATCTACATGAACTTCCCCCTGAGGTCCACATTTCCATTGACTTGGATCAGCTGTCAGGCAGTGCTGTCTCATGCACACCTGAGGCCTGAGCCCTTGTTGGTTCCTGAGCTCTGAGGAAAGTTCCAAAAAGATCAATAGTCAAACAGTTTGTGGAGTGGAGCCCAGCCTCCTGGGCAGGAGTTATGCAGAGTTATGGTGCACTTCTGAAATCACTGCCAGCACAGGCGCGTGCTGCAGTCACGGCGTTAGACTCCCCGTGATGAAAATCCACGTTTCAAGTGTTTCCCATTTGCGTTCGGGAAGCAATTCCACCTCAAGCAGGAGGTGCCCTTTGTTTTTTTGAGGACCATCCTAAGCTCCGTAATCTTCCTCCATGATAACTCTACCGCCCTCATAAGTCTTCCCGCGCCTCTGTTGAGGAGGCGAAGCTTCCGGGAGATGAGCTGCGCCAGAGCTTCCCGGGGTTTTAATGTCTGATTATTTTCTGGGATGTTTCCCAAATCAAGAGGCCTGGTTCCCCCGCACAGGCTGACGGACTGCAGGAGCCCTGACAGGCTTTCTTTTCTCATTAGCTGCTGTTCGTTCAGTGGTTCATATTTGAGGATTACCTCGGCGAGCGCTGGTCAGGGATGAGGCGTGTTCTCAGCAGGGATTAATGAAGCTTAGCGTGCTGATACACAGACACGCAGCCAAATATAGTTTACATATGGCATTATCCAATTATTCCCTCCACGGAGCTGGCGCTGAGTCGCCACGTCGCTGCTTCTGTTCCACTTCCAACTCATGGATTTATTCTCACGCTCAAAGGTCAGACAGCAAAACCAGATGAGTCACACCCGCAGAACTGTTGCCACCAACAACCAGAAGTCGGTTGTGAGTGAGTGCAGGTGAGACTTAACCTGATGAAACTCCTCGCACCATGAAAGCAGAAACTTCAGGCTAGAGATGGCACAACAAACTCCTCAAACGCCTCCCTGTGAACAGCTCCATCAACACTCATTCTTCCCTCCCTGAACCGCAGTGGTGGTAAAAGCCTCTCAGGGTGGTGAGTGTCTATGTCCCTGAGCTAACTGGAAACCATCCGCTGATTTAGGGGGACCGGGTCAACATCCACTGGCTGCTGGTTCCTGTTGAGTCGTCTGGTTAAAAGTGGTGATGAATGGCAGTCTGCCACTGTCAGGGATTCTCCGAACAATGTTGCTCAGAAGGATGAACGAGTCATCTGATGCACCGATGGCCACACTCAGAGCCAGGAACTGTCCGAACACGCCGAGCACCATTATGGATGGTCACGCTGGCGGTGACCGACAGGCCCATCCAGCATCTCTTCTGTGGCCTCCATCTGGGATATTGCACTTCTGAGCGCGGCTGGATGGAGATGGATGGCTGCAGCCACAGAAATGTGTTTGGTAATCATTTGCATTTCACTCTCAATCACATGTTGGATATTTCCTTCCTTCAGCCTGAAATTGCATCTCGGGATCTTGCGATGAGACTCCCAGATCGCTGCTCGCGGCAGTCATGTTTCCTACTGACACTTTATTGAGACGGAATCAGCCATGCCAAGCATCAACCTGCTTGAGTTTTGGAAAAAAAAGTTATGAACTCATCCATTCATTCATGGCACAAGTCAGGCTGTGAGCGTCATAATCCCAGAGTTGGATTGGTCAGAAGGTTCCTCACACCTGTGCGCTGAAGGTCAGCATGGACCACTGCTGAGGCTGGATGAACAGAGACCTGCACTGCAGCATGTTTGGATGCAGATGTGGAAACACTGCACACGTGCAGCTCATCATAGCCAACGTGCGCAGGGCGACGCAGATGATCGCCTGCATGCTAATGAAGACAATATGAACAGCTAATTGAGCGGTTTTCACCTTCCAATCTTCGCGAAGAGAAAGATTTATAGTTAGGAGAAATGCCTGAAACACACAAGTCGGGCAATGGTTCTGACTCCAGCTGCCTCTTGCTCTTGCCGCACAACAATAAATGTGGAATTCAATTAAGCAGAACATCTTGACCTTTTACGGAGCGTCTCACCAGAAGCGGGAGGAATGGATATGGGCTGGTTAAGAGTCCCGAAAAAGAATGTACCAGGAACACGTAAAAAAAATTACACAGTGGCGAAACTAGTGGCAGTGTGAAATGTAAAAGTGATCATCTGAGCTGAGGCTCCACCCCCAGGAAATACTACGTCTCCTCACTCACCTGCTGCCGACCTCTGACCTCGCCAGACTGGCATGCAGCTGCCACTTCATTCAGATCCGTGTCTCGGATCTCACTCAAAAAGCTGCTCTTTGCTCTTGCTTGGATGGTTGTTTGGTTAGGTGACTCCAGTTTTCTGACGGTAACTCAACAAGTGTGAATTGAATACCTGGAGAAACCAGTTGCTTGCCATGGGACATGTAACTGTGCTCCAGTATCACTGTGATTATCCAGCATCAATACAGCCAAGTTTGTTTTGGCGTCTGTTATCAGCTTCCTGATAGTATCCACGGAGATGACATGGCATTATATCAATCATTGAAGCATAACTCATCTCTACCTTGTGGTCAATAGGTTGCTATAAACAACAATATCAGTGTTATTACTGATGAATTACGCTTCGTAGTAGCCACACTAAACGCGTGGTTTGTCGTCATCTGCTGGATCCATGAGGTAATTCAAGAACCTGGCGTCATCCGTTTGGCTCATCTGTGGATTGAACGACTGCAGCTGTGTGCTGGCTCAGACTCAACTACATGAGGAGGAATTGACACAGAGTCTAGGGTCTGACACCCTGGTTGGGTTTGTGTCCCTCAACTGTCCCACTCTGACCCCACGGGCTGGAAATCCAGGGGTGATGGGTTGTTGGCTCTTGAGCATGTTGGAGACAAGCTCAAAGAAAGACAGGTCATGTGATCAAGAGATGGAAGGATGGGTTGCCGAGCGGTCACTAGGTTTGTGAATATGAAATTGTAAATGCAAATGGATGCAGTAGGAGCAGTGACCGATATTTAGAAGATGTCGCCTCAAAAAGTCACACACCCGCTCTCGGTTGCATTTGCACGACCTCCCCGCGCCGCCTGGGTTTTTCCCTGAGGAGGTCATTAGTGTCACTAAAATGTTCCTCAATGTAAACACAACTGTTTGCCTCTGTGTGCTTCCATGTTGCCATGACAACCTTCTTCAGTTATACATCAACAATCACCATTCTTGATTCTGATGAGATTTAAAATGAGGTGAAATTTGCTCCAGAAGTTGTTGTCTTCTTGACTGTGTCTCAGTGGCGTCAAAGCTTGACCCCACCGATGTTGTCCCGCCTGCGTTGCTTTAAATTGCCTGTAAAGAAAGAGAACACATGAACTTGAATTCAATGGTATTTTTAGTTGTTCCTGCTCAGGCTGTGTTTGACCCCTGTGGAAGGTCACAGTGATTATCTCTGGGCTTTGACCTCACCTGGGGGCTTCGAGCAGGTTCATCGGCAGGTCACTGGGATTTGATCTGCTCAGGCTTCTTTCACTTTACATTCCCGACCTGCTCTGCGCTCCTCATTACCCGCCACATAGAAGGAGCTCAGGAAGTGAATCGAAAACAGTTAATTAAGTTCAAATGGGTGATGGATGTTCTGGCTTCGTCCTTCACTGCTCAGAAATGACGCGGCTGATGAATGATTTAGCTCTAGAATTATGTCGTGTAATGAGGTTTAGTTTTGAGGGTGCAGTAAATAGGATTACATGGAAGTCAGAGAGTCCAAGTGGCAAACTTGAGGGTTCAGGCATAGAATTAGAAAATTGTGACTGAATGAAAAAACGACTACTATATTTAGATTTTTTTTTTTTGTTTGTTTATTTAAGTCATCTTTTTTTTTTTTTTTTTTCACGACGCAGCAACATGATTTTGAGAGAATAGAAGCTTTGCGGCAAATTGGATTTGGAATTTTATGTCGCTAAATGTCTTTAATTACATAAAATCTCCACCTTTAACGACTACTATATTTAGATTTTTTTTTTTTTTTTTTTTTTGGTTTATTTAAGTCGGGGATGAACCAACCAGACCTTTGCGTTGAATGTATGAGAAACGTGGTAAATCCTTTATCACATTTGTTGCTTTGAAATTGGTTGTTATATATTTTATTTATTTATTTACGCAGCAGCATGATGATTTGGCACCAGAGAATAGAAGCTCTGCGGCAAATTGGATTTGGAATTTTATGTCGCTAAATTTCTTTAATTAAAATAAATAAAAAAAAATTAAAATTTTCACCTTTAAGATATTGCAGCTGTTTATTATTTAGCAGGACTTAGCGCACCTACAGTTACTACAGTGGCTTCCAAACTCGCCTACGGGTTCCGTGTCCGACATTGACGACGGTCCGTGAACGCCTCACAGCTCCGTCGATGGTGTCATGGCGCAGGAGAGGCCGGAGGACAGCGAGCTTCCCAACTTTCACATCAGTTTCCATCCTTCTGAAGTATCTTGGCTGAAAGTCGTCAGCATCGAACGAATCTGAACTCTGGTAAGTGGACGTAAGTAAGTAAAATAACCTGTTTACAGTGTTGCGGTTAGCTCCCGGCGGTGACGAAGCGATGCTACGTCAACTGAACATGAAAAAATATCATTCACTGTTAACATCACTTCACTCAAGACAAGTATCTGCTTTCGCTCGTATTTGGGTGTTTTATCACTATCGGTCGCCGGGTTGTTATCGTGACTCATTTCCAGAACGAAGATAACGACCAGTCGCAAATGTAATTCACTTTTCATGACTAACTTGCTCGTGCGTTTCGGGTTCATCGGTGAGAAAATAGACACGAGTGGAGCTAGTCACGTAGATGAATACAATATCAACGTCAGCACATTACTTTGCGAAACATATTTTGTACCTCAACATGTAGATATTTTGAGATAATAATGGGCCATAATTCCCTCGCTTTAACATGACAGGCTTATTGCATTACAGGTTGGTTGGTTGAGCTATCAATTTATTGTTGAAATGGGTGAGTTCATGGGTTAATACGTCCGTGTTTCCCTGAAACTGCTGCTTCGTGATCTCTATCTTTCATTTCTCCGTGTCCAGCCATCATCGTCTTCACAGCCTCAGCTCAACCACAATAATTTGCTCTGCTGCAACAGTTGTGTGTCATCATGACAGAAATCTCAAGGAGCGTGTTGCAGTCCAGCAGGCTTGTGAGGCCCGGGGCCCGGTGCTGGTCCATGTGGATGGGCCATGTGTGCGAGCAGGGAGACTCTCGGCTTGTCTTTTTATGGCCAGCCTGCAGCAGAAGAGTTTATGTAGCTGCAGTCTGGGCTGGGAGCAGCTGTCGAGGCTGCTGTGTCAGACCGCTGCAAGCTGACATTCCTTCCTGCGACATTCCGGGTCACTGTGTTAATTAGTGACTCGCTTTATTTTTGCTCAACAAAAGCAAATAGATGAGGAACCTGTTTTGTGAAAATGGAGGGAGTGGGGGGTTTATTTTGGGCCACAGCAGCTGATCATCTGGATGGTGGTGTTTTTTTGAAAGCTCCAGAATAGTTTTAGCTGAAAGATACACTCGGTTACACGGGTTTTATCAGACGCCAGCGTCACACGACCATCCATGGAAAACTCTGCTGTCTAACTTTGACAGGAGTTCTCAGGAAAGCTTCCTCCACTCATCAATGATCCAGGATCTTTCTTGTTGTAACTTCTCGAACTTCCAGCCAGGGCAAGTCAACAGTTGGAGCCTACTGGCTCGTGTGTAAGGGCGGTGTGTTCTCTGAGACTGATAACCTCTGTGTCTGCTGGAAAATAAGTTGTGAGAGTACAGCAACTTCAAGCTGTTTTTCATTGTGGGTCTGATCAATGTGGCAACTTTCCTCCTGCAACAAGTCTTTGTAATGGGTCTGACTTGGGATGCACAGAAGTGACAAGTGCTCCTCAGAAGGTTGTTGTGGTGACTGCTTTTTCTCTAGAATGACAGCATCTCTCCTGGCCCCTCCCACTCATGACACCATCGTGACACAGAATGGCGTTCCAACCTGGAACCTCAGTATTCTGTTAGAAACTCAGCCCAGAAATACCCCCACAGACTCTCACACCCCCACTTGGTTGCTCTCATTTGCAATTGAACAGATCAAGAATGACTTCTGACTTATATTTTCTTGAATGTTCTTTAAAACTTGACCTTCTTGTCGCTGTGATTGGACTCAGTTCTAGACTTTACTGGTCCTGGAATCACGTTGCTAACACATACTGATGACTGATTTTACCGCAAAGCTCTCAGTGTTTCTGTCATCCGACAGCGGCACAAAGCTGAGCCGACGCCGATGAGGCCGAAGTCTATTTCCACTCTGGCAGACTCACCGGACTCTCTGTGCTCATACCGCTCTTTGTTTGTGTCCCTCTCACCTCCTCTGTGAGCATCGATTTTCAGCAGCTATTCCTGGAGCTAGTTGTAAACATACCGATCACGCGTTCTGGGGTCTGAGGTTTGTTTACATCCAACATTGGTGCTAGCATTAGCATCAAGTTGTCATCTAGTTTTGTCCTTCAGTCTGTCACCATGCCAGTAACGTACCTGCATTCGATCGGCGCCCTGTTAGCAGTGTGGTTCTCTCAGGATAGTGTTGTTGCAGCTCAGGTCACCACTCTGCCCTTCAGCTCCACCAGTTTGATCCGGGCAGATCCAAATCACAACCGCAGCACGGAATGTGTGCCAGGGGAGCAGCGGCTTTATTACAACCTTTAAACTAATCTGTGAAAGCAGACCCCTGTGGATATAAAGAGGAGATAACCATCTCCAAATGTGATCACAGAGCTGCCTTGTGTAATTAACACTGCAGAGAAGAGCCTGTTTGTGATTCTGAAGAGTCTCCTCGGATCACCCTCCAACACAGAAGTCTCAAGCACCATTGACTCAAGTGTTTTAATCCCGAGTCAGAACTTGAGAAGTCCAGCAGAAGGAATGATAGATGAAGTTGCTTTGTTATTATCATGCAGCCCGTGAAAGGGAGCGCCCTCTACCTTCCAGGAAGTGAAACTGACTTTTGTTTGTTTGGCTCACACGTGTAGCGTGCTGTTAGCCGACTGCTTCTGAGGAGGAGCTCAGGGCTCAGATGGCTCTTCTCAAAGACCGCTTACTCACACTGACTGACCACCGAGACATACCAAGAGTTGGGGGGAGGTGAGGGGGGCACGTAATCCCCTCAACCATGTCCCACAGCATGAGAGGTGAGCTCTGAAAAGACTCCCCCACCCCTGCCTGGAAGTGGACACTGCTGGTGTATTTATAGCACCGGAGTACAAGCCAGTGCTCTTTCTTAACGCGTGTGGGACATTAGTAGCTGCTGGGTCTGGAAGGGCTGGTCAGGTATGGGAGTGAGTGGTTAGTGACAGCTAACGCCCCCAGACATCACTGAAGTCTGATCTCTGTGGCAGTAACGTTACCTCTGTTTCTCGGCGTGAAGGTTGTTCTCGGCGCGATGGAGAAACCAGCGTTACAAACGCAGCCGTCCACCCTTCCTTTTTTCGACACGGCGCACGCCTTCAACCTGCTGAGAGGGATCCACGAGCTCCGGGCTGAGCGCAAGTTCTTCGATGTGACTCTGTGTGCCGAGGGTCGCGAGTTCCACTGCCACCGAACCGTGCTGGCCGCCGCCAGCACCTACTTCCGTGCCATGTTCGCAGGGACCCTGAGAGAGAGCGCCATGGACCGGGTGGTCCTACATGAGGTCTCGGCTGAGCTCTTGGGTCTGCTGGTGGACTTCTGCTACACTGGACGGGTGACTGTGACGCAGGAAAACGTGGACCTCTTGCTGAAGACAGCAGATCTGTTCCAGTTCCCGTCAGTCAAGGAGGCGTGCTGTGCTTTCCTGGAACAAAGACTGGACGTGTCCAACTGTTTAGAGATCCAGGACTTTGCTGAAGCCTATGCCTGTCGGGACCTGGCAGCCAGCGCACGCCGCTATGTTCTGAAGAACATCATGGAGCTGGCCAAAGGCACAGACTTCGAGCGGCTTCCGTGGAAGCGCCTCCTGGAGTTTGTTTCAGACAACGAGTTGTGTGTGGACAAAGAGGAGACGGTCTATCAGATCGCTGTGCGCTGGGTGAAGGCCGACCTCAAGCGCCGGCTCCACTACTGGCCCGAACTCCTCCAGCAGGTCCGTCTGCCTTTTGTGCGGCGGTTCTTCTTGTTGGCACACGTGGAGAGTGACCCGCTGGTCTACCTGTCGCCCACGTGCCTCCGGATGGTCAACGAAGCGCGCAGCTTCCAGTCCTGCGAGTACGACCGGCACGACCGACCCTGCCACCGGATGCGGCCGCGACCGTCCACCGGCTTGGCTGAAATCCTGGTGGTGGTGGGCGGCTGTGACCAGGACTGTGACGAGCTGGTGACCGTGGACTGTTACAACCCGCAGACTGGACAGTGGCGCTACCTGGCCGAGTTTCCCGATCACCTGGGGGGCGGCTACAGCATCACAGCCCTGGGAAGCGACATGTACGTCACAGGTGAGTGAGTCGCAGAAGACTGTTGCCAGAAGTTTCTGACTCAGGCTCCTGCAGATCTCTGACAGCAGCTCATGTGTCGCATTTAGCAGCAGCAGTTAGAGGTTACATAACGTTGTCAGGCAGATTTGGTTTTTAATAACTTTACTAAAGTGTTTTAGTGGCCTCTATATTAACCCCATAACTCAGTGGTTTGGCATGAAAATCTCATATCAGAATGATGAATCCTCAGGGAGAGTGGTTTGATGGAGGAAGATATTGTGTGACTGTAAATGGACTTGTGTTGGAATGTTCGGATGCGTTTTGTGACTCCAGGTGGCTCAGACGGCTCTCGCCTCTATGATGGCGTCTGGCGCTACAAGTCCAGCGTGAACGAGTGGACGGAGGCGGCGCCCATGCTGAAGGCCAGGGAGTACCACAGTTCCTGCGTGCTGAAGGGTCAGCTCTACGTGGTGGCGTCGGACAGCACTGAGCGCTACGATCACTCGCTGGACTGCTGGGAGGCGCTGCCGCCGATGCTGCACTCCATGGACAACTGCTCCACCACCACCTGCGGGGGGCGCTTGTATGCCATTGGCTGTCTTGCTGGCGAGGACACCATGGCCGTCCAGAGCTACGACCCGGAGAGCAACCGCTGGTCCATGGTCAACTGTGGACAGCTGCCGCCTTGGTCCTTCACCCCGAAAACTGTCACACTCAATGGACTCATCTACTTCGTGAGGTGCGTCATGAAGCTGCGGAAGCTTGAAGTGCTGCAGCTAAAATGGCGGCCTGTGTGTGTGCAGGGACGACTCGGCTGAGGTCGACGTGTATAACCCTTTGAAGAACGAATGGGACAAAATCAGCCCAATGACTCAGGTTTGTGTTTCACATGACCCACAGGCAACAGAGTTGTGATGGCATGTCTCTGTCCAGGTTCACGTGGGAGGCAGCGTGGCAGCCCTCGGGGGTAAACTGTATGTGTCCGGTGGATACGACAACACCTTCGAACTGTCGGACGTGGTGGAGGCGTACGACCCGACCACTCGCTCCTGGAGTCCTGCCGGACGACTGCCTCAGCCCACCTTCTGGCACGGCAGCGTCAGCATCTTCCGGCAGTTCATGCCGCAAGTGTCCAGTGCCTTTGAACCGTTGGAGGCTCCGCCCTCAAACACCATTCAGCTGCACCGACACCAGCGGCACCAGGCGCTCCAGAACCTCAACAACCTGAACCAGAATCAGGACGTGAACCCGGCACACTGAGGTGGGGTAATGTGTGTCACCACTGGGGAGTGACCTGTGAAAGGGTTATTGTATGTCATGTCTGAAGCCATGGTGCCGTTCTGAGGTCCAGCTTCTGTTGAGTTTAAATGAGAACAATCACAGATCGGGAAGCGAATGGCTTGTTGTCGGCGAAAATTCCACAAATAGATCAGATCACCTGCCACTTTATTTTGCTGAGATGTACGAATTTACAACTAGAGAGCTCCAACCTTTGTTTACTGAAGTTGCTGAGCCATGCTGGAAGCATCGTTGAGTCGGTTGCACGAACTCCACCACCATGCCATGAGTTTTGAACCTGCAACTGAATATGCATGAAGTGTTTTATATGTTTGAATGGGTTGATATTTAATGTGTTTGTGCTGTAGCCGCTGGAGTCACACCACAACTGGACAGTCTCCCCGTGTGAACGCAGTTCCTCTTTCAACCGCTGGCATTAGATCGCTGCTACTTCCAACCTTTGAACAGTAGTTTACAGCAAACGTGTGCATATGTATTTTTATATCAATAGCTAGTGCAACTTATGCTATCGGAGTATGTTGTAATAAAAAAACTCAAAATCTCCTTTGTGCTTTTCATTTTGGTGGAACAGCAACAGTTTATGCAGCATTTTATTTGGATACATTTTTCATACTGGTGAGTAATTCCAGTTAATAAATGGCTGAATGCTCGTTCAGTGTTTCTGAGTGTAAGTCAAACCGTTTTTTCATTTTATGATTGTGACCTTTTTAATCAGCATTTGCACTTGTGTTCAACAGCTAACACTATATACAGGTGGAAACATCATTTTTTCCACCACACGCCACTGTTTGCAGGTGTGACCTGCCTCTCGGTTTCCTCCTCGTCGAAGGCAGAAGAAGTCCGGTTGAGCACGGTAAACACAATTGGATCACTCGTCTCCCATGTCCACACTGATTTCACTCATGTCGATGGTGGTCTCGTAGCTCAGGTTCTCAGACACCACCTCCTCTGTGGTGCCTTCGCCAGATTCGATCACCACTCGGACGATGCAGTCTGATGGAGTCAGAGCGGGAGTCAAGCTGGACTCTCCCTGGGACACCTCCTGGACGCTGTCGCTGCCGTCCGGGGAGTCTCCAGACGCCTCATCGCTCTCAAAGGGACTGTCCTCCTCCTCCACCACGATGTTGCGCAGCTTCCTCTGCCGTGGGTTGTAGTTCTCGTTGCGTTTGTGGATCAGAACGTGGCGACGCAAGTGGGCCTGAAGCACATGAAGTGAACGTGGTTAAGATTTGGAGCCAGCGTCTGGTCCAGAGTGGCTCACCTGTCGAGTGAACTTGTATCCACAGTCCTCACACTCGAACTTCCTCATGCCCTTGTGGCGCCGCATGTGAACTCTCAGCTGAACTTGGGCTGTTGGACACGCACAGTTGAGCAATGACTGAATTGGCACGGACCTACATGTGAATGCCTGCCTTTGAACTTCTTGCTGCAGATGCTGCAGATGTGCGGCTCGCCCTCCTCGTGCTTGCAGGCCTTGTGGCGCACCAGCGCCCCCTTCTCCGTGAAGCGCTGATCACACACGTCGCAGGTGAAGGGCCGCTCGCCGGTGTGAGTGCGGTTGTGTTTGTCCAGACTGGCTGCACAACACCAACATCTGTCAGTGGATCTGAGCAGGTCTGGGTGGGAGACTTCTCTACCTTGTGTGCGGAAGGTTTTCCCACAGAGGTGACACTGGTACGGTCGCTCGCCGCTGTGGACTCGCAGGTGCATGTTCAGGTTGTTCTTCTGCGAGAAGGCGTGGCCACACAAGTGGCACACAAAGGGACGCTCCTTCCTGTCAAGATCAATGTCACAGAAAACAGAGTGACCGAGTGATGTATTCCCCGTCACACGAGCGCGCAAACCTGTGGATGGCTTTGATGTGCATCTGGAGTCCATTCCTACTGGACGCTCGATGGCCACACTGCTCACACACAAAGGGTTTCTCCCCTCTGTGTTTGGCCGCCTGGTGCAGTCGCAGCTCCGACTGGTTCAGGAATGTTTTGGGACATTCAGGACACTGAAAAGAAGAACACAAGACATGAAAGTGGCACTGACTCCTGACTCACTCACTTGTCTGCAGTGGTCACTGTAACTAAGTCATGGACAGCTGAAGCTCCAGCTGCTGCTGACTCCTGTCCACAAAGCATCATCTACTACTAGTTCAAGAACATGAATCTAATGTTGATAAATGGATGCAAAACTTTTTCATCCTCAAATGTGTTCATGGAATTCAGATGAAGCTAGTATTACCAGTCTTTGATTTATTGTAGCTTGAAGTCACATCCTTTGCTCCAGGATGGATTTATTTCTGCATATCTTAGTTTATTTTTGCAGAAAGCTTTAATATTTCAGAAACATAATCATCTGTTGTCCACACTTCCATATTTCAAAGTGACTCATCACAGTAGGTTCAGGAATTTAAGTCAGCCTGCAGTGACCCAACGTCAGTGGAGATTAATGATGGCCTCCACTCCCATTTCCATGTGTTAACATTTCATCAATGTAGTGAGAAAAGAATAATGTAAATGCTGCCTTTTAAGAACAACTCTGAGAGTATCCAGACAGGAAGTGACTTGTCTGTCGACCTGCTTTACAGATTGAAACAAGCGGATGAAGAAGTTACTGACGTACTGCATGAGGTTTGGGGTGACCATGGATCTTGGTCAAGTGAAACGTCAAGTTCCTCTTGTACATGAACTGCTCAGAACAGGAGGAGCACTAGAAGAGAAGAGAAGGCAACATCAAATCACTGTCGGCCATGTTGCTGAGTCGGTGGGATCGTACCTTGTAGGGCATCTCTCCAGTGTGAGACACCAGATGGACACGCAACTGCTCTTTCCCCTCAAATTCGGCCGAGCATTTTGGGCAGGTGAACGCCTGCAGCAACACAAGATGGAGCCACTCCTAACACTGTCCAGCAGATACACACGGCCCCTGGCTGGAACTTCACTGCCCCGACCTGAGACATGGAGCAGTTCCTCATCTGGTGCATCAGCAGGTTCTCCTTCCGGAAATATTTCTTCCCGCACTTCTCACACTTGAATGGCCGCTCGCCCGTATGCCGTCTAGGAGCAAGTAAAGTTAAGATCATCACGAACCATAAATCGATTTGTGCGCTCACCTGTTGTGGACTTTGAGATAATATTTGCTCTTGAAGGTTTTGTTACAGACGGTACACAGGGCCGGCTCTGTGCTGGAAGACTCTGCGGCTGCAGCCTCTCTTTCTGATTTACTTGTCTCGTCTGGTGGTTCGTATTCGTCCCCTGAATCTTCCGGCGTCACAGCAAAGCCAGCGTCTTCGTCCCCCTCTGTGTCTGCACTCACTTCAGGCACCACTGTCTTTATCAGGAAGGAAAACACATGAGTGAAGTCTACTGTGGTCAGGTTTAGGAAACATGACAGGAGCACCACCTTTTCCAGCTCTGTGTTTTCAGGAAGCTCATCACTCTCCTCCTCCACAGGAGCGAGCTCCGCAGCAGCACTGAGATCCTCTGTCTCGAGCCTCCTGGGTCCTCGCACAACCCGACCAGAGCGTGTGGTGGTGGCTGGAGCTGGGGGACTGCTTGTAGCGTAACTGACTGCATCAGAGGTGAAGTCCTCTTTGGACACTGGAACCAGGTTCAGTTCTAAATCTGCCTTTCTTGGCCGCCCTCGTTTCCTTTTGACAGGAGCAACACCTGCAGAGTTTTCCTTGAACTTCTGGCACAGCAGAAATGCTTCAGGAACACACAGACTGGCCGCAGCATGTTGGACCTTCTCCAAGTTCTCACAGTCCAGCTTCAACTCTCCAGTGTAGAAGTAGTCCAGCAGCAGCTGGAGACCATCACCTGGACACTCGTTCAGAGAGACCTGGAAACAAGGCTCGCCAGGGGGCTCGTCCGACTGCTGGAGGAGCTCGCTGAAGCAGGCGAGGACGTTCCGGTGGGCGCTGAGGACCACGCCGCCGCCCGCGCTCAAGAGAATGTCGCAGAACCTCCCTCCGGACCTTTGCTGGTTGAGGGAGGACAGGACACGCTGGGCATGGTTCCCCGCAGGCATCACTGAGGCCTGTGACACAGGACACGAGAGTTGAAACAGAAAAATAGTAACTATTAAGAGACCTAATATCAGAAGCAGTAACAGTACTTTGAGTCGCAGTAATAACATCTAAACCAGTGACCACAGTTGTTGTGGTAGTAATAAAGCTAATTTAACCTAAAATCCAATTATAATCATCTCATCCTGAAATATCAGTTGGTGAAACTGCAATTGTCGGTAAAGTGTCATTCTTAAGTTTGATTTTTCAGAGCATTCTGCAGTCAGTTGAATTCACATGGCCATATATGACCTGCGGTGCTCGACGCATCTCGGACTACACTTTAAAGACGCTCCCTTAGAGCCAATCTTACCTGGAAGACGGAAACTCACTCATGCAACCTTGAGGATTCTTGCTCATAAAATTAATAGTGTTTTTTATTAAACACGGCTTCTGTCCAAATCCGTGAGGTTTGCTCAAAACGACATAGTAGTGCTACACGCGCCTTGTTTGTCTTTTTCTTGCAGGCCCCTAAACGGGAAGAGGATGTGACGTTTCTGCAACCCCGGTATAAACTCCTGCTGTCCCTTATTAGAGCGAATATACTTATTTCAATAGAGTTCCATTTTTACAACTGTTTAATGGCTTTCAAATAAAAGTTCCGCTCGTGTTTAAAATATGGACAATATTAACGTCAATGAGTCAGAGTTGGAGCGTTGAGCTTGTTACTCGCGGCGATATCACTCCGGGAAAGGTTGGTCGGCCACCCGGCTGCGGCTTGTTTGTGGCGCACACATGTTAGCTAACGTGCTAGCTTCGCTGCGCCGACTGCTCATGTAAACATTGAAGTTCGTTCATGCGTGGTGATAGTGTTATTAAAAGCTGTCGGCTTTCTTACAACCCTACATTTCATGAACGACGTCATATTTGCGTGTAGGTGATGTTGGAATGCGATCCTCTGTTCTCACAGCTAGCTCAAATGCTAACGAACGTTGTGATATTTGTATGCTTTGTTCTCATGAATTCATTTAGTCGTGCGTTACAGCATCACGTATTTTAATTCCCTGGTTGATAAAGACGCCTTTTCAATTTAGCTGCTCAGTAATGACTTGTGTATTGAGAATGTTCTTTTTCTTTTCAGCTCCCACCCCCGTTACTTCCACTGCAGTACCTGAGACTCATGAACCATGAAGGTAAACAAACATGCACAGGTCAAAGTCAAATCACAAAAGTGGACAAAGGTGAAAGGGAACCGGAGTCGGGGTCCCATCAGACCCTCTGATCTTAACTCCAGTCCTGTCATGGCCAAACTAGTCCAGGAGCACCATGCTAAGAAGAAAAAGCCCAGTGTGAAGAGACTCAAGGGCAAGGTCAAGTCAGTGTCTGGTGCTCCGATAGAAAGCAGAAAGCCTTGTACTAATGGAGGAGTTTCCATGGAGTCAGAGGACTCAGAGGACTGGGAGGAGTATTCCAGGTCACTCCAGATGAACGGCATGGACACTGATGATGGTCAGCTGGCTCGCCTAGAAGGAGATGCGCTTCATCACTGCGCCGAACGAGATGACCAAAAGAACCATGCAGTGCTGGTCATGCAGAAGGATCAGGTTTGTGCCTGAAGATGCTTGAAAGAATTATGTAACTCGTATATCAGTTTATTGTTTTCCATGTGAAATTTGTGTGATGCAATATGAGCTTGGCTGTGTGTTGATATTCATCTTCTGTGCTTCAGACTTTGTGTTTTCGTGGCAAGTGTTTCCTCACATGCTTGTACGGTCGCGTGGAAGTTATGGGCTTCACCATCGAGGAGGGTCAGGAGTCGTATCCTGTCCTCTCACCTGCGTCACACTGTCCCCTCACCATCACTGCCCTCAGGAACTCGGACAATAGCAGAGACCCCAGCACAGAAGTGGGCCCAATACTCCAAAAGTACCTTCCCACAGGTATATGAGTTCCTGATGTGACACTTATTTGTCTGAATTGGTGCATGACACTTTGTGTATCTTTTTTCAAAGCGTCTTGTAAACGGTTATTAAGGAGAGTCAAGTCAAATTCGTCCCTCATCTTACTGGAGCCCATGGTGACTCCCCTGACGCGGTTTCTCTCCAGCTTCCCTGGATTCAATGAGCTGTTCAGCCCCACCATGGTAAGATACTGTGATTCAACAACAACAAGCAGCACGACTAGAACATGTGGGTGAGCTTAAGCAGACTCTCAAAAGTATGCCACGTTTAGATTGCAACGGGATTTGCCCTACTTTCTGAAGTTACATCTGTGAAGTTAATATAAAAATAAAAATTGAGTGTAAAATTTTAACCATCCCTTTTTTGAGATGGTTAAAGGCAGTAAAAACCATGACTCCTGAAGTGAGTGGTTTGGAAGTTGTAGTAGAAATGTATATTTCATCCTCAACATTTTATTTTCACCTCCTTGTTCTCAGAGTGAGCTCATGTCTGCTGTCCTGGACACTCCTCTAAATGGTTTGGGAATGGTCCCCCTTCTCAGCGCTGTTCACGGTCTGAAGTTATCTCAGAGCTGCAGAGAAGCTCTGGACAGTGTGGTCAGCGCCTGCAGAGGTAAATATATATATGTATCAATGGCACGCTTCTCCTTAAATTTAAATCTGACTCTGTCCCACAACAAAGAGTGAGAATGTTGTGCATCATTGACCGAGTCATTGTTTGTTTGGAGTGCATGACTTACAGTCACACATTTGTTTGATGAGAGTCTCTGTCTCAGGAGACATGGACGGCTGTGCAGTCATCCTCGTCTGTGGGGCCAAAAATGTCGGCAAGTCCACTTACATCAGAGTTCTCCTCAACACTTTACTCAACCAGTATGTTCCTTCTCATTTCCAGTTTTCTCTCATGCATGTGGCTGAGTATTGATTCTTTAGTGAGCTTCAGCGGTTTCACTGTCACCAAGGAATTTCATGAGAAATAATGTCACAGATCCTCCAAACATTGTATTGCTTTTGTGTTATTGTTTCTGTATTATTGTGATCATGTGACGCTTTGTGGACATCAGAATGGTCTCAGAATGACCACGTTTGTGTTTGCAGCACAACCAGTGTCGATTATTTGGAAGGTGACTTGGGTCAGACAGAGTTCACTCCCTCCGGCTGCCTCTCCATGACGACCGTCAGAGAGCCTCTGCTGGGTACGTCTCGACACTTGTTTCACCACTGTCACTCCTTGTTTACTGCTTGTAAAGGTGTCTGCTCCAAATGTGACTGTGCTATGTGTTGCACAAAAATATGCAGGAGATGTTGGCATGCTGGGCAAGAGATTCATTGCTTTGTTATGGAGCTTTGGTTGCGTCTCCTTTTCAGGTCCTCCGTTCACACATCAGCGGACGCCTGATCACATGGTCTACTACGGTGAGACCTCTTGTGAGAAGGACCTGAACCGCTACCTGGAGTCTCTCAAATCTCTATGGAGCCGGCGGCCGCAGAACAGAGAGACCCCGATCATCATAAACACGATGGGCTGGGTCAAAGGTCAGTGTGAGCCCAGTGTGAGGGTCTCTGAAAGGTTTCAGTCTCTGACTGTGTTTTCTGTCCTCTCAGGATTCGGCTTTCAGCTGCTGGTGGACATGATCCGGTTCTTCCCAGTCACACACGTGGTCCAGTTGTCACACGGCGGGGTCACCCAATGTCCCGCTCTTACACCGGGGTTCCTCAGGATGGCTCAGGGTTTCCAGACGCACCCGCCGGCCCAGACGGCTCTGGACGAGCTGAACGAGTACCAGAGTCCGCCCCGGAACTACGTCCTGCATCTCGTACATTCGGACTTCGAACTCGCTGGACGGCAAGGAAACTCGTAAGTCAAAAGAATTGCTTCAAAATAAATCAGGTCGGTTAACCCGACAACAAGGACCAGCTGGTTTGGCACGTCCCGTCTGTGAACTCAGAAGCATTTGATTTCTCTCTGACAGGAGACACCAGCGTGCCAACGAGCAGCGGGAGCTCTCCCTGCTGGCCTACCTGAGTGACCTCCAGTCTCCAGACCCTGGCCCTGTCAGACCTCTGCATGCCCTCACACCGTACCAGGTGACATTGTAGATCAGGTGTGTCTGAAGGGAACCACACTGACCGAGTGACCTGTGGACCTGCAGGTTCCCCACACTGCCGTGGCTCTGGGTGTGACCCACTGTGAAGTGGCCCCCACTCACATGTTCTACGCTGCCAACGCCAGTCTAGTGGGACTCTGCTGCCTCGGGGAGAAGGTGACCAGCCGGGGCGGGCCGGTGGTTCTCAGCCAGCCGCCCATCTGTCCCTGTGTGGGCTTCGGTGCGTAGCCCGTCTGTAGAAGTCTGCAACACCACTGTGACTCACCTGTGACCATCCTCCCAGGTGTCCTCCGAGGCGTCGACATGGCTAGAGGCCTCTACTTCCTGCTGACCCCCGTTGAGCCGTCCGTCCTCCGAAAGGTCAACTGCCTCCTGCTGGGCGCCATTTCACTGCCGTCCTGCATCCTCACCTCCCAGGTCAGACATCGCTCAGCAGATGAACTCTTCTCCTGACTCTGTCTTCATGGCACTCTCCTGTCTTTCAGGACGCCACGGCAGGTGAACTGCCGTACATCACCACAGACTACAGCTTCGACATCACAGGCGCCGGGAAGATCCGAGTTTTCAAGGGACTCCTGAGACCTGAACACCTGAAGTGATGGACTGTATTTGCCAAACCACAGGGACTCCTTCATGTACGAAACTGAACTTTTCACCTCCTGAAGTCGGTTTGTCACCCGGCTGCAGATTCGCGCGGCATGATGTTGGACGCTGCGCCACCTCTTGAACAACAGCAGAACTGAGCGTTTGTTTTTTTGTGACATTCCTATGTTCAAGTTGAATCAAGAATAAAACAGAGTCATGTTCTTAAGAATGTTTGATGGTTGGATTCTCTTTAGGTTCACTTTGGATTCGTCGTGAGAAAGTCATGTCCAGTTCCCATCGAGGCTGAAGTCATATTGTCCCCTGACCTCAAGAGGGCGCCAAAACCTGTATTCTGACTAGTGTGTCTTGTAACCCTGAAAGATCACTCGGATGATCCGTCAGCTCGGTGTTGGGTCGTGAACCCTCTTGTGTGGCTCAGAAAAGCTAATTAGAGAAGTGGGCAGCCCCCCTCACCTCCCACATCCCCCCCACCTGCCCTCTCTCCACCCCCTCGACCTCTATAGAGAGCCACAAACAGCAGAGTCATAATTTTTGGCACAGTCATTGTTGTGTCTTTGTCCACTCACGTGTTTTCTTGTGTGGAAACTGGAGAAGACCCCTCTGGAGGGACGCCAGCGCTCTGGCTGCAGGAAAACATTCTTTTGAACACGCATAAATCTTGAGTTTTTGTAATCTATTTGAGCAGGAAACACCACAGCTCCCTGTCACACTAACTCTACGTCGTATATAATATTTTTCCATCACAAAGCTCTGGAAAAGCTATTTCCTCTCTGGTCCAGGAACATCTCACCATCCATTACCACAGCTGGAATCCGTATCACAACACCATCCAAGAGAGAAGCAACCCGCTTTGAGTCGCTGACGGATGACTTTGCTCTTCCTCAAGCAGAGCTTGTAGTTGCTTCATTTTGTTCCATAAGAAATAAGCTGAAGTTGGTTGAAAAATCCAGATCCTTTGAGCCCTTCTTATGTTTGATGAAGGAGGAGACTTTTGACACCGTTGCCTGTCTTTTGTGAGTTTGACCTCTAAGATAGAACTTCCGTCAAGCTCGCGCCAGGCATCAGTCAAAAAACTCACAAGATAAAAAGTAGCGCATTTTATTAGAAGGAAATGCTACTTTTACACATGTAATGTATGGAAACATCTTTATAAAGCGAGAATTTCTAAGCAAGAATAAAGCATTTTAAATGTTTTCGCCACATTAGCGCCCACTGTGGACGCGCGGCGTTACTACATCAGTTGAAAGGAGCCGCTGGTCTTTGTGACTTCAGCGCGAGTGAATGAATGGAGGCGAGCTAAAGCTGGGCCGGTTCAGAACCGAGCAGGACGCGTCTAGAATGGCTCCAACTTCTGCGGCGTGTTGTGTAGCGTTCTGGGGATGAATTCGGGTGGAGTTCGGAACGTCCCGAGGTGATAGGTTCGCGCTAAAACCCAAGAAGACAACATCACAACACGCTTCCGTCGAAGACTCGTTCACCGGCAACAAGTTCTGGAGGGCTGAACGTTTGGGAAGGAGATTGGAGGCTGGTTTTGGACCGGGGCTCATCGACAACGCGAACCGAGAGATGAGCAGGATCGTACGTTGAAGAATACGTGTGTGACTGAAGCGCTTCAGAACACTGTAACCCGGTTCTGGTGGAGGTTCGTCTCTTCTCGCATGCTCCGATGGTTCCGAACAAGTGGACCATGAACTCGGTCCTACACAAGTCACCTCCGAGGAGCTGGCTGGGACTCAAACTCCGAATCAGTAAGTTAGCATGCTTGTTGCAAGAACTTTTGCTTCGACTGACAGCGATACTTTTGTTAGAAAGTAGTAGGTTTACAGTTTGTCTAAAGTCTCCATGAAGTTCTGTAGTTGGAATACAGCATGAGTAAAGTGCTGAACTCTATATGTGACTATTCTGTATCATAAAAATGAAGTTTTTCTTCCACACCTAAGTGGTGGAAAACAAGCAAACGAGCATTGGAAAATCCAAACGTGTATTTTGTTGATTCATTTAAAAGCTTACATGAAGAGAATAAACTTAATTTAGCAGTATATTTCGTCCCACGTGTCAACGGTTGTATTTAGTTGCCCGTTATGATTAAATAATGACTAATAACTCATCCACTAAGTCAACAACTGTCACGAGGATACCATTTTAGTGACATGAGGTATGTTGATGTTTTTGCGCGCAGAATGTAAAAAAAAGTCATTTCAAGCTAATTGGAATGTGAGTGTCAAGTGTAAGTACCTGTCCGAACAGAAATGATGCCACAGCCTGCTGGAGATGAAAAAAAATACGCTGTGGAAGTAAGTGTTTTACATTCCTGCCATGGAAATGTATTTCCGCAGCTTGACACTAACCGCTTCCATCATAGTCTGATGCTAATAAAGTGAGTTGTGACCATGTAAAAAAAGCAAGAAGTATGCTACTTTGTTTGCCATAACTGTTTTGTAGTAGCGTGGATGGAGTCACTATAGTAACAGTGAGTGCACTGAGTTAGATTTTGCCACTGCTGGCACAAAAACATGTTTTGTTTTGGTTTTTTTTATCAAGTAAACTCTCTTGTTGTGGCGCTTGGGCGTCAGAGTGAAAATTAGAAACCTCCCTGCTACCACTGAAGATTGAGCGATCGATCGCATAAATGTATATTTAGAAAATAATTCCATGTTTTGTCAGGTAATATCAGCTGGCTGTCACTGACAGCTATGCTTTTAGCATTGATATACCGGAGGGCAGGCTGTCATTAGCCTCAGCTATTACTGAGCACTGTGTTGTAATTATGTCGTAAAGTATATTCGCCGAGCTCCAACCATAAACTGTCCACTGACCCAGTTGTATGTTGGGCAGCAGCCTGTTAGCATGAAGATGTGGTTCACCGATAGCAGTGCAACTTGTCCCTAACCAAGTGACTGACCATGACAGACCCTCAAGAAAGTGATGCTGGGGACGGAGGATGGCCTGTTGAGGTATGTTTCAGGACCTGCTGACCAGAGTCTCGTGAGCGAGTGCGGCTCGTCTCCGGGTTCATGCGGTCGAGCGAAGGTAAAGTTCAGCGGCAGTAATTGGTTGAGTCTGGATCCCGTCACAGTTCCAGGCCACCGCAGTCTTAAGCTGGTCTTATACACGGCGGTCTAATCTGGGAGCAGATGTCAGCTCTGCTCACTGTCCATCGCTGAAAAATAGAAGAAGCGGTCTGATCGAAGCCAGTCAGCTGGCTGTACACGGCCTGCTGCGAGGCGGAGCGAGAGCGGGCCAGTTTGTCCAGGACGTCCTTGACTTGCCTGATTTATGATCCGGAGGTTGAGGCTGTTTTTGGAAAAGGTCACTGAAGGTTGTTCTGGCAGTGCTGCACCCCCACAGAAGGGAAGGTTCGAGTCCAGCCTCAGGCAACTCTTGGCTAACCTGGCTCTCTCCTGCTGTAGAGGCACGGCGCTGAGGACGCCAAAGACGTGGTCAGGTGGTGAGGCTAAACTGCCTGGTGGAAGTGGCTGTTCGGAGGTGGTCAGAAGTCCCCTCCCTAAATCAGCCCGGCATGAAGCATCGCTCAACGCTCACTGAGAAATGCTGTAAAATCACTGCCAAGTGGCAAGAGTTGTGAGCCCCGACTTCTGAGGCGATAATAAAGATCTGATGATGTGAAAAATAGATTTGGTCATAAAAGCTCCACAGATGTTGAATCCAGCCTGAAGTGAAGCGGTGTGGAATTGTTCCGTGGTTCCTCAGGGCTCAGCGGCTTGTTGCTGTTACTGTGTGAGGGATGGTCTGGACGTGAGGAATTGTCAACTGTCCAAGGTGTTTCTCAGCCCCCTGCGACTGTTTCTCCTCCATCATTTTTGTGTAACCATCTTGACAGTGGAGATGTGAGTGCTGCGTTCGCTTCCTGCTGGATGCGTGCTCGATGCCAGGACACCGAGGACTTCCTAGGAAGTCACAGCTCACTTACAATGGAAAGATTGTTAAGTGAAAGTCAAATTCACTCACTGGTTTTGGTTCAGATCCCACAGTGCTGAGGTTTAGAGGGAGGTTCTGACCATTCCAGACAGTTAGTAAAACTGGTGGATGCTTCTAGATGGGGTGACTCACATTGGAACCCAAATATTCCCCAGCACAGTGTATTTATTGCTGAGCAGTGCAGACAGAGCGACTTTGCATCTGTCTGTGACACGAGAAGGTTTTTATGAGGACTTTGTGTGAGATTAAAGCCGACATGTTGGCCAGAGCAAGGTCTGGATGTGCAGAGTTCATTCCATTCTGACTGCGTTTGATGCTCCAAAAACTCTGACCAGCGTGCCTGTGTTTGGCCTTTCTGGCTGGACTCGTGACTCGCTCCGACTTCCTTCTCCTCGCTGACTTTCCGTTGTTTCATTTGATGATTTCCTTTTGGAGTCCTCCTCCTTTGCTTTTTCCTGATGACACGGCGTTTTCTGTAACATCTGATGCAGCCGAGTGCCGTTCCACCCCAGTGAGAGCAGTGGAATCAGGGCTCAAACTTTCACCACTGATGGTTGAAACTGGTGAGATGCACATGAATTTGATTCAGATATACTAAAGTGTCCTGTAGATCATCGTTCCCTTCATCAGGCATCTGTATTTTTGACCATTTAATTTTTTTGTTTGGTTGAAGTTTCCTTCTTCCCCCTTTTTTAAATGTGCAACTTTGAACTCTGATAATGTAGTGAAACTGAAATGATTGCTTTGTTGCCACTTGTTTATTTATTTTTCAAACAATGAAATTTTTTTCTGACAAATTTTTGTACACTTCTTATTGTCACCTGTTCTACCATTATTTTCTTGACTGCATTTTTCCCTACTTTACAATTGTATTGTTTTCTTTTCAATTTAAAAAAAGGTTAATTACATTTTTTACAGAATTTTTCTGTGGTGTAATGTTGTGAATTATTTTTTATTCTACTGAAAATTTGATTTGTAGCACATTATTAGCTTGTTTTATGTTTATTTTTCTGTATTTGACTTATTTTTTAATCGTAAAGCTAATAGTAGGATTTGTGACTTTGGTTTTCTGATGTAAATATGTTACTAAATGTTATAAAATATTCACAGTCTGGTGACGCAGGTGTCGTTGCTGAGAAGGTTCAACCTGGTCACTGAGTGAGAATCCAAGCCGTGTTAGCTTCATGAACATGTCATTGAATAAGTGTTTATTTCCATCATCACTCTGCGGCTGCCTTGCTGGTGTGTTGTCGCTCTTCTACGTCCTCATGCTGATTCTATTCCTGCTTTGCTCGCCTCAGAGTTAATTTCCTCGCTTCAATCTCCTGGCTTCCTGTTGAGGATGCAAAAGGAGTTCATAAGTTGAAGCATGAGGTCACCGTGTATGTAAAGAACTTTTGTTTTCATGCAGGTTCACGTTTCTTGGAGGGGTTTTCCTCTCGGTTTAGTCTGCGGTCACGTTTTCATCATGAACTGCTGTCATGGTTAATGTTGTGAAGCAGAGGAAGAGTCACGAAGATGGGACGGATGAGGATGTCGCTTGATTGAAGTCTGCTTCTGGCCATCTTCAGTCACACGTGCACGTGTGGATGTTTTCACTGAGTCAGGTGAAGTCATGGATCCCCGTGTCTCACTCACAGAAGTTCAGAAACCGTACACCCAGAGTGAGATCCTCTACTCTGCTTTTGTAGGACATGACTTCAGCGAGGCTCTTGTTTTCGGGGTGTTGGTTTCAAATGAGGTGATGTTTAGTGGCTTGAGGGCCAAGTCTTTGTCTGCTTTGTGGGTTTGTTTCAATGACTTTCTCTCCTTTTACTGTTCACCTACTTTAGTACCACAATATACACATGGAGAGGCCAGTGTCACCATCCTCATCACTCTGGTCGTCACCCTACTTTTTATCCATATAACAGCTGTTCCCTTCTTCGCATCAATGCTGACATCAAACTAGAATGCTGAACTGAAATGCCTTAATATTAGCATGAAGCAACTTCAAGTTTCTTCCTGTTTTCGAAGGTGTTTTCCTCAAAATGGTTGCAGTTGAGTGATGCGTCCACTTGAGCAGTTACATCTGTCATTGAGAGTTGTATGACTCGCTCACATCTGTGGGATTCAGGGACTCTGAAAACCCTGTTGTTGTTGCGGGCAACAGTGGTTGATGGAGTGTTCGGTAAAAATGTGCCTGTTGTTGTGACTTATTGCATTAAACTCAGGTAAGAAACATGACCAAATACAAGTACTCGGTGACAGAATAGCTGAGTCATCATTCAGTGATGGGAGACTTGGTCTGGTTGACCACCCCTCTGCTACACACACTCTGACCCTATCAGCTTGCTCCTGCACTTCTCCAGGTGTTTGCTCAGTGGTGAATATTCATAGTCAAGTCAACAGCCCCGATCGTTTATGAAGCGTCCGTGTGGCGAACTAACCCCCACTTTGGCTGAATGACTGTTTATGACTCTTCAATGACGGTGCTTTGACACAATAAGTGTTTTCCATCCCGCTGCGCTCTGTTATCGGCTCCTCAGCGCCACCGCTTCTTCTGCCACACTGTTCCAATTATGGGATTATTGGCAGCGACCGGTTGAAAGAGGCTGCTCGTCCTCTGAACTGCAGGTTTCAGGATAAACTTTTGAAATTACATGTCTCATCGTAATTCAGTCGGTTCCTCTGCACGCCCTGTTCTGCAGCCTGGCGGCTTTATGTTTGGATCCAGTGACTGAGGCTGATAACAAACGGGCCAAATTTGGTTCTGCTCATCTGAACCCTTGTATTGTTTAATGCTGATGTTATTTATTTATTTATATATTGATGTAGTTATATTTTTATTTTTTCATGAGTCTTTCATCCTCTACATTATTTAAATATTCATTTATTTTGTGTGAAAGTCATGAAGAACACTAGTTGTTAAAGCTATAAAAGGTACCTACAGCCATTCAGCCTCCGGTCCTGAGGGGGCGCTGTAGCTTCCCCATCCATTGCAGTGGTTTGACTTCATTGACCAACAGTCAAACACGTGGAAACTGAAGTGGGACTTTACTTTATCAGTCAGTCAGCCAGGAAGACTGGGAGATTGTTGGCGCTAGCATCTTGTCGCGATGATGAACTTCTTTATTTCATCCTTGTGTTTCCTTCAGTCTGTTGTAGTACAAGTCAGCTAATGTGAGGAATGCCATGTTTTTTTTTCCATTGATGTAGTTCAACTACAGCTCATGCCAGCGCTGCAGTGATGTTTGACCACAGCCGCCAGTCTGGTGGTTCTCTCTTTAATGCATTCCAACAAAACGTGTTTCATACAAGTCCAATTCTCTGGTGCTTTTGTTTCTCTCGTCAGTCACAGCTCAGCTTTATGCTGCAGGTTTTCTTGTTATTTAAACAGACATGGGTGTCATCCTTCTAGGTGTCTTTGTGTTGTTGAGTGAGGAGGTCAGTTTTGTTTCCCGAGGTCCATGATTCACCTAAACAAAACATCCTGTGAGATCAGATAAACTCTCTTCTGCTCTTCCTCCGTCTGTGGAAGACACTTCACGATGATGAAATCAAGGTCGTCCTCTCCTGGACAGGAGGTTGCCGTCGTCCCTGATATCTCAGGTTCTCAGGCTCTGCTGTCCTCATTAAAAGAGAAGCCGCACGTTCAAAGCTGCTGCAGATTATTACCACATGTCTGCAAAGCCCAGAGCCGCGCAGCCAAACGACTCCCAACCTACCCTCTAATTTCTTATCCCAAAATTGGACATGTGGGTCGGAGCGTTCGACAGCGTCCCTCCCTTGAGCCTGGCCGACACAGAACATTCTCACAGAGGCTCTTCTTCATTTCTAAACGTCTAATGGCCAGACGTCTGCCTTCTTGAAACGTTCCCGGGGTTTAACAGGCCGACGCTGATGCTGAAGAAGTCAAGTGTGACTCAGCAGTTGTTGCTAATGTTAGCAGAATGTGGAGCAGAAATTGGTCACGATTCGCTGGTGTCAGGTTTCTGTGAGCTGTTTGAACAATGTTGTCATTGCCACTGATCTTAGGCCAACTGTAAAAGCTTAGAATAAGTCACCGGAATATTCATCCACTCCACAGGGTGGCGCTGCCTTATCTCAATATTAATAAAAAACCTCTGGCCCACATCAAATATTGAATAGAAATTGGATTAAACTTGGCAGGTGGCGCTTGCGACACAGAATTAGGTGACGACGGTGCACTTCCTCATTGTTATTGTGTGTTGGACATAAATTCTTCCTTCATTGGCTAGTAATTGTGAGTTTATTGACTGTTTCTTCTGTTTTCCTTTTCAAAGTGGGCTGCTCCTAACTTGACAGTCTGTAAGCATCTCCATTCATAAAAAGCCATAAATCATTTCGGATAAAGGGGGCGGGTGCTGTTGAAGGCGGAAAATGTCAGCGTCGTCCAGTTTACAGGTCGCATAAAGAAAGTCCACTCGGGCTGTAGGAGGCAGCTCTAAAAGAGATCTTTGTGCAGCGCCGACCCAAAGCCAGCAGCCGGGTCGCCCGTCCCAGCATGCAGCTCACCTCCACATGAATACAGCTCTTGTGTGTTGCAGTGGGCTGAGATCCCACACAGGGTCTGCTGGAGGTGGCTGAAGCTTGACTTGCTGCAGGAGATCGTGTTGCCACACCTTTTAAGAAGTGCTCATGGTTCTGTTGGGAGGATTAGAAGAGGCCGACATTTGGTGCTGGACTCAACTCTGCGGGTGGCTTTTAATGGACGATTAAGAGCTGGGGTGGCTCCAGAGGCCAGCCTGAGGTGACCAGCTCTGACAGCGCACACAGGAGCACGACGGAGAACCTGCTGGTGTGATGGATTGGACGTGACGGTTGATGAGGACTTTGAGGATGTAAACACAGTTGTGCTCTCTGCTGGCACCTGACCGAGGACCATGTTCTGGTACTGGAAGAAGAGAGGCCTGTACGAGCTGGAGGCTCCGTCGCCCTGCACTGCTCGGCAGGGGCTGGAGCGCTACTCCTCGTCCTTGGACGGCATCCACGAGCTCTGTGGTGAGAACGGACTGCTTTTGCTTTGCGTTGGGGATGGTTCACTCATGCAGTGTTAGATGCACGCGCCACCGCTTCACTACTGGAGTCGCTCCCTTGTTAACATCACCACAGAATTCATTAGCGCCGTCTAAGAATGTCCAGTTTGATATTTAGATCCATCAGCGGAAGACCTGACCTGGATTCTTCTGTGTGCTCTGGCTGCACATGACAACCCCGAACACAGCGAAGCTCAGACGTGACTTCACTTCACTTCACACTGTTATTCCTTTAACAAGCTCATCATCCGCTTCACTTCCACTCTGAGCTCCGAGCTCAGCACCTTCTCCCAAACCTTCTTCCCTCTGTGGAAAGTTCTTTCTGACCTGGCCATCTGAAGCTGAACTGATTCACTTCCCCCCCCCCCCAAGTTGGCACTTTCTGCCGCCACATTTCTGCCATGAGTTAAAGCGATAAGGTGCAGGAATGCTTCTCGTCCTCCTCGCCAACCGGCCGATGGGAAATCCAGCGTCTTTCTGGTCAGCTCAGGAGCGGCCTGCTGAGGCACAGACCGGGGAAGAGGAATGCTCTTTGATCCTCACCTTTCTGTCTGTAATTAAGCCCTTGAAACACTTCCCAACTCGCCCGGATCACTCAGCGATGAGGCTGCTTTAGATTACTCAGCCTGTCCTGAAGATGAAGCCTTGTCAAGATTTAGAGCTTCCAAGGAGAATCCAGAGCTGTAACTCTGCAGCGTTTGCATTGAGTCAATAGTTTCTAACACATCTCCTCGTGTTTTGTCCATTAGTTGTCCATTAACCACCGTTTTGATTTGGACAGGTCCAACGTGACTGTCCCGCTTGTGACACCTGCCAGTCTGAAGGCCTCGTGCATGACAGCCACTGGGTCGGTTCCATGGCGTGTCTCCACAGCGCAGCCTCATCCACTCGATCGCGAGTTTAAGAACGGAAACCTCTTCTTTCTCCCAACATCCTTCACTCCATAAACTCTGCCTGACACGAACAACCTCATGAATCTTAGTTCAAGGTCATTCCTGTCAGTGCATAACGTCTCGCTCGTTGGTCTGGCATTCCTCAGGTCCGGCTCAGCCTCCACTTCCAGTCAGCGAGCTGGTACCTGAACCGGCGGGCCAGGGAAGCCCATAAAAGAGAGGGTTATGTAAGAATCGACTGTACATTGACTCAAATACTCTCAGATATTCCAAACTCGCGCTAATCTCCGCGCGCTGCCTCTTAAACGTGCCGGCACGGTGACCTCTCTCGCTCCGCTGCCTGTCGTGTCACCGCAGATATTCCGTTTTGGAACATAGTTCTTTCAAAGTTCAACTCAAAGTCGCCGCTCCTGAAACCTCTGCACCTGTTTTTGTGTGGTTTTGGGGCTTGGCTGCTCAGATGTGGTTGTGGAGGTTGAAGATGAAGGGGCAGGGAGGCGGCGGCGCTGCTCATGTGAGTCTGAACCACAGTGGGGGTGAAACAACATAACATCCAGGAGGAAGGGTGGGGGGGTCACTGCCCACGTTGCCACTGAACCCCACTCCTTATTGGAAGCAGATGTTTGTCGCTCACCAGGCTGCTTCACCTGCAGGTCACCGAGGAGTGGAGTCCTTTTGTCTTGCCTTTGATCAAGCCTGATGGAACAATGGCAGTTTGAGGTTTGACTTGTTTGACCAAATGTTGCGACTATTGTAAGCAAATTAATTACCGTATTTTCCGGACTATAGAGCACACCGGAATATTAGCCACACCCACGACATTAAAGAAGGAAAGTAGATATTTTTCGTACATAAGCTGCAGCGGTCAATAAGCACTGGTGCTGTCTGTGCCGCAGAAAATGCATGAGGGTCACTTAAAAACGCCCGTGATGTCATCGCTTTGATATGGGGATGAGGCTCAACATTGTTGCCAGCATGACGCTCTTTAGACTGCAAAAATGAGGGACGTTCCGAGAGACAGGAAGCAGATGTCTTCAACCACTTTTATGAAAGTTCCCACTCTGGACGTTTGCAAAAGTTTCAAATTCAGGTGGCCAAAGAACGCTGCTTCTGACACACACAAAACAGCGGCAGGTTCGGTCGATTCCGTCTTAAGGCGACACACGGTTCAGACTGTGAGGAAAAAAAGTAGCGGCTTATAGTCTGGAAAAAACGGAACATGTATAATGGGTTCTTCAGTGAATGCTGCACAACTGATTTTCACTGGTGGCTTGGATTGAAATGGTCCAATATCAAGGCTTCATTTCAGTAACCGTGAGCTCAGGTCTTCAGTTGGTCTCCCTCTCACGCCTTGTCTGTAACTGTCAGGACGAGCGCCAAACGTCATCAGACAAATGCTTCGTTGAGACCTGACCGAAGCTCAGCGATGCCGGCGACATTCCTCATGAACATGCCGGCCGCTCAAATGTTTGCACTTCCTGCACGGTGACACCTTGTGCCACTGGTGAGAAGGAGACATTGACGCAGTCTGGGAGCTGGCGCAGGTGAATTTTCTGAAGTCCAACATGGTGTGGTGACCTTGTGTGGCTCCTCCGTCACAGGAGCATGAACCCAGTGGACTCCTCAGCTTGTTCAGGCATCAAGTCTCCTGTCTGGTCATGGCTTGGAAATATCACTGGATTGGACTGGTGCTCTCAAACGCTGCTAACTGAGCGCGATCTTTCCTCCACTCAGCTGTGCGGCAGCGCCTCGCTTGACTCTGCAGCTCTTTGTGTCGCCACGTGTCCCGGTGTGTCGTGTTTGAGTTTGGCCTCATCAGCAGTGCTGAGCTCAGGGATTCTTGTTTGGACACACAGACGAGTGGCGTGCTGTAATGATGTGTTTGTCTCTGTAATAAATGTAGCTCACTCTTCCTTAAACCCAGGCTGGAAATCAGATATGAATTATTAATCTATTAATAATTGAAGAGTGTCAGAAAGAAGTGGAACGTGTTGGCTAAATATTGGGGACAGCTACTGTGGATGTGATGGTAAAGGTGACATGACCATATTTGGCTTGACATCTGCTAATGGAGCTCAGTCCCCTCCTCTCATTAGCAGGATGCTGGGGGGTCTCTGTTATGACGTCTTTATCGAGTGTGTACACGACATGTAAACGCTTCCTTTTATCGTCCCTCGATGGCTGGAGCTCCAGAAATTTTGGGGTGGTTTATTTGACAATGGTGATTTGTTATTGTGCTGCAGAGTACAGAGAGATGACCCGCTAAAAGTCTCTGCTTTCACTTACATCCCTCTGATCTCCAACCAGAACTCCCCGCAGCGTCTCGCCTGCGTTTATGTTTACTCCTGGAAAATCCAGTTTTGGTTATTTATGATGTGACAGCGTCGCTTTGTCGCCCCCTCATGTAAACACGCTGCATGTGTGCTTTTAGCTGAGACAGACCCTTGTGATTTCTGATGAAGAATCTCTTATTTATTTGTTGCAGATGACAAGCCGGCCCAAGAGGAGGTGGTGTGTCAGCACCCGGAGTGTCCCGAGCACAGGAGAGCGTCCAAGGTGAGCCACGTCTCACTTTAATGCTTCAACCATGAACCTCTTATGACAGTCATATTTTCGACTTGACTGCTGCGATGACCTACTTAGAGTTGTCACACCTGCAACTCACATATTTTAGTCAAATATTTCCGTGCGGGCGCTGGCACCTGTATCACACACACACACACACATTGATTAAACAAATGTTTGTTGCCACAGTGGAGCTGGAGCACCTGCTGCAGTTGCCCACATAAACACACACACGCGCACACACACACTTCCTTCAATCCATTTGTGGATAGAACATGTGGACCTGGGCTCAAGCCACTGCATTTGAAAGCACAAGTGCAGATACAGATGAAAAGTGCAAGCAGCAGGCTGTACACACACACACACACACACACACACACACACAAACACACACACACACACACACACACACACAGTGCAGCAGCATCCATACGCTGTCACGCACATGCATGCACGCACGCACGCACACTCAGAACAACCCACATATGACATATGACGAAGTGAACACCCGTGCAACTTCAGAGTGACACCTCTCTGAGTCAGTGCGGAGTGTGTGTTTGGTCTTCAATCGATGCTGTTTGCTTCTTCAATATGTTGCTGGGCGGCGCCCCCGACGGTCACATGACGCAACTACATGTTGGAGGACCTGCCGTCTGGTCACTCTGGAGTGAATTATTCCTCGGGAGTGTCCAGAGGCGCCGACTTGTTTCGTTTCGGAGATGCCCCCTCCTGCCCGCATTACCCAGATGAGGCTCCCTGGAAACAAAAGAAGAGAGAAGATTCAGACAGCACATGGAGACAGGCGGGTATATATAGTTGGTAACCATGACGACCTGGAAAAATAAAGTAGGGAAGAATGGAAGGCAGAAGAAACAGAAGGATCCTGGCCTCGTTTTTGGGATTTACTGGCCAGTGAAATGCTTTTAGAGTTTCATTAGGAGCTTTGTTGTACGAAACGAGCGACTTGACCTTCATCAAGGTCATGTTGTTATGCAAGCAAATCAGGAAGTCATAATGGATGGTGACAGAAAGGCTCAGACTAACTCAAGTGTTGGGTATGATGACCCGAATCGTTGATACAAACAAGTGTCTTTGGCACGAAGCTGGACTCTTTTCTGTTCATAAATTCTGAAAGATGACGGGGATTTTTCATGGCTCACTTTCACTTTCTACTTCTTTGCACTCCCACAAACACTGTTGTTTATCCAGACAGTTGCTCTTTTTCATGTTCTCATTTGCTTGTAATTCCAGTAGCCTGATGGGAGTTTTGGTTGTTTGAACTGAAAGGTTTGAAGTAGCACAGAACTGCTACTAGACACATTATAACTCTGTTTTAGTATTCAGTAGCTTTTTGTTAGTGCTTGCTGGCGGATACATGACGGTCACTCGGCATCATCCCGAGCGTCTGTTACTCATCAGCCTCACCAGATATTGTTGCCGGAGCGTCAGCTCTCTGTGAATCTCTTCGATCTGTCTCTTCCAAAGTGTCTCAATATCCAACATTTCTGGAGAACTTGTGTTGTGAGGAAACAATAAAAAGTCTGAGTCATGGTCACTGTTGTAATCCCGGGCAGCAACACAAGAGTGTGCTGATTGTACTGGGCTGTTGTTTTTAAAACTGTTGCTCAACAGTTCTGGATGTGTCAGGTGGCGTCATGACATCCGCGAACTCGGAACCTGCCCCTCACTTTGATGCTTATCTGCCGTCTCAAAATGTTTCCCCTGTTTTTGGGAATGCTATCAGTCTGCTTTTGGTGATAAATGTTCAGAACTACAACTTCATTGCTTCACAATTGTGCTTCTCATATGCAACTGTTTTATTTTATTTATTTATTTTATGGAAACAGACCCACAAGCCACATTGATCTTTTGTAGCTTAACTTAAATATGCATGTCAAAATAGTCATACCTTATTGGGTGAGTAATGCATCTAACTTCATTTTATTTCTGATAACAACATAAACATTATACCGAGATTAGCGTGGGGACTCACTCAAGCGCCTCCTCGTGGGCATCTGTATTGCCATGTAGGCCATGAGCAACACAGTAGTGTGCTGGAGGTGGGAGGGGTCACTTTAATGCCCTCTGGGTGGAGTCGAGTTGAACACTTGCTTCATCCTCACCGCCTTCAACTGTGGTGTTCTTTTACCCGTGAAATGAAGTTGAAATGGAGATTCCAGACGTTTGCGTCTCTCCTGCTGCAATCGGCGACTCCTCTTCCAGTCTCAACATGTCCCGTCTGGCTCAGCAGCTCACCTGCCCCATAATTTCCTGGACCCTCACCAGGTGTCTCGGCGCCATCATCACCACTCGCACTTGATCTGGACTGAGCATTTGTTCCGAGCCTTGACTGTGAAGTGACGTGGATTATAAAGCAGCTGCAGGTGTCCAACTCAATCCAGACTTGGCTGGATTCACCTCAGATTAGGACGCCACTCACTCGCCGCTAGTCTGAGCTTGTTTGGCTCACACATGCGGCTCACCGTCCCTGATCGCTCCCCGGCCCTCATCCCCACTTCCTGCTTGCTCTCGAGCGTTTCTGACGGGACCAGACAGGACGGGTGTGAAGGCGTGGGTCGCCGTGGCAACAGCACCACACCTCAGAACCAAACAGCTGCAGGGTAGCAACGTGAAGAGAAGTTCCACTGTCTTCATCTCATTTGTCGTATATTCTGATGTCACTCTCTCGTGCACGAATCTCAGTTTCTCTTGTGTCATTGAGAAAACTGTGACTGAACCGTCTTACACACACTGAGTCACTGGGAACTGGTTTGACAGACGCAGTGTCACATTTATATGAAATATTTAGCACGAAATATGATTTTAAAAATAAGACGATATGTGATATCAGGCCAAAGCCTTGAAAAGATCCGACACTCTGTAAGCAACTCTCCAAATGAAGTGGGGACCTTTCTTTTCTCACTTTGAGAAACTCAAGTCACTATAAAATACCTTGATCCTCTGCTAAATTAGTAATTCATACGCTTCCTGTTATTTTATGTTCGTTTGAATCCAACTACACTTGACATTCAGATTTATTTTGGTGTGTAACTAATTATAAATGTTATATATTAATTATTCTGGTCCTTTCTCCATTGCAATAATCCTGTAAATTATCTTTATTACTTTCCTGGTTGACAGATTAGGGGTGGTAAGAGAAAGGTTGATATCTTTATTTTTCTGTATTAAATTAAATTTTATTGTTGTTATTATGATATTATTTTGTTATTTTTGTTGTTGTTTATTATGTATGGACCATTATATTCTGTCCTCTGCAAAACAAGCCTTGGTTATATATGTCCTGTTAGTTTGTTGTCAAAAGTAAATAAAGTAAAATGAATTAAAGTAACCACAGTTAAAGAGATTAAAGGCACAATAGTTGTGATAAACTAGTGTGATGCAGTGCTCTTTCATTTCTAATTTAAGATGATCGAAACATAAGAAAACATCGTACAGTGCTGCTCTACAAAGCATTAAGACTTTCAGTGAGAATGTACATTTCTTTCGTGGTATTGCAGTCAATCTACTAAGCTCACATGTTCCAGACAAACCTACAGAAATATGTACATCCTTTTAACGGTAAGTTGGCTCAGCATATCAGCTTTCATATCTGGATCTGTGATGATCCCTGTGGACACGTCAGACAGACACTGACTGTGGCGATTAAGATCCAGTGGTCCCATGTTACTCAGCCTGGTGGACCGGTGCCACCGACGAGCTTCAACAAGCTCGGAACACTGAAACAATTTGTTTCCTCCTGCCTGTACTTTTCCAGTCATGTGGTGGTTCTTGAGCGATCATCGACTCGAGCTCAGCCTCTGTCGGTTATTACTAGTGGAAGTGCTGAGGAACAGAAAGTGTTGGGTTTTGCACTTGTATATATCCAGTCAAGGCCACAGCAGCTCTGGTTTGCAGCAGATAACTGGTTAGTGAGGCTGGTTGTTGCTGTCTGAGGCCTTAGACGCTTTAAAATCTGCCACTTCTGAGCTGAAATTTGCCGAAACATTTGGCTGAAAGTGCTATACTCTCAACGCTTCTGTTGAAAGAAGCGGCGGTGTAACACTTGCTGCTTCAGTTGGCTCTCTGTCTGTGGGCAGCAGTTCTGTGGTAAAAGGGTGAGTTTCCCAGTGTAAGCTCACACAGGAAGTGACATCGTAGCAGGTTCGAGCAACAGCAGGATGCAGTGACATATGAAGAAGAGACAAAGATGAAGGGCTGAATGCTTAATGAAGCGAGCGCTGCTAAATTGGAAGAGGCAATAATTGGCTTTGTTCCCCAGAAACACTTGTTGTTCTCTCCCTCCTTTCTTGGTGACTTGAAAGAATCCTGAGTTTGTGGTCGGCAAGGGGTTAATGCCAGGGTCAGGCGTCAAGTGGTGGCCTGTTGTTTCCCCGCCTCTGACAGTGGCGGTGTCAGCGAGGGCTAATCCAGCGGGGTCCTCGCTCCTCCTTTGAAAGCAGCCTCACTAATGAAGAGAGACAGCAGGGGGTGGACAACAGGTTGAAGACACGGGACGGGCGGAGGCATTCCCCTCTGCCCCCAGCCCGCCTTCTCCTCCCCCTCCTCCTCCTCTCTAAACTTGAGGCCCCCAGCTTGGAGGGGAGGATTGTTTTTACGAGCAAGCTAATTGTGAGGGATTTGAATGTGGTTCAAGTCGGATTAACCCAAATGACTAAAGGATGACGGGCCGTGTGTTTGTTCCAAAGTCGACTCATTTAACGGTTCAACAGTCCCATTTGGGCTTCCCTTGCCTCTGTCTTTCTTAGTGTTTCCTGAGACAAAACCCAACTTGGCTCCCAACTTTGCCCTGACCTCCAGGGTCCAAGTCAAATTGAGGGTCTTTATCAGCTAGAGTCACTGAAGTGCTCCATGATACAGTTTCTGCATCAGCTGAAACTCCGTACAAACGTAGTTGGTGGGCGTTGCATGACTCAGCCAGGATGTGTGTGAGCATGTGGGGTGCGAGTGCGGAAGGGGCGGTGCTAATTATCAGCCGCTTGTGTTGTGGGCTGTAGTAAACACAGCGAGACAGTGCTCTGATCGGTCGAGCTCCTCGCCAGTCACATTAAGTTCTCTCTGAAGGCAAACACACACAGCGCTCAGGGGGACGGGACCTTTTCTCCTGCTGGTTGGACTTTGGATTGTTGATTATTGGACCTGGGGGACATTGACTGGCTCTTCCACATACGCTTCTTTCTAGGGATTTATTACCCTGCTGTGGTGAGTGACCAACCTCTGCGCTTCCAAATGCTTGTTTCAAAGTGACACTCCTGTTAAACTATTACTGTTACTCAACGCTTGAAGGAAAATGTTGAGGTTGTCATGAAGATGATTCATCAAATTATCAGATTAGCATTTCCTCTCCTCAAACGTCTGTTTAGCAAGCAGCTTGTGAAACGGGTTTTTCGAAATAGATTTTTTCTCCAGGTGATTATCCAGTGTTATCACAGCAGAGGCGCAGCTCTCATCAACCACCAGTAGTCCTGGTGTTTGAACGGCAGACTTTGCATTTGAGGTGAATCACTTGTCACAGTGTATCGTCAGCCGTTTGTTCTGGCATTAATGTATCATAAGCGTGTATCACTATTTTAACACAAAAGTGCAGTGTGTTTCTCAAGTACCCACTGGCCGGACAATACTGTTGAGCTAAATGTAATGTTGCTGACCTCCAGTGTCACTTATGCGCGGATTATGTCCAAAAAATGATTTGATGCACATCATTTTGATGTACGTTGTGTGTTTTATATTGCATGTGTTTACCCAGCTTCAGCGTGTTTTTGGGCTGGGGGCTCCCGCTGAGACTGAAACATACGTTGCTCCAAGGTTTTACTTGAATATTCATCCAGTCAGTGTGAGGCTTTCACGTCTGTGCACTCTTCTTTTCCCGCGACGTCTGCATATTCCACATCTGCTTCTCATATCACCTTCCCGCTGGCACCCGCCAGCTTTCCCATATTCCTTACACCAAATTGGAAGCGGTTTCCAAAATAATCCATTTCCATGTCAAATCTGGAACAGCTTGTGTCCAAATCTGTATTCTCTGGATGTGCCTTTTTCCCCCTCTCTTCCTCCTTATTTGGTGGTGTCGACCGCCCTCCTGTCTATCTCCTGCGGCTACGTTTAGGACGGTTGCATCACAACTAGTGGCTACACTTGACTCTGTGGAGAGCAGAGAGAGACCAGCTGCTGGTGAGTGCTGCCTTCCTCCTCGCTGTAGATCGACCTGAGCTGAACCTGGTGTCATGTTGTGATTAGGTCCACGGCTTTGGGGAGGATTCACTGGCTCCTCGACTCACTCGGATAACTGCCGTGCGAGTGTTCATCCTTTCAGTCTGGCTTCATGTCCGATCTAGCTGACGGCTGTGTGAAGGTTGCTTTGCGAAAAGAGCGCCGCATGTCGAAACAAAACTTTGACAGGAATGTCAGTCTCCTTCCAGAGTGGAAGGTGCTGTAGCAAGTTTCTTCCTCTGCGGGCGGTAAATCCACCAGCAGAAAGGTCCCATGTTGGATGGTTTTCAGGGCCGTCTGTGTACTGTCAGCATCATTTTGTGTTGCTTACTTCCTTAGCTGTTTGGCTTCATGTCTATTCACCATGAGAGGACTGAAGATCACATGTCGTCCGGCCACTAGTCTTGGTACAACCACTTTTCCAAGCATTAATGCGTCACGAACATCTTGGCTCGACGTTTTTCACTCACTGCCTTCAATGGTCAACCAGCTGTCCTGTCGGCCATGACCACTTTTCTTTGGCCAAACCAGGTTCTGACACTTGGTTTTCATTGATGCTGCCTTCTCTTCCTCTTTTTATCATTGATCACTATAGCCCGTCGTGATGTCAGAATTTACAACCTCCATTCAGTTGTTGGTTTAGTCGGAAAGGCCCTTCTAAGAAGAGGAAGTGGAGTTTGTTACTCATAGAAGTGTTTCCCCTGAGGATGTAGGTAGAGTCGCTGTGGTTATCCTGGATGACCAGGGCTCTGACTCATGCATCAGCGTTGCTGGTCGTTTCTTAAATTAAAGTCACAGCAGTGAGTCAAAGAGTGTGTGGCTTGATAGAGGAGATGTTTTTCGGAATCTCCAAAAGTCTCTCTCTTGTGACTTCTGCAGTTGGACTCATGTTTATGAGTGATCCAGTAAAATGTGGCGTGTGGTCACAAGGACTTAAAGACAAAGACCAGTGTCCCTTTTTATCATATGATGGGTTTCATATTTACATTGACCTCACTGGCCAGACACTGTTGTCCAAGCCGCTTACATTAAACCATCAGCAGCAACATGAAGCAAATTCTGAACCCCCTGTTCCATTTTCCCATCATTGGTGTCATGATACTATTCATGTGAATATTGAAAACATTTGAGTGTATTTTGTTAGTGTATGAAATAAATGTAAAATATATCGAAACATAAAAGCTAACTGTAAACAATGTAGATTTAGTTGTCAAAGTGTTGTCACACATTTGCAGAGATGATTCAGTCCATAATGACCTGTCGGGAAACTCCTCCTCAGTTAATCCACACTTTTAATTACCCTCATCATGAGCTGTAATTAGCCTCTCGCCGTGCACCACGCTTCATTCTGACACACACCACTTACACAAACTTCAACCTGTTCCTGAGCAGCCAGTGACAGGACCTGGATACACAGTAGCTTCTCTCCAAAACTGTGAGTGGAACGGTGGATCACCTTTGTTTGTTTGAACCGTGTGTGGGCCCTCTGGACCTGGTTCTGTTTGGTTATATGCAAAAATGGTGCGGCAACCTGGTTTCACTCACGACGACTGTTTAGAATGGGAATGAAAATCATGACGCATAAAGGTGGATGAAGCTAATGATGATGTGAAAAGCAATGTTTTGGCTTGATTTTTTTCCATTTTATTGTTGACTCAAATTAAAGTTTATAAAGAGTTTTTAGCTTGTAAGCCATCAGTCCTGTGGCTCATTCGTCATCATTTTGTCATGTGTGTCATGGAGCCTTTTTTATTAATTTTTTAATACACCCTATGATAATTTTCTCTCTATATCTGGGCGCACTGTGCGGGATGGTGCAACACAGCAAGTGCCTCTGTTTCAAGTGAGTCCATGTGCACTGTGGAGGTCTTTAATAGGAAGCAGACTCACTTGTTGCATAAGAAACAACCCCTTCCTTCCCCCAGCCCGTCGGACAGATGGCGGCAGAAGAAAGCGGGTGAGCGGCGCCCCTCCCATGCCACTCCTCGACAGATGCGGCGTTTGTTTATTGAAAGTAAATCGGAGACAATCCAGGCGTCTTCTTTTGATCCAGCGCAGCCTCACCATTAGCCCGGACCCTCGGGTTCGAGATGACGCTAATGACCGCTAGCTGGCTGATGTTCTGGGTGGGGGGGGGGATGTTTAAATCTTTGTTTGATCTTTGTCGCAGTTCTCTCTCCTGTTCGACTCTGGGATGATGAGTGCGCTTAAGCACCTCAGTCTTCCGTTTACATCACCATGTGACGCAGTGATGATTTCATTCAGTATCATGATGCTTTGATAATTAAGTTCTTAAACGTTTGACTCATCATTTGTTCATATCAGCATCAGTCAGAATCACAGTCTAGAATCTTGTTACACATGATTTAATCAGACTTTTCGTCTTAAAGTAGGCAAGAACATAAGAGCAAAGCAGAAATGACCAAACAGAAATGGACAAAAAAGAAGCTTTTACACTTATTGCTCTGAAGACCACAGAAACAACATTGTTGTAAAATAAACATTTCTTGTTGCATATTTCAACCAGTGATGTATTTATTCACCCATTTAAACTTACAAAAAAAAATTGAAGTGTATTGAATGAATGAATAAAATAAAAAAATAATTCTTTCATGACATGTTAAAACATGTATTTTACTCGTGTTTGCTAGGATTCTATGTCGAAAATCTGAATTTGTTTATCAGATTTTATCCTGGTTATCATCTGTCGCTCGCTGCGTTGCAGATAAACAGGAAGTGATGCGTCAGTGGGTGGGCATGCTGCTGATAACATGTTTTAACATTTATACTTTTGGAAAGGATTTGTCGACTTTGGTTTCTGAAAGGCGACAATCTCCAGCTGGTGAGCCAGCGATGTTGATGGTCAGGTCACAGGTCAGACCTGTTATCGAGACGGTGAGCCAGCGATGAGTCTGACTTGTGAGCGCTTGTGTCGGCCAAAGTCTGAGAGCGTTTGACGTCACGGGCTGTTTGAGCAAGACGCAGCACGACTCACCCTGTGTGTGTTTGTGGAGGAGAAATGAGCGAGTGGGCTGTCAAGGGTTTTCACCTGAAGTCACTGTGTGTCCACTCCACTCAAGTAGCGATAAATCCCTGAGGATACAGCTGGTCCAGGTGCTGTTCCGGAACCTTACACAGCTTTTTCTTGAGTACTGACTCAGTTTTGCTGACCGACGACACTAAACACCGACACTGTGGACAGAATTTCACTGGTTGAACTGGAACATGCACTTGCATTCGACCATGAGCCTTATAGAAGCTCTGAGACGGCTGGCAGACAGGGGGCGCTGCTCAGACTGGTGATGCTGGTTGGTTCCCTCAGTGGTGAGCGGATGATTTATGATTCAGGATGGAGGTTGTGGGTTTTTCCAGCTGCAGCTTCCTTGTCACCACCTCAGCCTTGGCTTCAGCGATGGCCTGATAGTCTGCAACGACCTGGGTCATCGCTGTGGAATTACGCAAAGCAGAATGAGATGTTTGAGTGTCAGTGATTGAAGGTCCGTCACATGGAGCAAAGTAGCAGTTAGGCTCCAAACTTCGTCTGAACAGCCTGTCCTGCACACCTACAGCTTACATAACGGCCAGTGCGTGTGTGTGCTGCAGGCTACGTGTTTCCTCACATTGGTGAGTGAGTTTGGCACTAGAATGATTTCACTGAATTTGGGTAACATGATGCGGATAGTGGACACTGATGAAGATTGGTTTTGAAGCGTGGACACTGTGAAAGAATACCATGAGAAGTTCCTGCAGTTTCCAAACTTTGGAGTGCTGCAGGCGTGTAGTTGTGTCCGGTGACGTGCCGTGTCAGGGTCATCCGCTAAACCTGGTTCAGCCCGTACGTTGGCCCTCCCCAGCTGATCCAGTTGATGGGGAAGTTGCAGCATATCATAATGAAGGTCTGGAAACTTAAATATGTCCCAGATGATGGGACGTCTTTCAAATATTTCACTTTTTAAGTCAAATTGAAAACACCATAATGGCTATCAAACATGGTCACTTTGTTACTTCTGAGTGACTTCTCAGTCGGTGTTCTTCATCGTGGCGGCCATGTTTTGTTTTTAGACAGTGATTCATAAAAGACACCATGGCAGGCATTTTCATTTCAGTGCCTCCGGACCACAATGGTTACTCCTGAAACTCTGCGACGGTGTCGTGTGTCTGGGTTTATATTCTGAGTCAGTCCTCTAATCTGAGCTGCCGTCATTGATGGCTCGGCCCGGTGCGGGGGAGCCGCGCTGGCGCGTGGAACCGAGGATGTGGAGCCACGTGGCTGCGGACGCTGGTGTGTTCTCAGCTGTCGAGGAGTGGGCTTTCATGTGTCTTATCTTCAGTTTGCCCGAATCCCCCTCCTCCCTCGCTGCTAATCCCAGGGCCAGGCCTGGCGAGCTGGTGTGTGACATGCACGCAACACTCACGACACGTGTTGTCCTGTATGCTGACATGCAATCAGGACTCCCCATACGCACCGCTGCTCCTCAGCTGCTCTGGAGCCACTCAGGCAGCCCAAAATTCCCATCACACCTCATGGTTAGATCCCGAAACCACAGACCTGCAGGGTTCTGTCTACACAAATGAGCCACACACAAACACAACAACCTGACTCACACTGGTCAGCTGCATGTTGGTGACGGACCAAACGTGGCTCTTCATTCTGGTTGTGAGCACATGAAAACGGCACCATCATGAGTGAACCCAGCACGAACAAGTCTAACACCTGGCTATTGAGTTTGGGCTAAGATGGGCGCCAGGCGTGTGATAGATATAAAAATAGGTTGTAGAATTGGAACTACGACCTTCACCATACATTAGTTGGCTCAGAGCAGCTGCCACATTCTGACATTTCATTTGTCCATTATATTGCACATTATTGCACCACATGGACTTGAACCAAGTTGAAAGTCTGTGATGTGAAAGATCATGCTTCCTTCTTCTGCATCGTCGGAGGGAGCCAGCTTCTTCCACCTTCCCTCGTCCCTCATCGACCAATTTCATGAACCTTGTGTGTCTCCACTCCCTTCCTCCATTTTTTGATCCTTGTCACATGGCCTTGCTTTCTCTGGCTTCTCTCAAATTATAAACGGTCTGCTGGCAAAAGTCTTGTTTGTGACTTCAGTTTTTACGGTAAGGATTAATATGCAGCATATTTTTTGAACAGCCGAGTGTGAGGTTTCAGCCTCTCCGTCACAGCCGCAAGGCTCCTGCCGCTGCTGCAAAGAACCAACGACAAGTACATCTGAGAATGTTCCACTGGCAGAACCTTGTCTGAGTGCAGGCACGGATCCGTTACGGGCTGGCAGACACCAAAATCACGGCCACATTCCTGCGTCCTGCTTTAATCCCCTAATGGTCTGGGTAACCGGGTCAACCTGGCACGAGTCATCGATCACTCAGTGCAGACGTTGCAACAGACTCCCCCAACGCTGGTCCAGGTGTCTGTCTCCAGATTATGAAACTTCCCTCTTGCGCTGCATCCCTGAGTCCTGTTTGCTTTGGACGCGGCCCTCACTATTTTTAGCTTGTCTAATTGCTGCAGGAATGTTTCAACTCAATCAGATCTGAGTTATGCGAGCAGCAAAAAGAGCCACTGGAAAACTTTCATGCAGAGGATGTTCAACCACCTGAGCTGGAGGGGAGGCAGGGGGGCGCTGCACAGCCATCCTGTCTGGAGTACCAAAGGACTAATGAGGAATCAAGGAGGAGACCAGGCACAGAACTGAGGGGTAGTTGAAGGTCATTGCTGTCTTTTCTTGGGCCTCTCCCACTGAGGCAGGAAGTCCAGGTCAGTGACTCAGTCTGAGGGAGAAACACAAATTCCTCCATCATCATACCAGCAAGTCACAACACCATCCTAGTTAGCCTCTAATGAAGTCTGCACGTGTGCTGGTTCAACTCCTAGCGATGAGCACAAGCTGCTGGAAGGATGTTGTCCGAAACAAAGTGAGTGGCATCTGATGCTCATGACAAGGAGTGGTGCCAGCTCACAACGAGGGTGTGACAACAAGCCCACTGTCTGGCGCTCCCTCGGTTTCTCTGAGCATGGAGAGTTGTCCAACTTTGAATTTCCCAAAAATGGAGGCTGGGAAATGCGTGGCAAAATGTGTGTTATCGTATGAATGCTTTGTATATTCGGATGGTGACCTCTTTGATGGAGCTGCCTGGCTGCATGGCAGAAAAGCCTCCTCATTCTGAAGTTTGGGAGGCCACCTTTCTCCTTCTGCTCAGTCACTGAAGCCATGAGATTCTCATCACCTTCCGCCCTCTGTGGGCTACAGCGAGGAACCTGCTGAAGGGTCCAGACCAGCAGTGGCGTTCTCTGACTGCTCTCTTGTATTTCTGCGTCTATTTTAAACTTCAGACCACTGTGTGAAGGGGGTGGTGGTGGTGGTGGTCTGGGCCGCGGTGCAGCGACCCTGCAGCCGAGAGGAAGGGCAGAGTTGCTAGATGACAGGGAGTGGTGGGATTGTTGCTGCTGCAGTTTAATCTGAGGCTGCACAGCGTCAGATGGCTTTGACAGAGCAAAGGCACCAATTAGGCTCCTCCATTAGGAAGGGGGCCTTCTGAAGGGGCTCTTTCTTTTCCTCCTCCTCCTCCTCCTCCTCTCTCTCGCCGCCCCCCTTTCTCCTCCCTCTGTCCTCTTCAATCTGAGATTATACCTGGCTAGACATAGGAGGTAGATTAATAAGGCAGCAGGTCAGCACAGGGAGGCGGTCGCTCAGTCGGACGCTTGTCGGGGTCCGAGGTGCCCACCATGGTGGATATGGAGGCGGCCGGTGGCAGCGGGGGAGAGCCTTGCTTCTCTCTGGAGAATATCACGGTAACAGTGGAGGAGGGGGCGAGAGATGGGGTCAAATCTGAGTTGTTTCACTGCAGTCTTGTCTGTTGCTTGTCATCTGGACTTCATAACAGTCCTCATTCTTAATTTCTGTTTTTCTTTTAGTGGTCAATCAGCCCACATAATTAGTTTTACATTTGTACTCTGATCATAGCGATTTCCCATTTATAATTTTGTGGCCAGTTCTCAAATTTCTCTTGTTTTTATCATGGCTGTTTTTTTAAATCGAGAATACTCTTGGGAAGTTTTTGTTTTGCAAAAGTTCATTGATATATCTTTATGTTTTGTTTCGTTTTTTTAATTAAAAACACATTTTTATGGGTAAGTTCCTGCCAGATTCATTGAAATTGTGTATTTTTTCTTTTTTTTTCATTAGTGGCAGAATGTTATTTCTCTGTAGTTTGATGTAAGTTTCAGTAACTGATCTTAAACTCTTTCTGCTCATCTGTGTTTGGCCTGTTTTTGCGATTTATTGCATTTCTATTATCATTATTTATTATTATCTGAGTTTTCATTTGACATTGTGTTCAGGGGTGAAAGGTTCTGCACTTCTGACTTTCACATTCTTAATTGTTTTGTTGTACTTGAAGAGTCACAGCCCTGAAATAGCTGATCCGAAATTCCTGGTGAGTCAGTTAAGGGGTCAAGGTGTCGAATAGTTGACACGATACATAGCTGTTGTTGTTCCACATATTGTAGCATACTCACAGACACAAAGACAGGAAGTTCAAAAGCTGGCCCTCCATTCTGTTTCACTATACATTGCAACTTCCTGATGGTGGTGGAGGGGCCGAAGGGCTGGAGCCCCCTGGTGTCTCTGCCGGGCCTGTGGGTCAGATCTGTCTGGTCCTTAATCCCACGGCCTTCTGCCGCCCGTCGCCTCTCGTCTGCAGTCAGGAAGTGACTGAACTGTGGTCAGTTTTACCGCTGCACTGTTCTAGCTTACATAAGTGTAAGCTGACCGCAGATCAGCGCTTGAGGTGGAAAAGGGAGTTAAAGTCAATTAGCGGTGCCACAGTGGGGGACAGATGGCTGGACAGTGGGAGTCTCCAGGCCTCAGGAATGTCCGTCGCCGCCCGGTGGTTAATTCTAGGCCAGCGCACAAGTGAAGCGGTTCAGTTGACGTAGTTTGCGTTTGTTGTGCGTGCAGGTTTGCCACCACCCGGATTGCCAGGACCTCAACAACAAGAACCCCCTCCACCTGTGTGAGTCATGTGACTCACGCCGCCATTCAGAGAGGACCGACAACATGCACTTTGACCGGCACCCGCGATTTGACTTGCAACCTCAAGGTAGACGTCACCTCTTCTCCCAGTCTGTGTTGATGTTCTCACTCGCTTATTTCTCTTTCAGCCCCCATCCTGTCTCGCAACGTGTCCACACGCTCCTGCCCCCCGCTCACCGGCCCCCCCTCTGACATGGAGGAGGAGGACGAGGGCAGCAGTGACCGCGGGTGAGTATCTCCTCCGCCTGCTCTTGCAGGATACCTCTGAAACTCTGTTTGCTTCAGGGAGCGAAAAAGTGGAGGGATCAAGTTGGTGAAGAAGAAGCCGCGGAGACGACACACGGATGTGAGTCATCTCGTTGTTTACTTCCCAAAAACTGTGTTTACAAGACCGCGGCACGTCTGCCGTTACCCAAGATCAAGCCACCTTTTAAACATAGGTTTTATTATCAACTCTGGTTGAGCTACTGCAGATCAAAAATGTGAGTGAAAGATCATGTAGGCCATCGTTAAAACGTTGTTGCTGTGTGCTAACCTCTACAGGATCCCAGTAAAGAGTGCTTCAGCCTCAAGTTTGACCTCAACGTGGACATCAACACTGAAATAGTTCCTGCCATGAAAAAGAAAACTCTGAGGTCAGACCCCCAGTTGGTCAGGCCAGGGTTCATTTGAGCTCATGCTGTCTCATGCCCCCTACAGGGAGGTTTTGGGCCCCGTGTTTGAGAGGAATGGCATCGAGCTGTCCCGGGTGGACCTGTTCCTGGACCAGTCCAACACACCGCTGTCCCTCAACTTTGAAGCGTATCGTTTTGGAGGTCACTACCTCAAAGTTAAAGGTGACAACTAAACCATATCCCTCTTGTGCTCTTGTGTATCTAGGATGGTCAGGCAGGTTTGACCCTGCTGGTTTGACCCTGCTGACCTACTGCAGCGGTGACAGCCAACTGGCTGGAGAAGACGGTGGTTATAATGTTATGGCTCGATACCGGTGACAATGTGATTTTCTTTCTATCAGCTTTACAGCATGTTCAGGATCCGCTGTGCTCCTGTGTTCAGCTTCATGAGCCCCAAACTGTGCAGCGTTTTCATACCTCAAGCTGTGTGGTCATAATGTTTCACTCCTCTCATCATCAGCAGCGTGAAGTAGAGAACAGGAAGAAAACAATCCTTCTACTTCCTGAACTTAATCTGATCCATCCGCTTCCACACATGTCATCGAGACTGGCATCAGTCGGCTGCCGCGGTGCTCTGAAGCAGCGCCGTGACACAGAGACGGCCGCCAGGTCTTGGAGCGGAAACTGGAACCGTGCCTTGGCAACACTTGTCGCCGTTGGACCATCAAAGGTCCATTCAGGCCCGGAATAAAAGACCCGCTGCCAGGACTAATTGGTTTTCTATTGAGCCAGTCGCCGTGACGACTCGTTGCTCTGGACTCGGTTACTGTCCTGCTGGTCACTATTGGACGGCTACTTGGTCACATGACAGGAGGCTTCCAAACCATTCTCTTGGGTTCTGCTTTGGAATCAGTTTGAGTTTTCTAGAATGTTATGTTCATACCAAAGTTTTCTCTGCGCCTCTCCTATGTTAGCTAACATTAGCCTCTAATCTGTGAGGGCTAAACAGTAGGTGAGCAAATGCATGAGATAAAGCACACACAGCATCACTGTCTTTGTTTTTCTAGCTCCTTTGTCTTCAACTTTATCAGCAGACTCTCACCAATATATGTGTTTTATGTAGAGCTATTGCTCCATCGTTGCTCTGGTTTTGATGGCGGCTTTACTGCGCTAAGATCCTGTGAATAATGTTGACGCCCGAGCATTAGTTAATCAGATAGGAAGCTACTTTGAGTGACGTGAGCCTGGTCTTTCCTTACTTACTTTTCACCTGTTTCATGCTTCAGGGCACATTGCTAGCTATCATTAGCGTCTCACCTCTTTCCTGGTGCTAACTAGACCAGAATCTACTCTGTTGCAGTGCTGGACATGGTTTAGCTCAGTAACATCAGCAGTTCTGTGATGTGATGTGGACGAGAGCTGAAGTTGAAAACCTTGTCAGGATGGTCATTTTTCTGCACGACTCACCATATGCATTTGCTTCCTGCAGCGCGGCCGGGCGATGAGCTGAAGGTGGAGCAGGGGGTGAAGGACCTGCGCTCGCTCAGCCTGCCCAACATGAAGCCTTCCGGGAGCCCCTACATCCTGACTCCGGACCGGCCAGAACATGGGTCGCTGGGTCGCAGGGAAAGTCCCGATCCACTGGTGAGTCACAAAACAACTTGATTTTTTCTGTTTTGGGTGTTGTGTTTTGTGCTCATCATCATCACTAGATCATCGCTAGAGGTGGATAACCTCGGGTCAGGCCCGAGTTATAAAACACTTGTTTACTGGGAAAACTGCTGTGTAATGTTCCAAAACACTGGAAAGCACCGGGACTATATCTGACCTCCTGTACAGCCCAGGTGGTTTGTTGTTCTCTCTTGCTGAGGAATCCAAACAAGCCACTTGACTGTGTACACCGTCAGTGTCGCCCTCTGTCCACACGGGGGTGTTGCCGCCCCGATTTACTCACTGTCGATGGCGATGTTGATCATAGTTTATATCTCAAACCTCAAAAACTCTTGCCGAGTTGGTTTGGAGCCTTTCTGTTGAGTCACCAAGGGTCAACAGGAAGTTCAGAGTAAACTTGTGAAGTGATAAACAGTTCAAGCAAAGATTCCTAACAGATTTTACAATTTGTATATATTTGTATATATTATATATTTTTGTATAAGTGTAGTTATTCACTTCTTTATTGGCAGACTTTTAATCTAGTTGGTTTATTTATTCTTGTTTTCATGAGCTCTGGTCATAGTGTGTGTAGTATTTATTTTTTTATTTCAGTCTGCTTTCCATTTTATTTTGTATTTTACCCCAAGTCATTTTTACTTGACAGTATTCATTTGAATTCATTCGTTGGTGAGAACTGTTATGTATTTGTGGCTATATTATCTCATTCGTTTATTTGCGTTATGATTATTATTATTATGTCTATGTTATTATGTATTATGATACATACAAATTGCGATCTGACGTTGATGGGTTTAATATGCCACGTCGTGAAGAGCTGAGCTAAAAGCTACTCCGTCTCCAAGACCGGAGCAGAGGCTCAATAAAGTCCAGTTCCACTTTTGTCTTCTTGGCTGAACGGCTCTTGTGGGTCCACCGGGTTTATAGAAGTTTTAGAGACCAAGCATAAGTGAGGCTTCTCAGGTTGCTGTGACAACTGCTCCCGTTGGGATCATGCCTACTGACTGTTTACTGGAGGTCTAGTGGTCAGTCTGTTGGAAGGTTTTATAGAGACCCAGTGGTGTCTGGTTCTCCAAGACCCGATTTAGGCTCATTATGATCACTCCAATCACCGTACTTGACCATGTGACCTCCATCTCTCTTCGCCCAGATATCTCTTCTGTCAGTAACCTGTAAGCCAGTTGTTCGTTTTACTGCCTGTGTTTTATTTAATCAACCCGGATCACACCAGACGTTTATCTTTAGTGTCAGCCATAAAAGTTACACTTTCAGTTCCAGAGAAAGAGCACAGAGCCGTGATACTGAAACTACAATGGCACAGTTTACTCTGAGCTACAGTAATTCCCTGTGCGTCAGGTAAAGATTCATGTTGGATCAGTGTGGATGAAGCCTGAACACACATCAACTAAGAGAGTTGCTACTTGAGCCGTAATTCGTGTAGAACGTGATGCTAAAGGCTAGTCAGTAGCTGAACCTCAGAATGAACCACATCCTTGTGTGTTCTAGTTTCAACGCTGTTCCCTAAAGTCTGTTTACCCCAGTTTTACCTCGTCATTTGCTCTACTACAAGAGAGCGATGCCTTTTAAAGCTTAGAATCTTGGGAGGTTTGTGGAGTCTTACTGCTTATTTCATTGTAGTTGACAGTGACCGTTGAAAGTTCAAAGTTTCGTCGCCATAAAGCGCCGCTGCCTTCCGTTTATTACAGAGGTTATATAGTTTGGAGGAACTGAAAACCTCAGTGGAAAAACAAACGTGACCTCCTTGTTCTTCCTACCTTTCTCTCTTGCATTAGTTCTACTGCCATTGTGTCTCTAAACCAAGCCTGATCCCGTCAGACGTTGACCTTTTTTGCCCCGCCATTAAAAACTTTCAGTTCCAGGGAAGAGCTCTGCTGAGATGCCGGAATTGTAGTGACACAATTTTCTTCCGAATTATACATGTCAGGGTTGTGTGACGCCCACGAGGGACTTTTATGGGAAGGAATGGAAGAGGAGGAATGCAGTGCAGTTTGCTGTTAGTTTGGTTCTCATCACTGCTGAGTCTGAGCATCAAGGTCATAACACACCAACTTAGCCAGGTGACTGCAGGGCCTGCCTGTGATAACTACACAAACATATGTGTGCTGCGCTGCTGTGACTGGTAGCTGTGAAACATAAGTCTCCCTGCGTGGACATCAGCTGCCCTCAAAGGTCAAGCAGGTCGGTTGTGGTTTGAAAGGGTCTTTCCGCTTTCTGGTTGTGAGTAAGCTCAGATACAGGGTTGGCTTTATTGGATGGAGTCGTTCATGTGGTCTCTCTAGAGCAGAGTGAGAGTGGCGCCGACTTCAGCTCCACATCAGCTGCATCAACCCTTCACCCAGTCACCAGTTCATTGGAGGTTTGATTGCGCTTCTGTCTCGCCATCTTCCAAAAGTAGAGAGTTGTCTTCAAGTGTGATCTGGGACGACACCGTAGCAGGAACCAAGGACACAATATTGTTTAGTATTGTTTATTGCATTTTTAGTATTGTTTTGTATTGTCATCACTTCTTGAAGGCAAGGTTATCTCTTCAACCCCGTAATTCACATTCCAGTTTTACATAATCATTATTGTGGTACGTTGGACTTTCATTGTGCGTTGATCGAGGGCACGACCGCATGCTAGCACATAATCGACGGCAATAAAAAGCCGGGATAAGGTCAATCATTATTAGCCAAAGTTCCTCATCGTGGCCCGGTTTGTTGTGTAACCGCTCGAGAGTACGAGAGTCGCTGGGAAAATATCTGCGTCAGCAAAAGTGCCCCGAAAACATGCCCCGCGGGAAAGAAGCTGGTGAGAGTGGGCAGAGCAGCGTCTCCACGGGGACGTCTTATTTTGGTTGATGTCTGACTGGAACCGTGATGACAGCAGATGGATTGACATTGTTGTTCCTCAGCTGGGAAATGGTGGTGTGCACTGAGAGAGAGAGAGAGAGAGAGAGAGAGAGATCAAGTACTGGTACACACCAATGAGATGCAACTCCTGGTTCATAATACCCGTGTAACTGCCTCTACAATGACTTGACTTCCCTCAGCTGACCTCCTATTAGCTGGCAGTACCAGTACTACAACCAATACACACATCTGCAGTGCTTCCTTCATTTTTATAGCGAAAGCTTTTAGCTAGTTCCGAGTCACATGTTCTCTTCCCAGCACCCGAGTGTGGATGTGAATTGTGCGAGAGTTTGATTGTCCCGTCACAATGTCCACTGTTGTCCCGTCACTTCAATGACAAAAGGCCAGTAATGAGGCGACTGAAGCGACGAGACAGTCGCTACAGTTTGGTAATGAGGCGACAAGTATCAGTGACGACGGCGATGATCACTCCTTTCATGCTGTAATGTCATTTGTTGCTTATCTTCTCCTCTAAACTCAGAGCTCACAGAAGCATGATCAGGCTTCTGTCGTCCATAACCCCTGGCTCAATGTGCTTAGTTTAGAAAGTTAGCTTAAAAATGCAAATTTGCTAAAGTCATTTATATTAGTTTTGATGATGGAGCAGAGGAAGTGCTTTAACTGTTATGGTTTTGAATTGATTGTTGATGGTCACATTTGCATCTCATAATTAATGGCAGCCGGTCATTCATTCATTTGATCACTTTCATTGTTGCTTTAAAGTGAATTTAGTGTTTCTGCTTCTCAGTTATTTTGAGAAATAGTAACGAGAGAAGTCCTAAAGAAAAATTTATTAATGGGAGATGCTTTTATTTGCTGGTAGTTGATGCTTAAACTGTGAATAACTGATTGAAAATATAATCAGAAGCCGTAAAATGTCATTGTTAGACTTATCTAAAGAGATGCTTGTCTGGTTGAAAGGACTGTGTGAGAGCAGCTAGAAACCAAGCACTTCCTGGTGTAGTTGTTTGGGGTGTGGGGGGGGGGGGTCCTTTGTTGCCCCTGACTCTGATTCATCTATTATCTGCCCTCCATATGTTGTGGGGGCGGAGTCTCGGGCTGCAGATGCTCGAGGAGTCTGGAGGTGGAGGACACACCTCGCCCGTGTGTTGACCGTTGATCAGGTCAGCGCTTCACTCAGTCTTGGCTGCAGACTCACCCGGCATGGACTCTCCTTAACACCAGACTCCACTTTTACTCTTCACCTGGCATTTTTTTTTGACCTGAAACAATCGGGAAAATGGTGCGTTTTCACCGCCTGACCTCCTGGCGCAGCTGGGACCTGCTGCACGAAGACTTGGTCATCCCCGAGTCCAATATCCTGGAACCCAAGTCTCCCCTTGACTGTCAGGTGAGAGCAGGACAGCAGCTGGATTATCGGTCATCACCGACTGAAACACTGCTGTTTGTTTTCTTGGTGCTTTTGTTGTCGTCGGCAGTGGTGTGTTCCTGTAAGGACGGGCTGTGACCTGACTGTGTCCACTGTCTGTAACTCCCAATCGTCTTTCCATGATAATTGGATTGCATATACTTGGCGCAACCTTCTCTCTGGGTGGTCACAATGTTCTGTCTGGTCAGTGTCTGGCAAGCTCAGGTGGCAGGTGGGGTTGGCTCAGATAGTTGGACTCAGAGTTTTGTGTCATGTTTTGTTGTCTGATGACGATTCACTGCTGATACACAGTTGGAAAGCTTTTGTTTACAGGTTTTCTGGAGAGCTGCGTGTGGTGTTGTATGGCACATCATGTGGCTCTTTGCTCGTCTTTTCTGATCTGGTAAGAGTCTCTTTCATGAGACCCTCCCGGCATGAATGCATTATATTACATTACGCTGGTTGAGAGTGCTGACTTGTAGTTGTACCCCATACTCCTGCTCTATACGGGGCCCCACCATGAGACAGTGGATGCAGGTTCCAACAACTAGCGGAGCACGTCCAAGAATTGATAACAAATGTTTTTGGCCACCTGTTAGCAACTTTAGCATCTCTGACAGCTGCTTTGTATTTTGAGTCCTAAACTCTTATTTCTCATTAAAGCAAAGTGCTTCAGTACTTCACTTGTTTTCAGATGCTGACTCTGCTGCATATCTGAAATCTTTTTAACGTTGAAGTTTGTGCTCCATTACTGTGGTCTTCCCAGCCTTGAAACGTGAGTCTTTGTCTCAGTGGTGTGTGGGAGCTTCCTTGTTGTTCGACACGTGTGTCAGTCGTGCTGGAGGGTCGTGGCTTTTTTTCCCCCGTCGTTAATCATCTCACCTGATCAAGGCGAGTTGTTATCAGGCACATGATGGTGGTAGCACCCGGGGGGAGGGGTCAGGGGTCCCCATCTCTGCCCGGCTATTTTCATACACACCCTCCCAGTCATTGATTTCCTTTGAATCGGGGCCAAGGTTAGCAGCAGAAACCGCCATGATAAGATAACAACAAGATATCATTAACTCTGCTGGACACACAAGTCAGTGGAGTTTCTTCCTCAATGGTGACGCACTGGTCGACACAAAACAGAAAACACACTGTGGAGGTCTCGTCTTTTCACTGAAATTGTTTCATTATTTAAATTTGAATTAAATAGCATTCAATTAGTGGCATGGATTTTTTTTTCTTTTTCTATTAAAAACACATTTATGATTTCAAAACTGCAGCAGGGTTTTGATAATGGTGATGTCATTAACATTGACTAATCCCATTTAATTTTCCGCCAAAATTAAACATTATCATGTCATTATTGAAGTCAAACCACATGTGTATTTACATGTCCACCGTCTGTATTTTAATCGGAGTTTGATTTCCAAAGTGTGTTGTGTAATTGTTCCGAGCCAGCTTTTCCTGGACTGAACATGAAAACAAAGGAGAACTTCCTGCGCCACTGCTCATGTCATGGCTGACCACTGTGCTATTGTTTCACTGCCTCGTGACCACAAAGTGTAATGAAGCCTAAAGGAGTGTTTAGTGAGGCCATTCTTACGACGCATGTTCTCATGACACGCAGCTATGCTAACCCCTCAGGTGCTTTTGCTTTAGCGGCTAGCTACACGGCTACGAACCACCTTCAGTGAGGATTGTTGAGCTTCATGTCTTGCTAACTGCAGCTCTTGTATAGCTGAACACAGTGATAGTTCTCGATTTGTATTTTACAAACCAATAAAAAATGTCATTTTAGATTCACACATAAAGTTTTCGTGGTTAATGTTCAGTACCTCAACTTTGTCGACTGAAGTATTAACACATCCATTCCACCTTGTTGCCATTGTCGTTCAGTTGAGAAGTAGCTTTTTGGAGTTACACAGAAATTGTGAGTCAAGTCTGCTCTTGTGTTGAGCAGCACTTCTTAACTGTCTGTACATTTTTGGGTCTAAAAATGGTGGGAGATACATAAATCAGTGGGTGTACTTTAGAGAAGTACCAGGCTGAGGTTTGCAGCCCACCCCCCAGCTGCTCACCCCGCCCTCCTCTTCCTTCCCCGTACAAAGAGGCCGGATCCTGCTGGTTGCTATGACTTCACGTCTTGTAACGCGAGCAGCTTGACCGCCGGGGCAGCAGGAGGGTCTGGACGTGGCGAGTCCTCTCAGCTGGAACTGTTGCAGGCAGAACTTTGATGGAGGAATATTTGGGGGTCGTCTGGTGACACTGAAGGTTGTGGGGCTTTGGTGCGTGACTACATCAGACCCATGAACCCGACTTAAGGATTAGGATGGTTTTCGTTACTTTTGACATGCCGTTGGCGTCCATGGTGAGCTCCTTTTATTTAACCCACAGGATGGTGACCCCTGAACGATGATAGCCATGTGTCATTTTTAAAGTTCTGCTCGTGTCTTTAAACAATGACAGAAATCTCAAATGTGAACTTTGCACATATTTCTAATGCTAAGCTTAAAAATAAAATATTGAACACAGGAGGATAGAAGTCAAATTCCCCAAATACTACAACAGCATGTGCGTGTGCCGGAACATTTGACTTTATTGACTGGTCCCTTTCGGGTGCATGATACGGTTTCTAAAAAACTGGTGACCCAAACAGCCTGCTTCCTCCAGACTGACCTCTTCCTGTGTTCTTGACCAGATTTCCCCAGAAAAGTCCCGTCAAAAGCCCAGGTTGCTTTTGTTTTCGCTTTGCTTGTTCCCTGGTGTTTCCACTGTAAAGCCTCGTCCTGCAATCACTCCTCACCTCAGACACATTTCCATCTCGTGCTTTTTAATCTACTCTGTTGAGATTTAGGTTTTGTGCTCAAGAGGAGCATCATCATCCTTGAATCCTCAGCAGCTGTTGACGACAATGTTAGCTTTATTCGCTCTTGCAAAGTTTTCATTCTGGAAGTGTCCTGTTGTGGCGAGCATGTTAGCAAACTTGCACCGTCATATCTGTGACACAGTGGGCCAGACATTTGGTCCGGTCATCGCTAAATATACTGACTTGTCTTGGAGAAGCCACTGGCAGCGTCCAGAAGCATGTGTCCCAATAAGTGACCAGGCCCTTACGCAGTGCCTCCTCTGACCCCAAGGGCCTTCCATATATGCATGTTGTCACGGAGGGGGGCTTGCTGAAAGGATTCGATTGGAATTGTTGGTTAGTTTCAGCCGCAACCTCCTGGAATGTTTAGCTCCCTGTCGCTGGTGTTTGATGGACGCTGACCCCCTGCTGGCGGATTCCTCCACGGTGACACTGCAACGGTAAAAACAAGTGCTTCCTCAGATACCAAGGCGGCCGCTGTTTGTTTGCTCTGCAGCAGCTCGTAAAGTGGAGGGTCACTGACAGGGGAACAATAGAGGTAGGGAAGGTTGTTGACGGCCCACTTCTGTTCTTACGGAAGCTGTGTGATGTAATGAGCATTCTCTCCGAGGAAGTGGCCGCGCTTCCCTCTCCTGTTTGGATAGAGGGATGATATTAGCCATGATGTCACGGCTGTTTACTGTCTTCTTCTGCTTCCTCCCGACATGACATCATCTTGTGTCTCCTGCAGGGTCAGGCACGACGAAGGAAGAACATGACCGAGTTCCTGGGGGAGGCCAACATCCCGACCCCGGACGCGCTCGGGCAGATGGGCGGGTCCCTGCCCAGTGCCGGAGGTGTACCTGAGAGCTGGAAGAACCGCGCTGCCAACCGCTTCAGCGTTTTGTTCAGCTCTAACACAGGAGCCGGCACGTTCGGCAAGGTAAGGAGCTGAGATTCACACCTGAAACTTGAGTGACCAGTAAAAGCTTCTCAGCTGCTGTTAGAAACAGTAGCCGGTCATGATTTGTCATTTCCTTCTCATCGTCACGGCGAGTGAGAAGATGAAAGAAACTGACTGGTGGGAGAAGTGATCTCTCTGAACCGATGAGCAGGTCATACTGTTATCGCTGGGATTTTGAGGAGACACACACCAGACTTGATGGAGATGCCAAAATCAGTATTTGTCTTCTCTGGAGCTGAAGTAACCTTGTTAAAACTGTTAGATTAGACGGATTAAAGACTGTTCTGTCAAGAAGACTCGGTGCCTTAACTTCCAGAGACGACAGATGTCGTCTGGCTGCATCCACAACGGCTAGCTTCTCTGTGGAGCATGTGCCACTCAACTGAGTGCTACTAGTGATGGGTCCCGCACACCACAGGGCAATCCCTGTGGCAGTGCGTGTACCGCTTTAAGACATTCACGTGACTGTGTCGACTCGGCAAAAAAAGGTGCCGAACTGTGTTTCTAAGGAAGCGCATCTGTCAACAGGATGCAACTGCTGAAACAATCTAATCTCACGGTTCCTTATGAATGAATGAATCTTTGTGGATTGTGGAGCAGCTCCAGGGGAAACGCAAGTTCTCTGCCGTGTGGGACCATTTTGATCTGCTACTGGAGAATAATGTATTTATTTCAATCTCCTTGTTTTAGCCAGTTTGTCTCTGATTTTTGACTTGTCTTGTTCCATTTTAATTCAAATTAATTTCAAAGTAACTCTTAATTCTCTATTATTTTTGCAAGAAATGCAACAGACTTAATTTATAAAATTTTGAAATATTGGAATGTATTTTTTTTTTAATTGTCAAAAGAAAATCCACAAGCATCCTCATTCACATCATTTTCACGTTTTTCACATTATGATTTATGTTCCCATTATTTCAAGATATGGAATAATACAATATGAGTGACCTAAATTATATTATTGTACACAGTATACATTGAATCGGTGTCAATTCAGTCTGTCAAGTCGGTTGCCTGCAGGGATTTTTAATGTCCAGCAGGTGTCCGCATTCAGTGACACAGCATCAACACAGTGTGTTGTTGTGTCGAAACGCTTTATAATGCCTCATTTACCTGTCGCTTGGTGGCATCACTGTTTTTATAAAGTCGTGGATGTGCATGTATCCAGATAGAACTGTGTCCAGTCCTTTATAGTCAAAAGGATGACATTGTGACGGAACAAGGCAGATGCCATATTTAAGTCGTTATGACGCAACAAAGGCAGATGCCATATTTAAGTCGAAACCCAACTTTTTTGGCACCATACTGTAGTATATCTGGCACTGGCCTTCCAGCTGCTTCTACACAGTGAGGACCTTTCTTTTAAAAACGATGGACTTGCGGCAAGTATCAGCCAGGCGTCATCTCGTCTCACTCAGAACGCTCGGCTTACGCTGTGGCCTGAGTTTGAAGGTGGCGCGCAGTCGCTTTTGGAAGAAGGTGAGTGAGAGTGATGCGTTTCTCAACTCGCCAAACTGTATTTCAACTGAAATATTTTTAATTATTCGTGAGTTTTACTCATGATGGAACGTGATTCGTGTGACAGCCGGCGCTGTGACGAAGCCCCGCTGGTTGTGATGCGCCCGCTCCTCCCTACTCGCTGCTCACTGGGCAGCAGCATGTCTGCCGTGCCTGTCGTGTCAAGTTTGCCTCCTGCAGCTCATGCGCGGGAAAATGCTGCGGAGAGTTTGAGAGTGAGACCGCTGGTTCCCTAGCAGAAGGCTGTTAGCTCTGCTGACGATTAGCAACACCGGCCGGTCCGAGCGTGACATTCGAAACGCGAAGAAATAATCATTCATTTCACCAAGCGAGATGTCGTTTATGCGGAAACGACCGGATCCGTCGCCCGTTTTGGAGGGTGGGTGCCGCCTTCGTCAGCCACCTGAATCTGAAACTTTTGAAAACATCTGGAGTGGGAACTTCCATAAATGCAGTGCTCTCTGTCTCCCGCTACATCCGGCCAGTATGTACATATTTCATGGACATAGCAAAGTCTCAAGAGTGTCACCAACCTTCCGCCTCTCACATCCAATTAAATGTTTTTTTATTTGGTCCTTTTGACAGAATAGTCGCTTCATTCTGCAAGGGTTTTCTATTTTGATCCTCAGATTCTTTTTGGGATCAGAAATAATTTACATTCATCACATGTTCCACTTCAGTCAAAAAAGGTCTAACATGTGAGTACTGTATGAAATGACTGTGATGTCTTACGGGTGGGTCAGCAGTGTTCTCCCTTATGACATCACAGAGTGCGTTGTCCTCACTCTGCCTTTGTTCCTGCTGAGGTCGCCGCAGATGTCAGACAGTGACAGTCTGTCAATCACCTGTCACTGTGGCAACCATCTCCTTTCATGGCGGCACCGCCTCTTTAACCTCATTAGAACCAGAGATCTCGCTGGAGACCTGGACCTCTGTCACTTCACTACCTCCACGTGTCCCTGAGTAGCCCACTCCTCATTCAACCCGTGCCCTGTCTGTCCGTCTCTGATGGTCCGTCTTTTGTTTGCAAGCCTGTCAAAGTCAGAGCTACAACATCAGAGCTGACAGCGGTGACAAAAGCCCGACAGCTTCTGTCCACTGCTGAGGTTCAGAAAGGTCTGTTAGAGACTTCTTTACCTAATGTGCATGTCAAATATGAGTTAAGGAGTTGATTCTAACTTGACATGTTTTCCATTTTAGAGTCTCTTGTCTAAAGATTTTATTTATGTTTTGACAGGAAGTGGACCGGCTTGAGCAGCTGCAGAGCAAGCTTCACTCCTACACCATGTTTGGACTCCCAAAGGTTCCTCACCAGCTCTCATTCCACCATGACTCCTGGGAGGACGAGGAGGAAGAGCTGGAGGACAGCTGGCAGTCGCTGCTGGACAACCCCGAGGTAGCACCCACGCATAGTCACACTCACACGTGGACAGTAAACATAATAAAAATTAGTCCAGGAAATGTGTTTCCGCCCCTTAACATGAGTAATAACACTCATATTAGATCACTGTTTGTAAATAGATTTTTTAAATTTAACCAATAACAAGTCAGTCAAACTCCCGAGAGCTTGACCTTTATCTAATGAACACATGATACTGGAGCTTTTATGATGTTCCGTAAGTGCTGACGACACTTTCAGTCCCACCTGACAAATCTCTGGTACTTCCCGTCATGACTCTCACTCTTATCTCCACTGAGAAGTTCCCCACCAGCACAGCATTTCTCGACCGTCTCAGGAACCTGAACTGTTACCGTGGTGACCGGCAGCCCGACACGTGTTCTGTGCCTCCCCTACACACTTGCATAACTGACGATAATTGTGGAATTTACAGCTTCATAACTCTGCCAGCTAGCTGAGGATTTTATCACCCAGGCTTGAGTTCAGAGTGTCTGACCCTGCTGACCGCAGCTTCACCCTCACTTCAACTATTCATGACCCTGAATGTTCGTGGTGCTCTGATAGCGTGTCGTGTTCTCACCTGTACTTCGATCTGTTTCAGGGGCTGACCAGGCGACAAGTCCACCAGCAGGAGGCAGTGTGGGAGCTGCTGCAAACTGAAGCCACCTACATCAGGAAACTCCGAGTTATCACTGAGGTGAGTGGTCCTCTGCGAGTGCTTATGCTGCTGGCAGATCTAGTAGTTCTTCTGCTGCATACGACTCTCATTCACACTTGGTTGTTTTCTGTGGTCCAGCTCTTCCTGTCTAGCCTGCTGAACCTTCAGGACAGTGGTCTTCTTACGGAGGTGGAGCCAAGCAGGCTCTTCAGCAACATCCAGGAGATCCTTCACCTGCACACGACTCTGTGGAACCAGGTCATGCTGCCGGTGCTGGAGAAGGCCCGTCAGGCTCGGATGCCGCTGGACCCCACCAACCTCCATGAGGGGTTCAGTACGGTCAGTTGTGCTTTGGTTTGTCGGCTCCTTCTGTGCTGAGGGAAGAGTCGTCTCATCCAAGACTGGTGTGTGTTCAGTTTGGTTCCAGGTTCCAGCCGTACATCCGCTACTGCATGGAGGAAGAGGCCTGCATGGAGTACATGAGGTCGCTGCTCAGGGAGAACGAGCTCTTCAGGACCTATATCACAGTGAGTCCACAAAAAGCCAGTCCATTCTTCCCAGTCAGCTCTTCTAACTGCCACCCCTACATCTACCTGGTTCCTTCAGTGGGCAGAGGCACACAAGCAGTGCAACCGTCTGAAGCTGACCGACATGCTGGCCAAGCCCCACCAGAGACTCACCAAGTACCCGCTGCTGCTGAAGATTGTGCTGAAGAAGACGGATGACCCGTCGGCCCGGGACATGGTTAGCGGCATGGTAAGGACCGCAGACGCGTTTGAGACGGCCATTGCTCTCCATGGTGCTGACGTGAGTGTGACCTGCAGGTGGCGGCAGTGGAGCGCTTCATCAACAGCGTGGACTCTCAGATGCGCCAGTGTCAGGAGCAGCAGAAGCTTGCCACCATCTCAGCCCGCATCGAGTCCTACGAAGCTGTAGAGGGCAGCAGTGAGGAGGCGGAGAAGGTGAGTGACCAACACTAGAACACAGACTGCTCTCAGCATCTGCTTCCTGTAACACTCTGTGTCCTTCCAGATCCTGAAAGAGTTCAACTGCTTCGATCTGATGTCTCCCATGAGAGGAGTCAGTCCTGAAGAGACGCGTCAGCTCCACCTGGAGGGGGCGCTGAGGATGAAGGAGGGCAAGGAGAGCAGGGTGAGACTGAAGACTGTGAACGGTGATGCTGCTGTCCCCTCTGTTCTCTGGGCTCACTCTCCCTCCCTGACCTGCAGATGGACGTCTACTGTTTCCTCTTCACTGACCTGCTGCTGATCACCAAGTCGGTGAAGCGGGTGGAGAAGGTGAAGATCATCCGACAGCCTCTGATGCTCCACAATGTGGTGTGTAAGGAGCTGAAAGACCCGGGTGAGTTCAGAGGGGCATGAGGCTCATGTTGTTGAGCTGTCACTGAAGGTTCTTGTCTGACCTCCGCAGGCTCCTTCATCCTCATCTACCTCAACGAGTTCAAGAGCGCCGTGGCCGCTTACACCTTCCAGGCCAACAGCGCCTCCCAGGGGCGAAGCTGGGTCGACGCCGTCTGCAACGTCCAGGTACTGAATTATTCCTGCATTGTTTTTGAAGTGCCCCGCAGTGATCTGACCCAGGGTGTTCCACTGAGCAGAACCAGCTGCAGCGGCTGCAGGCAGAGGAGGAGCTGAGGCTGCAGCGATGTCTGCAGGGAGAGGAAGAGGAGGAGGAAGACGAGAGCAGCAACTCCACCACCAGCTCACCTGCGCTCAGACATAAAGAGTCTCAGAACACCAGGTGTGTGTGCCAGTGTGCATGCGTGCGTTTGTTGAAGTCTAACGCCTGCATCTTGTGCGTCACCAGCCAATCGGACGGCTCCACTGAGACTCTGTCGGTGATGGACGTGGATGATCCCTCTGAACAAGCGTCTTCTGCTGCCAACATGAACCTGGACAGCTCCACTGTGTCTGAAGGGTCCGAGGTCCAGCAGAGCCCCGGAGACGAGGAGGACCTGGACCCGCAGTGTCGCTCTCTCTCCATGGACAGTGCCTACGGTACTCTCTCGCCGATGTCTCTCCTGCGAGAACTGGAGCCGGCGCCGGGTCAGAGTGAAGGAGAGGAGACTGAGGAAGAGGGGGAGCTCCAGGTGGAGTTGGGGGCGACAGTAGAAGAAGAAGAGGAGGAGGAGGAGGAGGACTCTGCGTCGCTGGGGTCGCAGGTCTCAGTGGTCCAGTCTTGCAAACCTCGTCGGCGCCCGCACGTGCAACCGCGAGCCCACCCTTTACCCACACTGTCCTCACAGACACTGTCCCGCTCCGAGGACAACCTCCTGCAGCGCCTGCGCCCCAGGACGCCGCTGACCCACACCAGGTCCCTCAACACAGACCCACTCGACCAATCACAGCACAGGGAAACGGACTCCTCGTCGCTGCCTCACAGCCGCAGCCTGTCAGAGCTGGGCCACCACTGGCAGGACGAGACCAACCCCCCGGACAAGCTCATGGCCACCCTGATGAGGGCGGAGGCCGCACTCAGGACAGGGGCCAGCACCTCCTCACCGACCTTCAGGGACGCAGAGGACGAGTCCTCGGGGAGGATGTCGCCGGGCAAGAGGAAGTCACCCACGCCGCACAAGAAGCTGACGCTGGCTCAGCTCTACAGGATCCGCACCACCATGGTCCTCAACTCCACCCTGACTGCATCGTAAGTTGACAGACTCATTTACAGACCTTCAGACAGTGTAATGAGTGACATGAACAGCGGAAGCTTGCATTCTACTTTTTTGCCACTAGATGTCAGCAGAGATCTTAGAGCTTTCTAAAAGCAAGTCGCGTTATCTAGAGTTATGATAAAACAACAAGCCTAGATGTGATGGAATAAGTCTAATACTGTAATTTATATATAATTTAGTATAATATATATAATACTTTCATCATGTTCTGTTGTGTCATGTGTGTCTGAGCAGTGTGAGAGCTGATGTTGGTTTCTGCCCGCAGTGAGGTGTGACCTCGTCGTCTTCCTGACCCTGAGCAACTGTCAGACCCCTGTTGGCATGGAGAGACTTTTTTTGTTTGAGACACGCATGCACTCTCTCTTCCTGCTCTCTCCCTTCCCGTCAGGGATGTTGTTGCATCCCTGCATGTCTTTCCTCGGGAGGCAGGGACTAAGAGACACTGTTTTTGCACTTTGGCGTGGCGGCTCAGAGGCGGGATGTCGGGCCTCGCCGGCCTCCAGGCAGAGGTCTCCTGACCCCCAACGCGGGCCAAGTCCGGACCAGGACTTGAATGGATGAATGAGTTTGCCACTGACGTCCCAGTACTTGTGGTTTGATTCTGAGGACGGCGGAGAAGAATTGCACAGTTTTGTTGTTGATTTGGGGAAAAACTCAATAAATCAGTCACATTGTTTGTTTACTGCGCGCGAATGTGATTGTATGTGCACTATGTATGTAAGAATGCACACAGCAGGTGTGTTTACCAGGTGAATGTTGGATGTGTGTGCGTGTGTGTAGATTCCTGACTGAACCAAAACCTCCGCTAGTGAACACAAACACACCCAAAGATAGACAAACTGCCAGCTGATTTTTGAAAAATAAAATCCACCCAAAGTGTTTGCTTCTGTGGAATTTCTGCCATTTTGTCGTCGCTGGCGAGAAGAAAAGATGTTTACCTGTTGATCTGAGAACTGACTGAACCTTCCTGCATGTCATGTAAACGGACGACAGCGCACAAGTAGCACCAAAGTTCACTGCGTGTAGTTTGTTGTGAGTCTGCAGGAGCAATCAAGAACACTAAAATATTCACAGCGATCTTTTCCAAACATTTCTGTTTACTCCCGTCTGTGTCATATTTATTTTGCCTGCTTTTGTTTTATATTAAAAAAGGTATTGTGTGCCCCCCTCTGTATATTATTTGGTTTAGTCTGTGTTAGTGGCATGTACCACGCCCATAAGTTAAAGTGTCTTACTTCACCAAATCTGCTGGAAACCATTGTGATGGGTGGAGATAAGGAAATTAAAGCCGTCTAAAAGCAACCTGTCTTTTTCTTCCTGTGGAGTTCTGCATGTACAAAGAGAGGAGAGGGAAGAGAAGCAGCCATCTGCGCTCAGGTAGTCTGTCAGTCAGGAGCCAGTTGTGAGAAAAAGGAGGCCAAAAAAAGAATGCAATCCAAAGCGTCGGCTGGACACCGAGGCTGTGCCGGCCTGAGGTGTATTTACAGGTGATTATATCAGCTAATCGGTGGATTACAGCATGTTGAGTCCACACAAGCCTCTAATCTGCGGGCCAGAGACGGTGCACTGCCGTCCTCTGGGATTTTCTCCTTAATCTGCTCCCAGAACTTTCCGCCGCCCCTGCCCGTCCCCACATCTGGCCCGCGGGGATTTAACATTGTAATCCTCAATTTTGTGAACCGTTTTATTACGCTTCACGGCTGATACGCCGGACTTTAATTAATAAAATGCAGCGGCGAAGTAATTACAGATCTCTGCTCTATTAGCCTCGATTAAGCGATTAAGGAGATGGTGACACAGTGGAAGACGCCGGCAGGGAAGTCCGGGCGGTTGCGGCGGTCGTCTTGTCCCCGGCAGTGCAGTCTGTGGAATCAGAAGATTAGACTGTTTATACAGGCATTCCTTCTTTCTTTCCTCTTACCTTCCGCTGGGTCCAGACTCCGCGCTGGACACTCTCCCAGCTTCACATGGGACACCCTGTAAAGGTCTCCAGCCCATCACACACTGAACTCCAAAGTCAGCACCTGACCTTTATGTAAAGCTGTGTGAGACAGAGAAGATTCCACCGCGAGAACCTCGAACAGAGGAGCAGGGTTCACCCATCACTCTTCATCTCATATCAGCTTAGATATACATTGGAACTCAACAGAGTTCTGTAACTTGGTACCCCGCCCAGTCTGGTGTCTGACCACTTCCCAAGACAAAACCTTTAAACCATGAAGCACACGACTGCATCACCGCTCCCACCTGAAAAGCAATGTCCACTCTTGACCCAGAGGTCCAAACTCAGCACCTGTTCCCGCCACTTGGGGAACCATCAGAACCATGGCCTCAGACTTGGGTCTCACTATAGCATGGGCACCGCTCGCTGAAGGGGTTATCGCTGCGGCAGATGTCAAAAAGCATGCTGTAAAAATGTCCGATTAACACAAAGGGGCACTTTGACAAATCCTGATTATCTGTGCACTTTGCTTTATTAAACTCTGCCAATCCGCCGTCCTCCCTGTGAGCAGCAGGGATTAAGAGCAGGTAGACACCATTGTCTCTCCAAACAATCCCTCTTTAAGCCGGAGCTGCTTCCTGGAGCCCTGTCCGGGCCCCGGCGGGCTGGCGCGCTGCCTGTAATCTGGGCTGGAGCTTATAGGTCACTAGGAGCAGCACACATTCCCATTCATCAACATCATCCCTCTGGACGGGTGAGGTGATTGGATTTAGGACATGTTCTACAGGGCGACAGCAAACTAAAGCGTGTTTACAAGCGCGCCGCCGTGAAAAGGCCCGAGTGCCAGCGGCGGCCATATGGAGCCAACATCTGCCCGTGATCAGGACCCTGACTTGCCCTCAGAGCCGAGCGTTGAGGTGCAGCTCGGCCACATCTGGCTGGCCTCCGCTCTGATGGATGCACTCAAGTCAGCAGCGACTCGCTGGGACACGAGTGCTCCTCACTTGCAGTGGCGGCCCCATGTTGACCCACGACCTTCTGATCTGTTGGCACACATGTCGCCATAGTCAAGTTCAACCATCGGACGGCATCATTGTGCTCATGGCTTCCTTCGAAACACATAGCCTTTTCGCTTTCTGACACATGCTCGGTTTTGTAGCCTAAATATTGCACATCAGAACATAAAAGAATAAAGTATTACTCAAGTTACTGAGGGACTGTTAGTGAACAGAGTGTCGTCACTGCACAGTGAGGTGTTCAGGGACCAAGCATCCCAGACAAAATCCAGCCTCCAGACTCCAGTCAGGACTGTTGGGTGCTGTGGTGTGCGGCGTGACGACCACCATCACGAGGCCTTACAGGCCTGACGTGATGCTCTACTCTGACCATCGTCCCTGCCTGGGTCTGAACACAACAACAGCGAGGTGATACGCGTATCAGCTGCCGCTCGCTGGCATGAATTCATCCCACAAAAGGGCGACATATGTCCCAGGATCAAACCCGGTTATCCTGGGGAAAGTTGGGATGCTTCCTGAGTGGGAAGAGCATAAGGTCCCGCCCAAACACCTCACCTCAATAATTGTATCAGCTGGTAAGAAGCTTACTGTAATTACAATATTGTATCTGAGGAGCACAAAATCACTCATTTCTAAATTGAATGGCAACTGAATAGAAGCGAGACTGGAGCAGAAGGATTAGAACGTTTCATATTTACGCCTCAATCACCGGATGAATCTGAAGCACGGCTGCGGTGATTACGGCTCAGTCGGAGGCCTGGTTTCTCCCGTGACCCCAATGTCTTTATTTGTTTGAACTAATCTTGTCGGCGTGAAAAAAAACATTCCGACATATGTTGCGAATATAAAACACATCAACAATTATAGACCTCTTGTTAAGATGATGAGCTAAAGCCAGACAGAATTAATTGTTTTATACATGTCACAGTTACTGTGTAGTGCGGCCTCGCGTCCCAGCTAGCCAGGGCTCCGAGCTGCGCCTCACCACGACTGAAAAGGTGTGTTTTGGTAAGTTGCATCTGTATGCTATTAAAATATTTAAAATATTAAAATATTATTTAAATAAATGTAATATTCAATATTTAACTATTTGATAATAAAATATTAATATTTAAAAATGACTTAATATTCGGATTCAAATGCGGCCGCGGAGAGTGACACATGTCACGACAGTGTTACAAGAGCGGAGCAGAAGGAAGAAGATGCTAAGATGGCGGCGAGTGAAGGGTTAACAGGAGGAGGCGTCAGCGAGTCAGTCTGGGTGGAGAAACACTCCGCGCTCTCAACTAATTAACCGAGAAGACTTCATCATGAGTTACAGAGAGATTCTCCTGCAATAGTTTGTATTTATCAGCAAAGGCATTTCCTCGGCTAGCCTGGTTAGCCTTGAGCTAACATGAGTGACGTCAGTGAGCAGGCGCTGCTGGACTACTTCTCCGCTGGAGGGAACTCTGGAAAAGTCAGAAATGCAGATATACTCAAGACATTTAAGCCTTTTATCGGTCACAGTGACCCGCAGTTACGTGGTGAGTAGAAGAGTTGTGAGGAATACTTGTGTGGCTGCGCCTGTTTTTGTGACAATTATCAGTAAAGAACATCCGAGATGAGTGGGCATTTTTGCTGCATTACGTTCACTTTAAACATCTGGTCGACATTAAAGCGCCTCCAAGTTTGAGAAGGAAATACAAGTTAAAGTCACGAGCGAATACACGAGTGTGGAAATGGCCAATAGAAATTAAAATGTTGCTAACAACCCCACGGAGATTCGTTTTTATATTTCAGTTTGACAGCCCAAAACCAGGCATAAATGTGAGGCTTCCCTAGTGGCAGTGGTCAGTACCTCCAGCCTGGGCACAGCACGTTTCTCTATAGGTTGTGTGTGGGAGCTGCTAACTCTCAGGCGTCTCAGCGTCAACGTTTCATCGTGTGGAGTGACTTAATCTTCACCATGCAACTGTGCTACTACGTTCATGAGCCCCATTTTGACTGGGTGAGAATGAAGTGTTCTGTTCTCTGGTCACATGACAACAGCATTGGATCTTTATTTGGATATGTCAACAGGAAGTAGAATGTGTGGGAATGGGATTATTTACTCAGAAGATTCCTGCTCTCTGGCGCTGAAAACCAGTCCTCCAAAACAGTCACCATCCTGCCAGCAGTAGTTACCGTGTCGTTCCATGCGCCCACAGCGCAAGGCAAGCCGCCCTTGTCTCCAGGCCTTGGCTTTGCTATAGGCGCATGCCTTTGTGTCAACTTTGTGGCGTTCAATTCTACCCCAGCTCTCTGTTGTGTTTCAGTGTTTCAATCATTTTTAACTCTCTTGTCAATATTTCAAAGGGTGCATCCCAGCAGTGTTATCCTCCATCACTCTGGACTGATAAAAACACACCGCTGAAGCCCTTTGACCAGATGAGACCTGAGCACTCTCAGTTTGGGAGTATCTCTGGCCCAGTCCGGCTCAGAAAACAAACAAAAGATGATTCAATCCTGTGACAAGCCCTCTACCTTTGACACCCTCGCTCATCCCCGACCTCTCGCCGTGGTTATCCACTGTGACCTTGTGTGGTTTGGGCCAGCGTGTCCCGTCCAGATGCTAAGTCAGCACTGCAGTTGTTTACAGCAGTGGGGGAAAGCTGTGCCAGTTCTGAGCCATCTGACATGTCGGACCAATTACAAAAGTGCTTCCCACCCTTCTTTTCAGTCCGGCCCAACATGTGGCTGCAGCTTGCCCTGTCGTAATTGTGATGATCGTCTTTTAATCATAATTAAGTCCACATGCATGGATGGCTTTAGACCTTTTAATGAGGCTGCTGTTCCATCAGATTGGGGCCACGGTGCGAAATGCAGCTGTGTTTCGTCTGGGTTAATAGATAACGTGAAGAGATAGCTCGGGTGTTCTGCCGTCCATACAGATGTAAGAGGCAGCTTCCTACAAGGCTTCCTGTTGTTGTGAGTGTGCAACTGTCTCGTGTCAACTCTCTGACCACACCAGGAAAAGGAAACGCCCGCATGTCCGTGCACAGAGGGATGAATGGAATACCAAAGTTGGGAAATGTGCACTTGGTGCTGTTGTAAACAAGTGCTGTGCTCATGATTTGTTGGGAATGTGTTCCAACAATCGCTTTTCCAAGACCAAGAGTACGATTAGAGCGCCTCCTTGAACAAATGAAATATCCAAGTGGGGCCGGATCTGCTGTCAACTCTTCTACTTCATCCAGTTTCACTGTTGACAGGGTGAAATTAAACTGTTAAACAGTTGACTGCGCAGATCATATGACAACTGACAAAACATTTGCAGTGTCTGTCCGAGTTAATTAAAATATGCTCTAGATTCTTACTGAATTCAGTTTGAAGTCGTTTTTACTTCCTTCATTCATCACACATTTCTTTGTCTTGCAGCTAAGTACAGAGAGGAATTCAAGCTCATCATTGACCGGATTGCTGTGGTGAAGTCGGAGAATGTGAGTTGGTATCCAAACCCCTCTGTAGGAAAGTGTTGCTCATGCCTTCTAATATTAGTGGGGTACAACCTGAGCAGGAGAGCTACTTTTAGAATAACCAAACCAACATTGCCTTGTTCTTGTTTGCATCTATAGTTCTGCTGTAGTTGCCCGGAGCTGGTGTGATCACCAGGTGACTCCCTCTGGACTTGTCTTGTCCTCCATTTCTACAGGGTGAGAAGTTTCTCTTCCTGAAGAAGAAATACCGGCAGCTGCTGCAAGAGCGAGGTGGCAGAGCAGACATGATGGATGTGGCTGAGCAGAGACATTCAAGTCCGTCCAGGACGCTGGCCGTTGCTCAGTGGGAAGTGACGGACACCTCCACCTGTCCTCCTCCGACCTCACCTCCTCCGTCTCATCTCAAGGATGCTGCAGATGAACAAATGTCCGGTGGAGAAGCGGAGAGCGCGCCAGAGGTAACAGTTCTGTTTATAAACTAAGCTGTGACTGAACTGTGCCTTTCATGAATTGTGTATTTAGATTCCAAACAAAGACACTCTGTGCTTGTGACAGTTGTTATTCTGTGCAGACACTAACACACCATCTCACCATGTGCAGAGACAAGGAGCCTTATATAAGTGATGGCTCTCTAAAAACATAAAAGCACTTAAAGAATGAAAATAAACGGCTTCAATGCATCATAATAATCCTCTGGACGAACCTCCACATATTGTTTCTGCTGTTAAATTCAGCGTGTAATCTGTGGTTTTAATCTGTCAGATGCGCAGAAACAGGCACATTATCCAGTCATCTGAGTGTTGAAGGGCTGAGAACACTAGCGCTGGTTCTGCTGGGTCGTCATGGAAACTGGTCGCACATAGGAACTGACTGAAGTTATTGTTAACATTTTTATTTTTGGACCACCAAGAGAGTTCAACAGACTAATTGATGAAATATATTTACTGTGTTATTGTCGTCACACAGGCTCCGCCCACAGCTAAAGCTCATGATTGATTTGTCACCAGTGATCAAGTAGTCCCTCACTTTAGCCTTAAAAACTATGTCAACATTTTACACTGTTAATGTATACTTGTGTCCATCTGTCCCTTGTTGTGTAATCTGTCCCTCGACAGTGAAGTCCACGACATAGTGATATGTTTCGCAGTAGTAGAAGTACTGATATTTTTCTTCACTTCTTCACAACATGAATGTGGATGGTCCTCCTTGAGACTCTTTTTAATAAGGGAGGTCCAAAGTAAAAAGTTAGAGGAACTTGTAATCCCTCGGGCATCCAGCAGGTGGTGCTATCTGGATTATTAGCTGCATCTGCAGCCTCCTGTGAATTTGAGTGGGAGGCGCAGTGGGGTGGGGGTGGGGTGCAAATCAGCATTTAAATGAAACGCTTTGTTATCATGTTAAGCAGCAACATGTTGGAACTCATTAGAAAGATAATAATCATTTGTAGTCATTAAAGACAGAAACACAGAGAAGATATATGACCTCACGCACCTCAGCATCTCAGGTGTGTTCTGCTCCATTTGGTTCCTTTGGAGGGTACTGAAGGGCTGAACGTGTCTGCACACTTGGAAATGGACAAACAGCACCAAACTCTAAAATTGATATCTTTAAAAAACCCTTCCCTTTCATGGTTTGTTAGTGTGCTGTTTCGTATAGAAACCACTGTTACACCTATGGCCCTGATGACCAGTCGTTGCCATATATGCAGTGTACACCACCGTCTTTTGAAAATAAAACGACTGCTGGAAATAAGTTGCACAACAGATATTTGCACAAACTAAATGGAAATGAGCACTGCTAGCTTTCCCCATGGAGGGACGCATGACGTCAATCTCATCTAAATATGTAGTTTGTAAAGTGACAGCGAAAATGACCATTTCACTTCAGAAGAGTTTGATGCAACCAAAACAAGACACTCAATCACAAATTTGTTCTTGAAAATGAAGATGACAAACATAACACGGCAGGTTCAAATTCAGCCGCTCATAAACAAACAGCTTTACATTGCCGTGCAGTTTGTCCGGATGACACACAGTTCTGATTTCAGTCCTCCACAGTAACCAGGCCTTTCAAATGAACTCTCTGTTAGCAGGGTTCTCTGCACCTGCGACAATCAGTTCCCCCAGAACCAAGCAGTGGTGAGTGAGGAAAGCTGGATAAACACTCTGCCTCCACTTTTCATGTTCAACACGCAGACGTGAGGTGGTTTGTGCTGCAGACATGAAAGAGCGGCGTGTTTAACATCGTTACCTTCCTGAGATCTGAGAGCAATTTACACTCACAGAAGCCGGAGAAGTGTCGGAGTTCAACTCTCAAACACAAGCCAGAGTGCTCAGGTGTTACTCAGGACCAGGACAACGGCTGTTGACGACAAGTGGAACGCACCATGTGACTTTGTCTACATTGTTCCCTTCTTATTTTCTTACTTTGTTAGCGGGCACTTGAGTGTCCTCATATCTTCTTATTACATATGGAACTGTCCCTCTGTAAGCTGTTGCTCCCTGAACCTTTAAAAATGAGAAAAACTGTATACACTGTTGGACGCTGTCTTGTGTTTCGAAGCCCTCAGCATGGCAAGCGGTGTCATTTTTCTCTAAATCAAATGGAGAATGCAGTCAATGTTTTGTGTTACTTTTCTCCCCGAGTGGGCGACAATAACACACCGTTGTGTTGTTCTTTAGTTAAATGGCTAATTGGATTGTTATTCATTAGCTGCTAACGTGTGAAACTACCACCTCTGCCTCGCTGTCTTACTGCCTCTTGAGCCGTCTCACACCCTTTGGTCGCGTCTTCTCGGCAGGAAGGGTCAGACTGGTGTGACCATCTGTGCGATTGTGTAATGCAGAATAAGCATTTTGTGTCATCGCTGTGTCATAATTCAACTGTTTTTCAGTCGGAGTCTGAGCAAGACGAGGAGTCTACGGGAAGCATGGGCTCTGCGGCCGTGGCTGTGAGTATTTTAATTCCTCGTGCTTCACTCCTGGGTGGCAGTGCGTGCGGAATACACACTCTCACCTCCTGTCACTCAGTGTTGTTTCGTAAAGCTTAAAGTTTGTGGATCCACACAATGAGTCAGTCGCTGGCAGGAAATGGATTAGACAGTTGAAGCCTCAGTGTTATCAAAGGAGACCACAACAGGATGTTGACTGTCAAGTGTTTTAAATGTGTGTGTGTTTTTTTGTGGCTAGCTGGACCCAGTGGAGAAGGAGTGGATCTACTCAGCGGCTGGCGCTCGAGTCCCCCAGCTAACTCAGCTGCTCCGAGAGGACCCCTCACTGGCCAACAAGAAGGTGATCATCACAGTCCCAATATGTCCTGACACTCACGCCGGAGACATTTCAGTAGGCTACTGTGATAAAATCTGTTGACCACTCAGTGGCGTTTGAGGGCTTGTGTTGTTTATGGATTTCTGGTGTCACTAAGTTGTTACTAAGAAACTTTTGTGTTTTCATCTTTTGAAACCAGGACTTCACTTCGGTAAGTGCTTCACCTTGTTTGCATGCGCTTCTGTAGCCAGTAGAGTCTGTGTTGTGCCCCGCCCATCGAAGTCCATCGAAGAGATATTTTCTGCTTCTGTTTGTTCTGAGTCAAACTTTCATTTTCACTTTTGTTTTCCAATCTCCCTCTCTCTGGACGGTGGCCGTGACCATCAGGGGGTAAGTGTCATCCGCTCCATGGCTCCTCTCACTTGTGATGATTCAGGGCCCCACTGTCCAGTCCAGACTACAGAACTGCACACTGCAGCTTCCATGAGGCTCGCTGTGGCCCTGCCGGTCCTCTGAGAACATCCAGATCATGCATTTCAAAGGTCCACTATCAAACGGATTATGAAAGATAGCTTTTTAGCCTCTGTGGCCCCCTGACAACCCAAATCCCTTTATTTGTCTCTGTGTGCGCTTAAGAGATTTGAGCTCATGTTTGTTGTCCCTCCCCTGTGTCACAGTTCTCACACCGTCCTGTGGCCACGGCGGACCACCTTCTAAGAGTAGCCCTTAAGCCCCTGCCATCCCCACCCGGACAAGATAGCACGGCCGCCATTGAAGTGTAGGGAGCTGGAAGGCGGTCTGGGGATTAGGCAGAGTCTTAATTCCTCACAAAGACTTCACCTACTTAAAGATAATCTGAAAGTAATAGAGCAGGCTGGGATTAATTGTAGAACAATGCCGTTTGTGGCCTGGGAAGGTGCTAAGTCCCCCTTGGGCCTCTTTGATGTTCCCCTCAGCTTGTTCAGCAGCGCTAGATGGCGTTCACAGATACCTCACCTCAAATCCCCAAAAAGGGGACTCATGAGAAGCAGTGCTATTTGATCTGCGTGTTCTGACGCTGCACAAGTTTCGGGGCTCTTGAGGGATTATGCTGCTTCCTGGGTCCTCTTGAGTGTTTCCTGCTCGGCCAAATATTTGAAAGTGTTGCAGTGAAGAAGAGCTGCAGCTGACTGTGGTCAGTGTAGTCAACATACGCGTCTGCTAGTATTGGCACGCTGCAGGAACACACATGGATAAGCGCCCTTCACAGCTACAATCTGACACTTCCTGCTCAAAAGTACGACCATTTGGACACTTAGCTTGATGTTTTTTCACTGTAGATCTGATCTGAATCTGGTTTTGTCAACCTAAATCTGTGTCTTTTCCTGTTTCCCCTGACTCCTCCTGCCTGCTGTGATGATCGTCCTCCATCACAGTTTGTAAGTACATCACTCTCCCATCACTCTTCTCCATCTTCCTCCACTTCCAGTGTCCCACACACACTCACCGGGGAGCATGTGCCAGCGGATTGGACAGGTGGGGGCGGGCCGGGGGGCACCCCGGCGTGCGGGGACAGTAACGCGAGACGCAGGAAGGGAAGACGCAGCATCCTGTTCCGCCTCGTTCATCACCCGGGCTCACTGGGAGACCTGTCGCACCGCCGTCACACTGCCCCCTGACCAATCCGTCTTACCACGTGACAGCAGTCAGACAATAGAGAGAGAGACACTTGAGCCAGACAGCGTCCGTCAAAATCTGTCTCACGCATGTCTGACACATAGTTGTCACTCCTCAGTCCCCTCACAGGACGGAAGTGTCTGTGTTCCCAGATGTTGCTGGACACTCTGGGTCTGTTGCTGTCTTCATAATGCAGCTCAGTCCCAAAATGAACATCTTCATTCCCAAAACATTTTCATTGGTGTCTTATATACACATTATCGAGTGCATCGTCAGATAATAAAGCCTCTGATTCCTCTTGACTCCAACTAGTTCCTCCCATTCCATTTGATGACTGCAACTGTCAAGCAAATTGCATTGCAAAATATACATTGTGTGCATGTCTGTTGCTCCTCAGATTATTTCATGTTCAGTGGAAGTGACAGGTCTGAAAGACTAATCAAAACACAGACATATACGCATTAAAGTCACAGGGCTTTACAACAGGAATAAATTCTTAGCACTCATAACTTGTTTCCATTCCAAACGTATTGGCAGCAGTGCAACCTTTGCGGACACACTTGAACTCGCAGTTCAAGTGTTGTGTGTCAGTACTCATTCTCGAGTGCTCCGTCTTTGATTGTGCATGCGAGGGTCAGAGTTGAAGGGGATGGAGGTGGTTATGTTGCCGCCTCCACCTGCTGACACCCTGCAATTATGCAGCGTTAAGTGTTTCTGGAAAACGGCAGAGATCACAGTCGGGCAGGTGGATGTGGTTTAGTGGTGACCCATGTTTTCTGTGGCGTCCATTACTGACACACCAAACACGCCAGCAGTGGGCGTCTCTCGCTGGCTGTCGTGTGCTGACAGTAGTGCACTGACGAGCGGGTGGGGTCCCCCCTCTGCGGGTCACACTAACATCATCAATCTTGCCTCTGGTGACAGGGCCCCGGGCCCCCCAACTGTGGGCACAGAGATGTGTTGTTTTGTAATTAGGCCCACATTTGATGGCAGGAAACCATCTCACTATCCCCAAGTTTGTCCAGCTTTTTCTGCGCACAGCTGCTCATCTCATCCACTCACGTTAATACGAGGGAGAGGAATGAAGTCACCGTCCCAGGGCTGTGGGCCAGCCTTCATGAGGTTGAGCTCTTCATGCATGAGAGTGGATGTTAGACTGATCGAGGAAGTGTGTGTCCCAGTAGTTTGCTAATGTCTTCATTGCTTGGTGATGTCCTAGTTCATGCAGGTTTGGGTCAGGGAAGTCATGAAACTAATTGATCAGATGAAATTGTCTGGGGAATTGAGTACATCAGGTGGAAGCCCTTCTGTGTTTCCACTTCGCTGTTTTGTGGTGTACACTGATATTTCCGAGAGTGACTCATGACTGAAGCTCTTTATTTTCAGACGGCGCTGCACTGGGCCGCCAAACATGGGAACCAGGACATGGCTGCTCTGGTCGCTGAGGCGGGAGCCGACGTCAACACCAAATCTGTGAGAACTTCGCCGCTCAAGATCATCATTATCCATGCCTTACATGGGAGTAACAGTCTCAAACTCTGGTGGCGTTTCAAAAAAGACCGCTTTGTGTTGCTGCAGAAGACCTTGATAAACAGAAGTCAAAACTAGTTCATTATTTTATTTCACGACATTTACCACTTGCAGTGTAGTTCATAGGCCGAAGCTTGGTGTAGGCATGACCTTGACATCAATATTAGGAAGACGCGTCAGTGACGTGTGTGTATCTCTGTGTTTCCTGCAGCATGTGAGTATCTGGACCACGGCAACAAGACTGCCGGCTTCTCCTCGATGATGTCACTCCCCCAAACGGTCCAGCTGTGCAAACGCATGACAGAAGCACGTGCTGTTGAGCCGCAGCAGCGCTCTGCTAATAAATCATGTCATGTCACGTTAATTGTTTCCCAAAACAGAGTGTCTGTGTGCCCCTCCTGGACAGCGTCCCAATTTTCACTGAATTACCGAGCAATTATGTTTTTATCATTATCCCCTGTTGCCATAACCTTTGCTAATTTGTATATTTCCATCCTTGGCCGTTTTCCTTGGCTGCGCGGGTCCTGGGAACCTCCAGGGGGTAAGTCCCAGCCTCTCGTCACCAAGTCAAAATGTCACATGTGTCAGTCAAGTTGAACTCCTGAAGCTTTCTTTGACAAAGTGTCGGGGAAGTGGTTGAGGCTGTGTTACCTTGTCAGAGTCCACTTGAGATGTATTTCTGCTCCACAGGGTTACACACCTCTTCACATCGCAGCGCTACACGGTCATCAGCACATTCTTGATCTGCTCGTGAGGACTTACGGTAAAATCTTCACCTGTGCTCAGGATCACATTTGTTCTAGAGAGAGCCACACTCATCGACACATGCACAACCAGGAAGCGCCTCTTCCTATGTCAGGAGTCTGTAAATATTCACCTCGACACAGGCAACCTCAGTTCCAGACTGAGAAGATGCAGTTTTACTGAGACATCAATCCTGGATATGATAAGTGTTTCAGTACCAGTTAGGACTTTCAGTACGCGTGCCAGTGTGGTTGATTATGTATTTAGCACATGTTTATGTTGTCTCTTATTTACAAACCTTCACATGGTAATATGATCCGTTATCTCTGGCCGCGAGCCGCTTCCTAATCTCATGTAGGTATTTCATTTATCTCTGGACCATCACTGGTTCCTGCTCTAATCCTATTGGTGTTAAATTCCAGAGGGTTTGTTTACCTGCTGCCCTCCGTCATTAGTGTCGGTTTTCAGGGATTTACTTTTTCCTCTTATCAGGAGCCAAAGAGAACCTGAGGGACTACAGTGGACATCTCGCCGGCCATTATCTCAACATCAAAGAAGCAGAGTGTCCGGAGGAAGAGTGCGAGCCGCGTGAGTGTTGATGCTCAGATGCTGATAATTCGCTAATGGTTCTGGATGTTACTCATATTATGACTGCGTTTATCACCTTCACTGTGACTCAATCCACTTTTAATCTATCGAGCGAGTCACATTAATCATCTGCGTGTGCTGGCTGAGAGTGTTTTTCATTTTGTTTCTAAATTTAACAGCATGAATTCACACCTGCTTACACTATTAAAACCTCCTGATGCTGTGTGTCTTTTGCTACCACACTGTAGCCCTTGTGTGGTCACCATAGGTCCACGCAGTAAAGAGTGGAATACCAGTGATCAATTCATGGGTGACCAAGATCAACTGATGCAAGAGAGGAGTCTGACCTGACAGACTCGCTCCAGCAGCTCAGGTGTCAGAACATAGTCACCCCAACGCCCCCTCTTGTTACATGTGTTTGACATCAGTTTGAAACCTGACCTCATGTGAGCCTGTTTCAACAGAGGTTCTGATGTTGCCCCTTAAATTATCTCAGCAGCCACCACAGACACTTATTAAGGGTCAGATCTCTTCACTGCTTTGTTTTCTGACAGCTTATTAAACTCCTTCTGCACCGGTCTGGTGTTGCAGCCTCAGCTTTTCAGGTGACTCAGGCCCGAGAGCGCAACAGGAACCGGAAGTTGGTGTCCTTGTTCCACTCCAAGAAGAAGTGGGGTTCAGCCGAAGACCTGGCTCCAATAGAAGAAGAGCGGGCGTCGTCGCACCAGCTGGCCCTTCCGCCGTTCAGACCCAGGAAGTTCTCCCGCTGACCCGCACTGAGGTGCTGTTACACCAACACGTGCTGCAGCTCTGCTTACATGCCGCTTCAAAATTCACTTCTGCTATTGTGTAACTGATAAGCTTTTACAATTTTTTACTGGTGCAAACTGCCATGTCACCCGGAAGCTCAAAGTTGAAGCGCTGCAGTCGTGCAAGTCTGAAGTAAAACGAGATTCCAGGGTGTAAATAGTGGAAAAGAAGAAACCTGCAAGTGAAGGAAGAAATACTGAAGTGTTGCTTATGCTAAAATGTGTTTGATCTTGTCTTGATTAGAACGGAGTTCCTCATCACACTTCCTTGATATTCCGCTTATCTTCACTTGATAATGTCTCGTTGCTCCTGACCAGACAACTGTTTACAAGTCTGTTAATTATATTAATTGTGTGACCTCATGTAAAGGAAGAGCCTCCGGAACAACGCTGCACTATATTTATGATGTATTTACAATCAAGAAGGGTATTAAACTGCATTTTATATCAACATGCCATTGATGCTGTTGTTGACTGATCAATACCATCCAGCAGCTGCCTGGTGTCTCTGATGTTCAGGGGTGGAGAGTGAGAAATGAAAGTCAGTATCGATGCATTTAAAGAGAAATGATTATTTTATTAACAGAGAATTAAAATGAATATGTCTTGAGATAGAATGATTGAGCGCCACAGTCACAGAAGGTTAGAGTCAAAGCTAGCACGAGAGTCAAAGCTAAAAGTTGAAAAGACGACATTTATGTTCTCTTCATAAAAGGATAAAAGTTTACGGTGAGGAACTGAAAAGCGCTGGTGTTACTGACTCACTGGTCACTCATTGTCCACTCCAACATCAAACTGTCCTGGGCTCTGTTCCTGCCCAACTCTAGAACAACTTGCACTAAAGCTTCTTTTTCGTGCTCGCCTACAATCCGGCCGCTTTCTTTAAGCCTCCTTTGATCTGACTTTTAACTACCTGACTCTGACGGCTCCAGATGGAGCAAATATGGGCCTGAAAACTCTCCATACGGCTTTAACTCCTAATTCCTGATTAGCTGAAAAGGGCACCACTTGCTTTTGGGGTGCTGGATATCAGACGACACAGAGGGGAACACCGGCAAGTGTTTTTGTGCTTCATTTTTGAAGCGGGGATGTTGCACTGGGGGGATAAGAGGGAGTTTCTGTAATAGATACTTATCTTACTGCCCTCAAGCCCCTCAAACAAAGTCCCCCTCTGAAGAGATTATAACCCGGGGAGGGCACATTAACTCTAATCCCATGCTTTGAGGCCTTGCCCCCCCATACCACCCTCTGCCCCACTTATTTCGACCCTTCTGTTGTTTGAGGGAGGGGGGTCACCTTGTATCTGGTGCATGTATGAGCAGGGCCTGTGGCTACACACACACAGGAGTTGTGTATGTGCATGTGTGTGTTTGTGTGTGTGTGCTGTAGGGGGGGTGATTCAATAGCACGCTGACTCTAATGAAAAGCATTGAGGGGTGCATACTGCTGTGTAACTGATTCCTCTCTCTGAAGAGATTAGGCGCTACATTGTTGGTGCGGTTGCTCATTTCCATGAGAGCGCAGCCTCCCACCAGCGACCGCTCGCCTTTGTTATTTTGAGTTGGAAAACACAGAGGCCCGAGTCCCCGGCTTCCTTGTCGCCATTGTTTCACAAATAGGCCAAAATGTAGATGTCACGTCACAGATGCCCAATAACCTCATTAGCTGCTCTCCGTGAGCCCAAACACTCGCTGTAATAGACGTGTGAACTTCAGTTTGTTCACATCAGACGGCGAATTAAGATTGCACTTTGTTTTCACTGGACGTATAATCCGATTATGGCAACAATAACACCATCTCTGGGTATCTCGCCTTCTCCTTTATGACTTTCATTTTACGCAGTGCATTGGGTGATTGTGGCAAAGACACCGGTGTTATTAATAATGTTATTAATAAACACCAGACAAGTCTGCCATGCTTGGATGAAGCCTCCAAACACCTGATAAAGGGCCACTTCTTCCTGGTAGACTGAACCCAGAGCTTCCCCAAACAGTGGCGGAACATATTTATTATTACAATTTTGTTTTCCAAGCAGCATGCAGGTATCTACTAGCACCTAATCTGCTAGCTGCTGGCGGCTTGTTTAAAATGCTTATTACTCAGAATTGTATTGCTTATGCTTCTGTTGTCGTTGACGTACTGAAAGTTGACTTTTTTTTTCGTATTGATTGTTGAATTTTTCCTGAACGAAGTTCAGAATTTGTTGTTGTAGACTGAAGGAGGCCCTGAGAAGGAGCCCAGAGGTTCTCCGGGCAGCACAGTCCAGTCTGAACTGGAGCTCAACAGTTAGCGCCCGTCCACGCTGAGGATCCAACCTGCAGCGAGTTAACCAGCTTATCAACTACATGGATCTCAATGGGAAGCAGCGTCCCAGCGGCTCAGGGTTCGATCCTGACCAGCACCAGCAGCTGTCGCGCCAGCCCGCTCTACCTCGCCAATGCCGCCTGTCACTCACCCAGCAGAGGCCGTCAATCAAGCAGCACCCAGGAGGGGTCTGGTAGGCGGGCCAGCGGCCGGGCCCAGACAAAGCCTCACTCACATTTGCAAGTGGTTTCAGCGCCACCACTGTTTTGGAAGAATGATAGAGTGGCGCTGATAAGAGTAATGACAAAGGAGTGCGGGTGTGGGGGGGCCCAGGCTCTGGAGCGGGGGGTCAGATAGTGGAGAAGTGGGAGATTTTGATAAGATTCACACTTTGTTTACATCCCCACATTTGTGCTGGTGACCCCAGAAATCCCATTAGGCAGGAAAATTGTAGTTCTGGTCGCGGATCTGATCAGATCTGTTATTGTCATGTAAATGTTGAAGAGGCCTGATTCTGCCTGCAAAACACAGGGGGAGGAAATTTTCAAGACTTTATCTCTACTCTGATATTTGCCTCTCATCGGGTGGAGATTACAGTTTTGAGATGCGTTCACTCCCATTAAATGAAGTACACCACTACTTTTAGGACTTGTGTTTTTATGTTTCTAAACTTTCATTGTGTCTCCCATAAACCACAGTTTTCTGTTATAATTTGTTCATTTACCCAACCCTGAAACAAACCCATCACCTGTTTACTTTTTTATGAAGTTGGTGATAAGGTGATAATATTTCTTGATTTGATTTTCCTTGTCTGATACTTCAGTTGCCACAAACTGGACTGGTGATTTTCTTTTCTTTTTTTTTTTTTTAAAGTTAATCAATAATTTATCTTAGGTTTTGTTATTGTTATTAGGTTTATGCTTTTGTTATTGTTATTATGACAGAATGTTTCTTTGCTTTCAAACCTTGTTCTATTAAATTACTTGAACCATTAATCGTAAGTCACTTCATTACATTTCTCTGTAATACATATTTTTGTTAGTTTTAGTTTAGTTTTTAGTTAAATATTTAATTTCTTTTTTATATTAATTATCTCTAAGTTTCTCTTGAATTCAACATTTTATCACATGCATTTTTATCTTTATGAAATTGTGATTCTTTATGATATATTTCATTGTAATTCACTCAACTATTTATTTCTAATTAGACATTGCTTTTCCAGCCCGGTGGTTTTGGGTATTGAGGCAAAAATAAACTAACAAGTGTGAGGCGTGAAAGTCTCTGCAGGCTTTTGTTTGGGTGTTGGCACCTTCAGCCCAGCTCTTTCTAATGACATGTTTGGTGTCTTTGTCAGCAGCAGGTAGCAGCTGATGGAGTTCACACCTCAAACCTTTGTCCTCCTCACGAGCTGCTCTCACTGTCAAACATGCAGATCCAGAAACAGGATCCTCTGCTATCTGGCGTCTTATCACATCCACGCTCGGAACCATCTCCATTTGGTGGCTTGGTAAACGAGCGACATCCTCACAGCAAACACTGAGGAAGAGGATGATGAAGCATCTCACTATTGTTGCTGCTGGACGAGTCATCTCCCCTCCATTCTCTGACTGGCCTGTGCTTTGCTCCTGCCAAGGCCGGACCGAGACAAGTAAGCAATCTTGGACAAGAAAAACAAATCTCACTCAGATGGAGTCAAATGGACAGAGCTAAGGTCAAATATCATGGTGAAAGTCAACAAAACAAGTGGCGACACAACCTCTATTGCGGAAAAGCATGTAACTACATGCTACATCAATTATAATAGGAATACTTTGTGATTCTGCTGTTCCAGCATGACTCCTGTAAACTTGTTATCCAACACTTTTTATTTTGGTATAATGTCAGTCATAAATGTTGAATATTAGCAGATGAAAAATAGTAAGCATTTACTTGGTCATTCTGTAAAATGTTCATACAGTTATTAGTTTATAGTGTCTTATTGTCTTGGTCTGTCATACAAGTAAAAACAACCGTCAAAAAGTCTATATTAGGATTTGATATGTCATGTAAAATTCAAGGGGAATGTAAAACAGCAGAAAAATAAGTACAAAAAAAGTTAAAATTAAAATAAAAAAAATGTCATGAACTATAAGCCAAAAGAACATTTGAATTGTGAATTTATTCAGGTAAATGTGAATACGTCCAACTATTAATGAAGGAAAAGAGCAGTGAGTTTACACTGAGTTGCAGAAACAAAGATCACCGCCACTGAAAAAGGATATTTTGATCTCCACACCAAACACAATTCAGCCACTTGATTCAAACACTCAAGAGACAATTTAAGAGTCATAATTATGGAGATAAGAGGCAGACAATGAGGAGTGTAATCTCACTGATCTCTGTCACACACACACATCTGTTATCTCACAATTATCATATACATTAGCAACACCTGTTTCCTTTAACCCTCAGTAATTGCAACCATTTCAGTTTGTTGTTGTTGTCTTCGCCTATTAACAAATAAAAAGCTCCTCTCTGCGCCCCTGAAGCAAAATAACTCACCAGTTGAATCTGTCTTTATACGCTTCACTTGTAGAAGGGACTGATTTTTACAACTCCAATATCAATCTAAAATGAATTTGTGATGACACGGCATGAAACGTTGCTGGGTTATGTCAACCCCAAGTGTGCAAAAACATTTTAGTCACCTACATAAAAAAAAACAAACAAACTTTCAAATAGAGAGGAAAAATGACCTGGTTTTAATGTGAATTAAAATAAAAACGATCATTATAATATTTAAGCGCTCAGCGACCTGTGTGTTGAATCTTGCACTCACTTACATTCGTATGATGAAAAGTTAATGTAGTTAAAGAAAAGTTTGACTGATAAAATGTCAAATGAGGGGTGGATTAATTAAAATGTAGATTTCTCGGGACGTTAAAAGAACAGCGAGGCTCCTTTGATGGGATTTGAGCCAGTGAAAGCTTGGGAGGGGGGTCAGCAACCGAGCTGTCACTCAATCCCGCCTCGCCCCGCCCACTCGTAAACTCCGCCCGGCCCAGGCGCCGCGCCATATAAATCCACCACCGGCGTGACGGAGGGCAGTCAAAACCTCTCGGAGTTGTAGCAGACATGCCCGCATCACAGTCTGGATTTGGGAACTTCTTCATGGAGCGGAGCCTCGGGGTAGCACCAGGATATCAGATCCCGGTTCTGGGCTGCCCTCCCGGACAGCAACAGCATCACCTAGCGGCCATGGCTGCCGGCATACCCATCACTTACCCGGGAATACAGGGCTACAATTTCATCCCGTACCCGCACCACAGACAAGTCGCGCACATGGTGAGTTGATTGACCTCCATACAATTGTTACAATACGTATTTGTTTTAAAATATTATTAAATGTTATTGGCGCTAGTTTGCATGCAAACTGCAACTGTCCTTGTATTTTGTTTTTCAACTTCGTATTTGTATTAAATCAATATATTTATTTACAAAGCAAAAATAGCTGGAAATGGTAACAAATTAAGTTAAGCTGTGGTTCTTCTGGGTCTGAATATGACTTCATTGAAATAAGATTAAAAGTTCATGAAACACTGACTTTACAGATGTGTGGGTCGTGTTTTCTGACATGGAGATATTCATAGGTTTTAGGCTCTAAAAGTGTGAGAGCCTGCATCCTCAAACGTCTTCTCTTGTTTCAGAACAACTCTTTTGACCTGAAGGCAGCTTCTCCGTACCACCACGCACTCCTGGCCCGCACCGGAGCGTACTACTCGCCCTACAGGCCCGGCTCTGCCGAGGATCCCAGTCGGGTGGCCAAAGTGGCTACCCGGGAGAGCACCGGGGCCCTGAAGGCCTGGCTCAACGAGCACCTGAAGAACCCTTACCCGACCAAGGGTGAGAAGATCATGCTGGCCATCATCACCAAGATGAGCCTCACCCAGGTCTCCACTTGGTTTGCCAACGCTCGCCGCCGCCTGAAGAAGGAGAACCGGGTCAGCTGGGCCTGCAAGGGCAAGTCAGACAACGAAGAGGAGGAAGATGAGGAGGAGGAGGAGAGCGACGACGAGGAGATTTCCGCTCAGAAGTGTCATCTGGATGAGAGCGTGGAGCAAGAAGTGCACGAGGAGACTGTGCAAGATGATGTGGGAGCACGACTGGACGCCCAGGAGCAGCAGGACAGTGACAAGAAACCAGATGAAGAGGTGGCCCAGGAACAGAGGGACTCTAATCACACCGTCGAGAGCAAAGACAACTGCCAGAAACCCAAAATCTGGTCCTTAGCTGAGACGGCGACCTCAGAGCCCGTGAGGAAACCAGTGGACAATATTTACCAGTCAGCTGGGAGGCTGTGGGCGGACTGGGCAGCCAGGAGTGGGCTGCTGGTCCAGGGGTGCTACACCGCTCCAGAACTGCTATGAACTCCGCCATGTTTCTTTATTTATTTGCACTTTAATCTGACAGACTTGAAAGATCAGAGTCTACAGGAACTTGAAACTGACCAAAGATGTTTGCTTTTTTTTTGTAAATAAATGTGAAAAGTATTTTTTTTCCAACAAACCTGTAAATTAAACCTTCTTTCACCTAACCGTGAAGGAATATTTTTGTTTAAATAAAACAGAACAAAACATGCTATTTTCTGTGGCACTGATTTCTTCATTTGACGCCTTTTGTCTTATTCTGAAAATACCCGCGGTGTTTGTGTTTCGCGTCGTTGCCATCGTTGGCTCGCGGGTTCAGGGACGCAGATGCTGCCCAGCTCATCAGAGGCGGACCGACACACCTGTGGACCGGCTGGGCTCGCTCCAGCTAGCGGGCATGACTCCTATCAATACCCTGTCAACGGTGAGCTGTTGGATATTTTATCCCACATTCTGCCTTGTTTTAACATTTACGGACTCCTACTCGGACATTTCGACTCGTTTCAGTACAGTTTCACCAGTAATTGGACGAATTCACCCGGCACGTCCTTAAACTGCAAGTAATGCTAGCAGGATAGTCAACCCACGCCCGCCCAGCAACTTATTAAGGGCCGCGTTCACGTTGTTTACCAACTGTTAAAGGTTGATACAGTGAGTATTTTTGAGTTTTCATGCGGTTGTTTTAAGTGTCAGTAGCTCAACACATCAGTGGTTTACAGGTGTGACGTGTTAAAGCAGTGCGCGCGCACCGTACTTCATGTGAATACGCGACAATTGAAGGTTATTCATGACAGAAAGTCATTAAAAATCTATTTTAACTTTATTTCAAAGTGGAGTATTGGCTCTTTAGCTTGTTTAACAGTATTCGGTGACTGCATTTAGCCTTGCGCGGTGGGTTTGGACACGTTATAACGACGACGAAAGAGAGTCTTCTCAAATAACGCTGAATCTGCGTAGCAGCTATGTTTCATTGGCTTCAGTGTTCGCTGTTGCAACTATATTTGCTGAATTCCAGCCACGTCATAGTAAACGAATTCAATGTTTAATGTCAAGTCCTGCCGTTTAGCATCAAAGTGTCATGTGTCACGAGAGATGAATGTGTATTCCCGTTCAGAGACGATAAAACAACCTAATATCGTGTGTATTAAGGTGTGATAACGAAGCTGAAGTTTGGTCCAAGCGCTCGTCTTCAAAGGGAACAGATGTTTATGTAAATCAAAGTTATCTGTTGTCGGGTGTTAATCGTCTAATCGGATTATCCTGCAGGTATGTGAAGGTGTTCACATGTAAGAGGCTCATTTAAATTTTCTCTAAAGTTCAGCCGTCACATGCAAAGTCCATCAAACGGGCCCAACACAAACAAACTATGTAGTTGAATAAAACTTAAGTTGTTTAATTCACTCAGGTAGCACAGGTAAAACAGCCACTTGGTGCCACCGTGTGACCAAGTGAGTTATTACATGAACGGTGTGAGACATTCGACGCCATCACAAAAATAAATTTAAAACATTTCATACTTTGTCTATTGTTTGTCACAAAATGTCATAATTATTTGAGTGATGTAATGTTCAAGTTTTTGATTTGGAATCCAGTTCCTTTCCAGAATTAAGTCTCACCTTTTAGCGGTAAAATAATTTAGAGATGGTTCAAAAAAGGATAGTTTCAGACTGGAGCTGGGACATGCGGGATCTTTAACCTGAAAATACGCGAAGAGGTAGACGCATTTTTCAAATAGGATTATTTTTAGGTTTACTAGTAAGTGTAATGACCCCATCATGTGGACATAATTGGAACCTACAACTCCCCCAACTCGAGAAACGGCAACAATTGAAATCCCCTCCATCCAAAACATATGAGCAATATCGTTAAAAATAACCTTCACCTGACAGAACAATGAATAGACAACAAGTGAACAAGCAAAAATATGTATTACTACTCGCACATATAGGGTAGCACACAGCTTCATTCATATTATAATGCAATGGCTAAGTCACAGCCTTACAACCATTCATACCATTCAAACATTCATACAACAGACCGGGATTCGAACCACCAAGTAAAGTAGACATTTGCGGGAATCAGACAGTAAAATAACTGTAGCTCTTTCATTCTGACACTACAGTAGTGACACTTTTTCAATTCCAGGGTGCGGATGCCATCTGTTGTTGTGCAGGCACCGGTGCATTGAGCCGTCGATGCGGTGAGTAGAGAAAAAAGCCCACTGACATAATTCTGCCATAAAAAGATAGTCTTCAACACTGAAACACTTCATTTATGATGACTGTTTAGTTGAATGTTCTTCATATTTGAACATTTTGCACTGTACAAGATGAGCATTGTCATCACACTGTCATTTCTGCTCTATATATATTCTCTGTCTGTCTGTCCGTCCGTCCGTCATTGCATTTTCATCCCAAAGGCATGTAACCGTACAGAGGAGGTTTGGCTGCAAGAGACACACACACACACACACACACACACACACACACACACACACACACACACACACACACACACACACACACATATATATATAGAAAGACGGACGGACGGACGGACGGATGGACGTGTACATGCCTTTGGGATGAAAATGCAATGAATAAGTGAGTCTAATGACATTAGACCGTTCGACCGTTTTTGTAGAAACGGGAGGTGAACTTCACCGGCTTTCAGCGTCGTCATTGAGTCATCAGTCATGTCATGTTGTCATTTGAGACTCCTCTACAGAGAACTGCTCTGTCTTCCCCCACTCCTGGGTCACCAAGTTTCCTCCTGAACTGACCCTGGGATCCTCTGGTTCCATGGCTTTCTTTGCCAGGAGCAGTACGTCGCAGTCATTGTTGTTCCGTGGGATATGGGGATCAGCCGGTGCCTCCTTTGTCTGTGGTGCTTGGCTGCACTGCAGGAAGGAGGTGTTTATTCTGAAGGTTTGTGCTTGTACTTCCGTCTTTGAAAATGTCCAGATTATTTTAAGTGCAAATGATTACCTTTTTCTTCCAACACCAGATTGCTGTGGCATAAATGAAACATAAAAATCACAGTCATGTGACATTGTCAGAATCTAAAATGAGTTCTGTGACGACGAGGGGAGGTCAGTAAAGGAATTGGACGGTGAGCTACCTACCTAACGCGGCGATGCCAATTATGGCGGGGATGATGACGACGCCGATGATGATGGCGACGCGGCTCCGGGGTTCTTCTGACGGTGTCGACACTATAAGATTTATCATCACAAATTGAGCAATATAAAGAGATCATCTGTTAGATTGTGGCCACCTGTTGAGGAGCTCCAGCAAAGGAGGTGGTGTAAACTCCACTGCCCCCTGCCTGAGTAGTTTACGGCATTCAGTTTTAGTTCAGAAATCAAATTCTTCGGATCGAAAGTCTGAATCGGGGTTAGCTATCATAAACAGATGTGTGGTGGAACAAAACCATCTCGTGTCTCTATGGTTTCATGTGCTAACACGTGGGTGAGAGGTGTCACGATCTTTGCTCACTGGTTTCTACAGTGGTGAACCACAAGCCTGAACTCACTACAGATCCTGTCGGTGGTGTCGGTCCCAGGCGTCTCCTCGCCGTGCTCACATCTGCGACAGACACACGTGGGTTAAGACATGAAAATGTACGAGCGTCAGTACAGACCCCAAACTCTCCAAAAATTGTGTTTCACATTGTCCAAATATTCCAAGTCAAGAGTCATTAGTTTCCACTCACTTGGTCCAGCGCTTGCACGTGTTGTTCCAGGAGCTCTGGCTGCTGAAGGTTTCGGCTGGACATTTCTCACAGACGGTGTCCTGCAGTTGATCACCTGGTGACAGATAAAGTCAAAGATGGAGCGGAGACATGGAGGTCCAGGCTAAAGGTGTCCTACTTGTGTTGATGGCCTCATGTCCCGGTGGACAGGTGCGGCGGAGCACACAGGTCACACAGAGTTCAGAGGAGCACTTGAATCCTGCTTGGCACTGACAGCTGATCAGCCTTGTTTTGCTCTGGACTGGCTGGAAGTTTTTATCTGGAAGACAAAACCACAGTGTTTGATGAATTGCCCTGTTGTCAGAGTCTCTGATGGATGAGTTAGTGCGGCTTTAATTCGTACTCGGATCACAATATGGTTGCTGTTTGCACTTGCTCGCTGTCGTATAGGAGTCCTGGTATTCATCTTCAGCACATGGACGGCATATGGGACTTAGGCACGCTCCCGTGGTCAGCATTTTGGTCCCTGTAAAACAGATGTGAGTGTTGTCACATCCCAACATTTGCAAGCGGCTTTGTTGTCAGGCTTGAGGTTCCCCATTCCTCCTGTTTTGGTGTTGAACTTGACTCTTTACCTGGGCCACATTTTCTGCAGCAGACACCATCCTGCTCGTACTCAGTCATGGGGTGACACTGAAGCTGAGCGGAGGTCGACACCTGAACAAATGAGTGAATATAAATAAGTAATGGGGTCCCCAGAACCTGCACCGTCAGTGACTGGAGTCCAGAACGAGTCTGACAGCGACCCGGAAGCTCGGCGCGCAACCCTACAGTCGCTTACTGCTAGCAAGAAAAAAAAAACACGACGTGCAACTCCAATTTAGAAGGTGTCATTAATAATTATTTCAGGGACTTCTCAACTCGGGAACACTCGCGGGAGGATTCCTGAGAAGCGATGTCCCTGCCCTTCAAAATAAAGTGAACGACGTAACGCAAACAAAACTCGGTTTTGTTTGCGTTACTTGGTCGAATAACGATTTTAACAGCTTTTGCAAACTGAGTGAAATAAACATATTTGTGGATGCTCGAAATGTTTATGTGTAGTCGTGAAAACTACCTCAGTTGCATCAAACCGAAACCAAAAGTAACAGTATGTGTACGTGCGTCGAAACAGTATGCGTTACTGAATGACGACGATAATTCAGTTTAAAAATGTCAAGCGATTGTCATTAATACCACATATGACAAGACCTTAAAGTGCACTGTTGGATAACAAGTTCACCGGGAAGACACAGCTGTCTCTGAAGTTTTCGAAGTACCTCCTAATAAAACGGTTCTTACCAGAGAAAACAGAATCGCCATTCGCAAATGTTTCGTCTTCATCGTGTGCAGACAGATTCCCGTTTACGCTCTCTGTCCTGGTGTGGTCGTCGAGCGCAGTGACTCCCTGTCGCAGTGGGTGGAGTGGCGATCCGGGAAGAGGAGGTGGTTCCAAGTTGTTTCTTTTTCCAAGTTGACTTCTGTAATCTTGTCTAGTAAAGAGGTGTGATAGCATCGATGCAAGTCTTGTTTAAATATCACAGGGTGATACCTGAGCTTTGCCCACCATCCTGTTCTAGACACAAAGTTACATCAGAACAAAAAAGAAAGGGGAATTGTTCAAGGGAATTTTACGAGCTGCACTGACAGAGGGATTCCCCTGTTTGGTCTCTTTGGAAGGGGATTCCCTTGGTGTAAGAGTCACGCCCCTGATGCGATCATATTGATACCTGCAGTGAACTGATTTGGTGTCAAGTTAGTCAAGTCAAGCTACCTTTCTCCTTTTACAAAACAATCGCCCCCTTCAAAATTGTTACTGTTTAATATCATTTACCTCGTGTATATTTTATCATCTGGTATTATTAATTATGGAGTTACTTTTATTGCTGTGCTAATCCATAGTTTTTTTTGCCATCTTTTTGAGGACCTTTCACTGCCATAATGCCTCCCTTAACTTAACCATCCTAAACAAATGGCTGACCAGGACTCTGAACCAAACCTATTATGATAAAATACTTGCACTGAGGACTTAAGCTCTAAACCTTGTGAGGACAGGCCAAATGTCCTCACAATGCAAAATGTCTTATGTGTTATACTGAAGCAGAATCTACTCCCTTTTCTTTCTTCATAGACGAGTAATTCATGCTGATTAATGGGTACACGTTCCCTCTCAGTGTTTAATTCTTAAACTGTCTTCCTTTGTCAAATATGTTTTTAAAAATGAATCTTGTTTTTCTTCTACTTTTTAACACTAAAAGAACACGATAAATATAGATGGGGAATTGTAATAAGAAATATTTTCAAAGAAACTAAGTTACAAAGAATGAAACTTTTGAAACTTTCTTGTGACTGAACGAGACTGAGTTCGACGCAATTAAATTGGAGAAGGGCTTGGAGCGCTGGCGCCCCCTCTTGACAGTAACGGGTTAGGTACACAGCTAACTCACCGCTGTGCAAGTGAGGACACGCAAATTGTTGCCGAACCACTTTCGAAGTTGCTGAGTGAAACCTGAGCTGTCGGTGGGCAGGCGCAGAAATCACAGTCAGTTCATCTTGGCTCAGGGTGAGGCAACACAGGATTTATTTGTTGACAAGGAAACTTACATAGATTTGTGGACTGCCAGAACAGAATGATGCCAGGCTTAGGATCCAGGAAGAAGGAGAGTGCGTCCAGGTTCTTCGAGGACTTGCCGCAGGTACGACTCCCAAATGTCTGAAGTGACTTCTGATCCGAAGCTTTCGTGAGGAGTTGACATTTCATTTTGTGACATTGTCATGTGAAGGTCTCAGAAGAGCTGGGCAGTTTTAGGAGCAGTTATTATTTTACTTCCTTAATTTCTCTGCTTCTGTGAATGTCCTGGTTTGTTTACCAGATTTTAGGGAAGCTAGCTTGTTCCTACACGCGCAGTTCCTCATTGACACACAGGTCGGTTTTTAAATCATGGGAATTACTGTGAGGAGGAGTTCTCACAATGTCCAGGGGCTATGTCAGAAATAAACCATATTTTAAAAAATGCCTCCTTCTGAGATTGGCTTTTGTCCAGATGTACTTCTGTCTGTCGAGCAACGTGAATGACTGGCATGCCTTGTCTTTTCAGCTGAGCAATGAGATGCAGCTGAGCATCATGAACAAGGTGAAGAACGGTGAGCTGACGATCGAGGATGCACTGAACCAGGCCAGGAAGGACAGAGAGCAGCTGGTCCAGCAGAAGAGCTTGGCTGAAGAGGTACTGACCGAACAGAGCGCTGGCCTGTTCTCTCTTTTTAAGTAGTGTACTATATACATACTATAACCTACTCGGAGCGGTGATAGTTCCGCAGGTACGGTGGTGGACAAGTTTCCCTCTGTGTCTCTGTGCCTGTCATGTGAGCCTCTGCCAGTGTACATTAATCCAAATTACTCATGTTAATCACAGTCACTCTCATTTCCTGTCTCTCACGGCATGTGTACTATTGTGCCATCCTGACGCCCCCTGAAGAGCGGCGGTCCAGGGGTCAGAAACAAATAACTACATCCCAAATGTTGCTGCTACCACTTCCTTAGCGCCTCGCTCCTTCAACATTGAACATGTTTGTCCTGCTGGTTCAGTTTTAGACCTCCAGTCTGCGCTGGCGAGACGAGTTCTTTTATTCAGCACTGGGAAACAAAAACTGCTCCTCCTTCAGCCCTTCGTCATGTCAAGTGCCCGTCTGACCTGCTTCCTTCTTGCAGGAGCCGCCACCAGTGCAGTACAACTTCAGCGTCCACAAACATGGACGCTACAGGTGGCAGAAGCGAGTTCTTCAGGTGATCTTGATGGACAACTTCACTACAATGCGACATGGATCTCTAGTAACTACATCTTCATCAGACTGCACAACCAACATGTAGACTATCTGATAGGATTTATGAACATCTTATTCACCACACAATGCTTTTTGTGATATATTATTACATTAAGGTCGAAAATGTCATTACATTTGAATACTGTCTTCATATTTAGTTCTGTCAAAATGTTTTTGAATCAGTTTCTTATGAATACCACATTGCTTGTTGCAGTTTTCTCTCCTCCATTGCTCTTTCAGTTTGGGAGACAACAACAGTTCTTAAGGGTGATTCAAATGATTACAGATCGATTTCAAGACCAAACTGCTGTGCAGCATTGAGAAAGGCATCGTTAAGAGGCAGCTCCCGTTCTCCATTGTCAAAAGCTGCGATGACGGTGTCGGCTCCAGGTTCTCCATTTCATTCAAAGGTCACCACGACTATGAGTTGGAGGCCACGTCGCTGGAAGAGAAGCACAAGGTCAGTCTGTCAGAGCCCAGAATGTTCATCATGGTGTTCAGTTTTCTCAAACCCTGTCGTTGTTTTTGAGCAGATGATGCAGCTGGTGAATCAGATCATCTACAGGAACATTTACAGTGATTCTGAAGGAGGCAACACAGAGTCCCTGACTCAGCCTGAAGTCTCTCGCAGCCTCAAAGAGGGAGTCCTGCTGCTGCACAGAGGAGGTCTGGCGTCCTTCAGATGGGTGAAGTACGGTCCACTGCTTGAAGTCTTTGTAAAAGAGCTAAACCTGGCGGGCCACGCCTCACCTTAACTCACCTCCCGTGTAGCACAGGAGTCACTGAGCCATTACTGTTGACCCACTTGTGTATGTAACATGAGAGGAGAGTCAGAGATTTATGGATGAGGGGTGTCAGAGCTCTCACTTCTAACACACTGATGATGTTTGACTGCACGTGTTCAAGGCAAGTCTTTATCCAAAATTTGTTTGTTTCCTAAGGTACGAGGTCCAGCTCCACCCTGGTCAGTTGACACTGGTCCCCTTAAAACGTCGACTCCCCCCTGATGGAGAGGCGACATCACCCTCCACTGTTTCCATGGTGATTCATCTATCCGATGGCGACACCAGAGTCCGGACCCCATGCAGCCTGGACTCTTTCACCCTGGTCACGCATAAGAACGAGTACAAGTGAGTGGGAAGTCTAGCGAAGGTGACTCCTGCACGAAGGAAATTAAGTTCACCGTGCTTTTAGTTTCAAGGTACCACTGTCTGCTCCAACTGCTGGTGAAGGCTCCGCCCAGGAGCAGCGAGATTCCTGGGTCAAGGCCATTGACAAATTGTGCTGTGACTGGAAGAGGAGGTCTCTTGGTGAAAAGAAACTTCTGGAGATGATACCTCTTCGACATCTGAGCATCGATGAACAGTTGGAGGACAACAATGTAAATCAAGAAAGCAGCAATAGCCTTGACTCCCTGAGTCACCACCCTCAGGGAGATGCTGGAAATATGGAAGAAGGTTGCTGTAAAGAATTGTTGCCGCCAGCCTCACCGCAGTCTCCCGGTCCATCTCCAACTGTGTCTCCTGGTGTTGGGCCTTCCTCACCAACATCCTCTGTGCCGCCTCAGTCTCCAGGATCCTTTCCATTCAGCCCACATCAGCATCCATCCTCTCCCATCCCAGAGCTGGTCACGCAAGAACCAGACTCCCTGCCTGGCAAGCTCTCCCCTCCTGACCCTCCTCCTCTTCCGCCAAGCATCCCTCTACCACCGCCCCTACCCTTGAAGGTCCGAACCAACCGTAGAAAGCAGCGCACCAAAGCATTCCATTGGGATGAGGTCCGTGCTGAAAAGGTAATACACATTATTCAAATAAATGCTGTCCAATCACAACATTTTATATATATATGTGTCTTATTGTATCAATTCTTTTGTCAGATTTCCAAGTCGTTTTGGAAACATTCGAGTCAGAAGAAGATAGAAATTGACACATCACTCCTGTTGGAGCAGTTTGCAGTAAAAGAAATGGCATCGTTTGACGTGACTGAGTCTAAGAACACCCAGAACATCATGCTGAACGACAAGATAGCGCACAACTTCAGTGAGTAGATCTGCTTTCTGGTTTCTATTTACAAAACCCGACCCGCTCACTCTCTTCGCACCGGCAGAGGGCAGCACCACATGGACAAACGTCAAATGCGGAACTAAAACGCCAGTCCTCGAATTAAGTCTTTATAGAGACACAGTCCCGACCAGTGCCTGTAGGGGACACTGTCTCACCACCGAAACGTCACTCGAACTCTATGCAGCCCTAAATCGAAGGAGAACTCATTCTCCGTCTCCTTACAGCTTTTCACTTTTCATTAACTGCACGCGCTTGTATGCTTCAACAGTCTGGGGAGAACCCTTCAAGAGAGTCCTCTCTCAGGGCCACGGCTGGGAGGAATCGTGTGGGATGGCAGAGACCAGCAGCTGAATAGTGACAAGATGTGAATCATCTTCATTTCAGCTGTTGCCTGTTGGGGGTGTTTTTTCAGAGTGGACAGGGGTCAGGCTTTTGAGTGGTTGCAGACCAAAATTCTGAGTGCAGCTGATCATGAACTGCTTAGGGTTAGAAGAAGACATCTACCTCAGGACGGTATTGTTCTGTGTTAATGATGTTGCAATAGAGTTGTGTGATAAACCAGCTCATATCTGTGGACCAACAGGATCTTCAGGTTTGAAGTCTTTGGTCTCAGCTGCAGAATGACTTTATCCAAGTAGGGAGTTTCGTCTTGTGGTGTCCAAAGTCGGTGTGTGCACTTCACTGACATGTTCTGCCACCATTAATGGGCGCTCCCCCAACTCATCTTTAGATCTAGGTAGATTGCTTCCTATGACAACTGACCACTGCTGACTGAACAGCGGTCTGCCAATTTACCACCATGCATATGGTAACCAGAATGGCTGGTCATAATGTTCTGAAGCTGCAGTAGAAAGTAAGGCAGGGGCTCATTAAAGGCTTTCTGGAGTTGAATATTTTGGGGAACTTTTGAAAGTTTCTGAAGAACAAAGGGAACATTATCTGGCTGCTTTACATTCAAACTCTGATGAGATCTCCACTTCTTATCTGCGAAACACTGTTTTGTGTTGTGGTGGAAAAGTATTAAAAACTCAGGAACTCCTGCCAGTGCAGCCGATAAAACCACAGGAAGTCCCGCTAGGTTCAACTTCCAGATATGTATGAAGTGTCTGAGATGGAAGTTGATCGTAAGGGTGCGGTGTTTTAAATCAGCCTTCCAGATTGGATCAAATAATTGTCCCCATTTCTTCTGATTGTTCTTCGGATATGCTGTAGCTCCCACGGTGAGACGCAGTTCAGCAGGAACCTTTTAAACGGAGTCTTTCCTGCAATGACTCCTGACCATCCTGCCACATGTGAGATACTGAAAATTCCAGGTGTATATCCTGGCTAGCATGGCCTCTCACGCCTTGTCCGAGTCATGTTTTCATGATGACTCTTGGAACTGGACTCCTCTTTAGCCGCTGGATTTCTGCAACCCACAGGAACATTAATCAGGGCAGCAATGGAGCAGAGCAAATTTGTCAGGAGTATTGGAAAAAGACTCCTCAAGAACTAAGTGGCTTCTGTATTGACCTGGTCCCTCCACTGGTTCTCTTCAGATGCCATGTGCCCTTTGTGCAAACACACTGTTTTCATTCATGGTTCTGTCAAATGAACCCTGATCCTGCCCCAATATGCTCAGAGTTCAGAGGGATGATGATCTGATATTTAGGCGTTGCCAGTGCCTATCTTCCTTTCGAATCTGGTGCAGGTTGCAGCAGAATTACGGCAGCCTCAGGCGACTGGAGGCCATGTGCTTTCCCACAGTTCACTTCTCAGGATGGCAGTCACATGAAGATTCTTCGCCCTGCAGTTCCTCATTCATCTTCCTCCACAACGCCGTTGCTTTAATACTTACGGTGTTTATAAAAATAAAAAATCCTTGCTGAGACTGGCATAATCTCTAACACCGTGGAATCATGAGCTCAGTGTGATGGAAGTGTCTCTCCCACCACACGGACCCCCGCCCTCGTGTTTACAGTGTTCATCACCACTAACTCGTCTGAATCTGAGCTGTTTATTCAGCTCCTACGCCGCATCAAAGCATATCACTCTCCACATCTGCATACAGGCGACTGCTCTTGTTTTGGCAAAGATAAGACGCTTCCAATCATGGCCACCGCATTTTGACATGAACAATGGCTGTCTGACAGCAGGACTGCTGGTGCTGCTGGACTCTTGGACCTGGCACCAGCCACAGTGAGAGTTCAGTGGCCTGAAACACTGCTTCTTTTGTTGTCGAGTTGTGTCAGTGGCTTGAAAATTGTCCCAGCGAGTCACCAATCAGCTGCTGCTTTATTTAAACCCGGTGTAGTTTTTAATGAGCCCATTTCTGAGTAAATTAGCTGAAGTGGAAGTTGCAAGGAAGCCTTGAACCTCACCTGCTGCCACTGCCAACAGCGCTGCTGATCTCCAGCACCGAAGCCGATGATCAGCGTGAATATCTGTTGATTGTGTCTGACAAATCTGCTTATTTACCTGCGATGACGAGTCACACGCTGCCGCCTTAATGACCGTAAATGTCGCACCGCTAATTAAAAGTACACCTGTGGCCTGTGCCCCTGCGTGACTCGGCTCCCATTAGCCAGTGTTACATTGGGAGAACGCTGCCCACTTTCAAATCAACAAAAGGCTTGATTCTGACGCCCTGCGGCTGTGACATTTATGCCACAATCTGAAACTATGCCTTTTTCTCTTTGCTTTTCCAATCTCACCTGAGCTTAGTTCTGCTCCTGCCCGAGCCAGAACTCTGGGATTGACGGCGCCCCCATGTGATGTGAGAAGGAAACTGCGGATTAATCCTGTGGTCATAATGGTCTGAACGCTGTGGAGTAAATCTCCCTGACAAATACAAACCAAATGTACAAACTACAATGCTATCCGAGTGCAGGGAGGACAAGTGCTGACACTTTTATTATAATTCAGAGCAGCGTGCAGATATTATTTGTTTGGACTAAACAGGGCTGGAAGAGAATTAAGTGAGGGAGATAAATCAAAGGAATATTTGCAATGAAAAGAAACGTGTCACCAGATTGATTATTCTTGTTTGTCTCAATATTCCTAGCCAAATCCTGGTGTTTTACATTCCCGTCTAAAGTCCTGGCGTCGCTGTTGATGAGTGTGTCTCACATGCTCCTGAATAATTCAGAGGCTTCTCGGCAGAAACACACAAAAAAATGACATAAGTTTTGACTTAATAGAATGCAAATTTGTGCGTCTCCCAGCGGCGCCTTGGAGGGAAAGTAATTAAGCAAAAGATCCTTTGTCTTCAGACACTTCTTGAGTCATTTCATCACAGGATAAGGCGCTGATCCGTCACGAGGGAGGCGTTGATGAACCGTCGCCTGTGTTGACTGTTTCCCCTAATCTCTTGCAGACATTTTCCTCAAAAGTTTCCCGGTGCAGCCGGGAGAGCTGAAGGACAAACTGTTGGTGGTTAACGAGGAGGATGGAGGCCTGTCTGACGAGCACATCACCTCTCTGAGGAGGTAGGATCGTCTGCTTCACCACTAAACAAAGTTATTTGTATGCGCCGTGTCGCCACGGAAACGACAAGGTGTGTGCAGCCAGGGGAGGAAGCCTGTTTCTCACCTCTGCAGCGCCACATATAGTGTCATGGCAAACAGTCTCAGCCTTCAGTGACTGTCACAGTCGATGTTTCACAGGTGCCAGTGTGACATTCAGAAGTTTATACTTTGCACTGAACGTTAATTATGTGAAATAATCCTTGGATTATGAGGTGATACACGGTGGAATAGAGTTGGAATAACGATTAACAGTTGGACTTAGATTTTATAGAAGTTACAAATTCAAAGTCCCAAAAGTGCAATAATTAAATTGCTAGTTTATCAATGTAAAGATAAAATTGAAGTGTTAATACGCTGATGATATTGAGTGTTAGCATTTTGAGAAATTATGCAAAATGAAAGTTAAAGCCACAAAGAGAAATTGCTGGTCGAAATATGTAACTTGTACTTATCACATTGTGAGTGAAATTCCTTTCAAATTAAAATTG